>NW_027045321.1:0-600000 GCF_963576615.1 Watersipora subatra
GTTTGAATCCAGTCCGTCATCGTAATAACGGGAGGCTGTGTAATGCGAGGGATTGTTTGTATGTCACAGATGACATTTGCTTCAGGTGTGCTATTTTTTCAGTCGTTTGGTAAGCCTTACTGGCGACAAGGGCTACATGAATTAAACTAAAAGACTTGATTTACAATATTGATCTGACTTTTTCTACAGATAAGGAAAATTAAATTTGCTTTCGTTATTCTCATTGATCTTTTACTTGAAGATTTAGTCATACTAGCGACTAACAAACAATAAGTTCAATAGTAATTTCAATGATCATTTTGTTCGTTTAAAATTTGATCACACGGCTATAATCAAAAATAGTAAATAGTGAATTTTCAATAGCTTTTTATGCATTATATCATTTCGAAAAACCAGAAGATTTCAAGAGATCAGATGGTTAGTTTGTATAAAAAGTGTTGAGAAAGTCGGTGTCGACCAGCCACTTGTGAGTTTGTTCGGCGTCCGAGTTGTCTTACAAAGGATAAGTAAGAGCTTTCATGCACAACCTCAATCGCTGCAAGCAACACCACCGGTTGCTCAGTATGGCTCCGCATTCTTCATATTTTACAGTAAGGATGAAAAGGTAGATAGCAATCAAATACATCTGGATAATATCAAACATAATACTGAAATGGGTGTACATTAGTAAGTACCCAAATAGTTACACAAGCGAATGCAAACATGTACATGGTGTATATTCGAACCCCGCTGTGCAGAGGTCTATCATTGTTACCACAGTGTGGTCTTTTAGGTGACTTAAAAAGTACCTTTCTTTGTAGTTGTCAAGTTCGCTACTCTTTGCTTCATTGTACACAGGTTTTTTATTCTCTCTTTTATCTCTACCAGCATTTTGGGTTGCCATTGTTTTTTTATAGAAAGTCTTGTTTTCTGTCATTTGATTTTTTATGCAAGCTGATTTTTGTATTATTAATTGAAACATTTCTAGTCATTGGGATAGTTTTAAGTCTTGTAGTTTGTTTAAATTCATTGCTTTGCTCAGTTTGCTTACAGAATAAAATTATGTGCGCAAATGTTTGTAACGGAAATTTTAGTTCCTGTAAAAGATACCGTAGATTGTGATATCAGTTAATGTAAATACATAAGCTGATAAAACTGTATCATCTATTAAACCATAACTGTCACGAACAACTTTTATTGTATTTACTAGGTAAATCAGACACGCTGATTCCGATTTTGTACTCAAAATAAAGATTAGTCCACTAACCTTCAAAGTCATTTAGGCTTTTTTAAAGCGTTTCAATATCCGTTTCGAAAACAACACAATCGGCATTACAAGCTCCGCCCATAAATATGTGACGAAACCTAGCTTTTTCAGAAACGGAAGTTAGGAAAGTTTAGTCCGATTTAAAATAATAGAGATGGGTGTCTTAAAACCCATTATTGTCTAAATCCAGCCTGTAAAATAATTTCAGTTTTTTATGAAAGGGATATAAACTATTTAAAATTGCTCGCAGCTTGTTACATGACGTTAAAATGGGCTGGACGCCGAGAAAAAGGAGCTCAAAAAGCGCGGTTTTATCACGAGCTAGCGTTGTTATCGCGCTTTTTAAATACGCAATGCTGAATAGCTTATCTATCTTTCAGAAAAAACTGATATTATTTTTAAAGCTGGATTTAGATATTAATAGATTTTAAAACACCCATCTCTATTATTCTAAATCGGTCTAAACATCTTTACGTAACTTCTGTTCCTAAAAAGCTAGGTTACGTCAAGTATTTATGGGCGGAGCTTTTTATGCCGATCGTGTTGTTTTCGAGACCGATATTAAAACGCTATAAAAAATCCTTTATTACTCTGAAAGTTAGTGGCCTAATCTTTATTTTGATTACAAAATCGGAATCAGCATGTCTGATTTACCTAGTAAATGCGATAAAAGTTGTTCGTGGCAGTTATGGTTTAAGTTGATAAGAAAAGCTGTGATAAGAGCTTTTCAGAAAGATGAAACTTCTTAGCTTGATTGCACTAATATGAATTCTGCCTTGAGACAAATTGAAATGATTTAAGTGTATGTAACAAGTTAATTGTTAAGAATTTGTTCTGAATTTTTTACAGAATCATATTTTATTATTAGTTTATGCTATGATTTCCTGTCATAGATAAAAGTATGCTTGTTTGTGCCTTTATAACGGGAAGATTCAGGTTAAACTATAATCATTGTTTAACCATTTCCCATAGATGTTGGTGAAATAGTCGCTGTCACTGTTTAAACATCCGCTCTGGGTTGCTATTGGATGTCAGGTGAAACAAACAAACAGACAATTAGGGGTATAAAGAAGTATACAATTTGATAGTAACATGTAAAATATTTTAGGGTGCCGACTGTTTAGTTGTAAGGATTTGTCTTTGTTAATAATTTTAAAGTATGACCTAGTACATGAAAACACTGAAACTACAAACTTAATATTTGAGTGTTTGATCACAACCTTCTATATTTTAACATGAAAACATTAACGGCCAGAAGAAAATAGTAGTAATAGTAATAAAGACAAGCATTTAATACTAATTACAAAAGAACTAGCATTTCTAAGCTATGAAAAAGTTTGGGCGCCTTTTAATTGGAAGCAGTAGTTTGTGCTGTGAGAAATGGGCTAATCACTACTGAGAGTTCAGATGTTGTGTAAAATTGAAGTGTGGTGGTAAAACAAGAACTTCTTAGTAGTTAATATCTGGTGAAATGCAACTCTATAGGTTTATTGCCTATTTTAAGCCCATTAAGGAGGCTGCTATAAAAGTATGACAATGTACATGTTTATTTTATACAATGAATAATCTATCATATTCAAGTGCGGATTAGCTGCTCTGATAAAACACATTCACAACAGCTAATATGGTAACAAGACACAACACTCACTTATCATGGCCTGTTTAAAAGTACAGTGATGACACAAACTGTTACTGCATTAATAATCAGAGATAACATTACAGATTAGTGGTTGAGTAATATTGTTGTGTAACTTTAAACATGTACTGGTTTTTATCAACTTTTTTAAATTGTAAAAATAGACAGAGCTTTGGGAAATTTTGACTAGAAATAGTTGCAATATTATATAACCATATTAAAACATTCATTTTTAAACTTGACTATCTTTGAGCATGAAGGCAGAGCAAGTGTTTATAAGATGGAAGCAATTCTCAAGCATTAAAACTGACACATCTTCTAAGCTTATTGTTTAAAACTTGTGTTTTGAACAAACAATTTGAGAATAGCTAATTCTACGAACCCTACGACTTTGATGAATTCGAGTTTTCTAATGGACCCGTTTGTGTAAAAGAACATTTTGCTAGCTCACAAGCTGGTTAGTATAATTCTATAACCTCCACTTAAAAGTTAATGCTGGGCGTATAATTACGAAGCAACCTTTTTCGAACTTTGTGGAATATGTTTCAACCTCACATTATGATTATCTGCCATTTTTGGCAATCAAAGCCTTCAGTTTGACATCTAGATGATAGAAAATGTGTAAAAATATATTGCAATCATACATTGCTCATCCTCGGTATTGACATCACATATAATATGTCTGTGTTTTACCAAACAAGTGACCTTGTGTCACAGCATAGAGCTTCCATCATAATTATTTTGTGTTTTCCAAACTGTTTTGATTTTTCAAGTTCAAAATCTTTGGTGAACAAGGATATATCATTATTATAATTGGAGAAATTAAAATCATTTTAAAATGCTGTCATTTAACATTCAAGGTTTTTTTGAAGGTCGTTTCATAATCATGAAGCACTATTGCTGTGTAGAATTAACCAATCGAAAAGGAAGTTTAAAGCAATAAAACAACGAGTTAGCTGTATTTTTGATGCTCTCCATCTGGCTAGTTCATTGTTACAGCAAAGCTGAGTCCATTATCACATGAAACATCTGGTTTCAGTTTAAAGAACACATCTTCTAAACCTTTTACCACCATAAGCCAATGAGTTATATGGCAATGCCTGTCTTTCCTATTTGAACGGACGTTTTCTATAAGTATCAAACAGAATAAAGAATATCAAGCTAAAATCAGATAATTATAACTTTAGTGTCAATAAAGGTAATGAATGTTTGAGATAAGGTAACAATTTCCTTTCCCACATCGAATCAAATTTGTAAAATAATATCCATTAAAATCTTTGTCTATATGTCAGTGTGTAGTTATTTAAAAAAAAAGTATGATAAAAAAAACATTTTAAAAAAGCCAGGTGATGTACAAATAGTATCTCTTTGGGATTTTTTGTGACAGAACTGATACTAGAGGAAATGCACTTTTTTAGCATTCAATTATTTTCACATTAGGTACTCATATAGTCATATGTTTAATTAATTATGGATTATTAATCGAATAATTAAACGACAAATTTTAATAATTTGCCAAGTATGTTTTTAAACCCTATGATTTACTTCTACTGAAAATTCACAAACTGTCTTGAGAATTACTGTTAATAATAGATGTAAGTTAGTTGCTTATTAATTTATATATATTCCCAACCAAGGTGAGTTTGGTTGTTAAAATTGTCTTCTATTGCTTTATACACAATCAATATTATTCATAATGATTATGATATGTATTTCCAACAAAATAGTTGGTCCAACCTCATCTGTAACATGTGAATCAGTGCTGGGCATGGGTAGTAATACTCGTTGAACTCGCGGGTTTATCTTCTCTCGAGTATCGGGTAATAGAGATTTCGAGTATTCCGGTCCTTCGGGTTCGGGTTTTGACTTTCAAGTTCGGGTTTTGGTACACGGACCCGTCGGGTAGTGTTAACAAAAACTCGGTCTATTGCACCCTGCGCTCTTAGTCTGGGACCACAGGGCATTTCTGTGTCATTTTTGCTAAGGAGGCATGACAATGGGGTTTAACGAGTCTTTAATTTAATAGATAGAATAAAATATATCATACCTTATTTACTATGCCTACTAGAAATATTGTAGTCAAGCAGTGATTACTTGCAGAAGAAATACTTACATCAAATTTTATTTGCGCAATTAGCCAAATCGGCTTCGTAAACAAATCTATGCCATTTTTAATACGGCGCGTGTTCGCTATCACCGATAACACATAGGTCCTTAGTCTGTTTCCGCTATCGCCTTGTTAGAAACAGCTATCAGCGTTGATAGTAGCAGTGGAAATTTAATAACTCTGTTTAAATTGATTACCACAGCTAGCTATTATGGATTACATAATTCATTATAACCAAGTTTTACTAAGCCAACAAGCCTTACTAACGGAAAAAGCCGATAATGTAAAGTTTTTTATTATATTTGGAGCACCATCTACAAAAAGTCAGAGAGGTACATAAAACATGCTTAAGTATTAAGCTACCATAGACCCTATCTTCTGCCACCTGTTGACACGAAAATCCCTTGTAGCCCCAGACTATCTTGACTGTTTAACAATCCGCCTGTTAACGCTGCGAGTACGAATGTCAGTCAATGAAAACTGTGAAAAATGATAAATAAATTGAAAAGAAATATAATTGCTTTGTAAATTTGAAGATATACCTGTTTAGAAAATTTAAACATAAAATCCATATCAACAAACCCGATACCCGAAAAACCCGTAGGCAAAGAAATACCCGAGCCTAGCACTACTAGCTACCCGATACTCGAAAAACCCGAACAGAAGGGGGCGGGTCTAAACCCGTTGACCAAGAAGTACTCGTGCCCAGCACTAATGTGAATACCAGCTTTGTGTTTGTCCAAAACTTGGACAAGTTAAGACAAAATAAGTCTAAAGAATGAGATTTTAGTCATTTTGCTATGCCAATCATAAGCTAGTACTGAACACTAAGTGACAGTACCTATCTACAACTGTCTACAAAGCTTCAGTTCTCTAGTCCTAGTTTATAGTATTAATATACTTACCTTGATAAATTATAGTACAGAGTATTTGCTCATAGAACAACTTACTTTTGTGGCTTCACACGTCCTCTGGTATTGAATGATCTGTACCACATTATTGTGGTAAGTTCAATTCCTTCTAGAACAGCCTGGCAGGTTACCATATTAAATTGTTTTTATTGAGATAGTCAGTAAATATATTTCAATTTCCAAAAATGAATGAACATACATTAAAAGAAATATAATCATCTCAGACCATAAGCCTTATGAATAGGCATAATTGTATATATTTGTATCGATTGACCAAATCATTCACAGATTAATATAAGTTGTACAATCATTCTACTGAGAGTTATTATTTTACTTTTTTAGTAATAATAATGTTGCACGCTGTAATAATATTAATTGCTCGTCTGAGATGAACGTGCTTGCGGTAGAAGCTAAACTGGCTGTGAAAATGTCCAAGCAATTCCTGCAAAACATTTCGGACATTTTTGTGGTTGGTAAAACCAATTTATGCTGATTAACTGTACATTGTATATCGGAATACATTAAAAGGTTTACACCTTTAAATAAACTTTAAAGGTTGACTCGCAACAAAGTTCACATTAAAGTTATTTGGTATCAAAAGATTCACCATGTCTTACTCTGCTGTGTTGTAGGTGCAAAATATGGGAAAATCTGATTACAAGCTCTTATAAGCTCAAAAACGAACAGTTAATCGCCGTCATCACAAAACGCTCTAAGTTGGAATTAGTTTATTTCTCTGACGTATTCAAACAATTTGATTATTGTTTTGACATGTGATGTTATCACGTTAATTGAACGGCTAATAAAAAGTTCAATATAAAACGTTTTGTAACACTAGTTTATGACAAACACTTCGGGGGTTCTACCGAAAAGCCCGTGTCAAATCTAGATGCTCGCTACTTTGCAGTTCTGTTTCGGATTGGTCTAATCGTCTAGTCGTAATCTGATCATGTGACCCATACTTCCTGCCAAGCAGCGCAAATAATTTTATGCAGCATTTTTCGACTATCACAGGTAATCAACAGGCTCGTCATGTTTATCAGAGGATGATATGCACTCCTAGGAGCTAAGGTTAAAAGATTAAGCAAATTTTTACGTTAGGTTTTGAAATATCGATGCTCAAAGTGACAGCATTACAATGATTATGTAATTGACGCGTAATGACAATATGCATGGTTCTATTGAATGCTTGAAGTATATTTGTGAAAATTTTTTGACGAATAAGGTTGCATGAAAGTGTAACCGGGAGCCATCTCGTTCAACTACGTCCCATTTGAGCCGTTTTGCAAAGGGATGAATCTTACAAGAGATGATCCACAGCGTTTTTGTAATGGCCGCAATTAACCGTTTGTTTTTGAGCTCTCAAGAGCTTGTAATCACATTTCCACATATTTTGCATCTATAACACAGCAGAGTAAGACATAGTGAATCTTTTGATACCAAATAACTGTAATGGAAATTTAATCCACAGCGTTTTTGTAATGGCCGCAATTAACCGTTTGTTTTTGAGCTCTCAAGAGCTTGTAATCACATTTCCACATATTTTGCATCTATAACACAGCAGAGTAAGACATAGTGAATCTTTTGATACCAAATAACTGTAATGGAAATTTTGTTGCTAGTCAACCTTTAAAGACCGTGCTGTTCAAAAGCTTTGAACTTTGGATGCACCTTAATGAAATATTAGGTTTTAACAAATATGTAAGTATGTCCTAGTGAAAAAAAATTAATTTGAGAACAAAAGAGTGAATTAGATTCTGTCAGCTTTACGTGCAAGGTCATACAGTGAGAACTCTACTTGTTTACCTATAGTTTCATTTCCTGTTTATGATCAGTTGCTATCTATATTCAACATGTCCATGTATTTGTATATATATCATATCTGTATCTACACTTGTGTAAAACTATCTATTGTTTTAACGAATTTATTGTGTGCTTACAAAGTAGTTTTATATGCCTCCAAGTTTCTCTTTATATCACAACAAACACTCTATTGTTAGCTTTAGTAAACTAAGTGAAGTCTCTGTTACAATTTGGTGATAGATTTATCTGAAATATTTCAAAACCTTCAAATGTCGTATGTAAAATTGTGTATGTGATACATAGTTTGTACACTTTTGCTAATATGTGCATGCTTATATGAAATGACACATAGTTGTCACGGTAGCGCATAGTAGTAACACGTACCACAGTTTCAATATGGTAGTCATTGTAAAATCAGGTTTCGCCAGCCAAATCTAGATTCAGCTAAACTCCACATATGAAAAGCCAGCAGTCCTTACACAGGGCTAACAAAGGTGACACGAAGCCATGCCTCAATGTTATATAATGCGTGTACATCTTACTCTGGTTATTGTCACTGCTCTTATTATAAAAATACTTTTATAGTAGTTTATAGTAATAAACTGCTCCAAACTGACATAGACCCACATCATCTCTTGTAAGTTTAACTTTATTAATAATAATATTTATATATTTAGTTAGTTGTAACTAGTTTAGGCCTTTGTATCATTATAAGCACTGGGTATACATGCTATCACTCTATTTGTATTTACTTTGTAGATCAGAACAGGAGAAGGTAGTGTTTGATATCACAGGTTGTCTCCATCTTTCTATAACCAAAATGATGCACTTTATAGCTGGCTGTATAGGATGTATGTACTGTATGTCATTACTATACTTGAGTAGATACTGATAGTATTGGATAAGGTTACCTCTTTGACAGTCAACTTTGTTTGTAGATATACCCATAGATCCTCTCTATAAATCTTGACAACTCTGAACATTCAGTTGTCCAGTCGTTCGTTCGATACGCCAGGCCTGTCTGAGGAATGATGGCTCTGACCAATAGATGTTGTCATGACAGACGAGCCAAGTGATGCGGGCTAGTGATCTTTAACCAGTTTCTTAGGTGCCGATATTAGTCCGAACAACTAGGGTTGCCTATAGTAACATAATCTGCTGCCTCCAATTTTAAAACATGCAGAAGCTAAAAAGGGTATTAGAACTCTGAGGTGAACTTTAGTGTTCCCTTTAAGTGCAACTCTTTGATATGCTGGCCGTTGATCACATCACTGTCTTAGTTAGTCCCATGCTATCTCATGCATAAGGGCCATTCCATGGGGACTGGTCCAATGTGTGTGCTGACCTGTCACAGATATGGTTAAAACTAATTCTATGTTAAAGAGCATGTCAAACTTGGTGGGAATCTAAATTTCTTAGCCTCTCAACATTTAGTGGCGCTGCCGGCATCACCTCAAAGTTTGCCATTCAGGAGGGGCAACTCCGAGTCGGATTTGTTAGGTTTTTTGATAACAAATATCTCGAAAACTATATCTTCTAAAAATCTGAATTTTTAGTTGTCTTCTTCCACATGTGATCTATCATTTTTATTTAAAAACTTTTCTGTCGGAGGCTGTCATTTAGGGTCAGAGGTCGCTAAAGTAGGTCAGCGGGCCTTATTTTTATCAAGTTTTGTAGATTTAAGCTATTTTAGCGTCACGTAAAACTCAAATTTTTTTTCATTTTCTGGCAATGTAACTCTTGATATATGCTTATTAATGTATTTTTTACATAAAAATAATTTATATTTGTCAGATTTCATCCTCGTGCAAACATGATATTACTATGGTCATAGCTGGTCACATAGTATCATAGTCATAACTGGTCACAAGCCATCATTTGACCATGATAGCTTGTGACCACATATGACCATGATACCACGTGACCAACTAAGGAGTTCTACCATGTGACCAGCTATGACTGTTTTACCTTACATCATGCTATGTGGCCGAATGCTCCTGCATCATTGCTGGTAACTTCGATCATATGGTATCACAATCATAGCTGATCACATGGTATCATGTTCATAACTAGTCACATGATATCACAGTCAAAGCTGATCACACGGTGTCATAGCCATTGCGGGTCAGAATCAACAAAGTAATATCTAGCTCATTAACTTTGTTTGATTTAGGAATAGCTGATTGCCTGGCAACTCACTCTCTGAATACCGTTAAGGTTAGTCATCGTCTCACTGGTGTTTCATTCATTGTTCCGCCTCACTCCTAGCTGTTAACTCAAAGCACCAAACTCTCTTCACAAGCTTGTCTCAGTAATTCTAACATTACAAGCCATCATTTTATGTTTTAATAATTCAACCATAAAGTACCACATTTGTATAATATGGTATATTAGACATGTTCATGTAGTATATAAACTCAGTATATTATTTGATTAATAGTTGATGTTTATCTCACTGTCAACTTATAAGAAATTTCTCTCTATAAACTCTAAATCTGTAGAGGAATAGTTGAGTACTAGTTAAAATGTTGCTGTTAAGCTTGTGTTATCTATAGAGAATGTCTCTTAGATTTGAGAGTTACCTCTATTGCAGCTGGATCCATAGTGCCAACCACATGTTTTTATCGGAGGTTCATTGATTGCTGTGATCCTGTTCAATCAACTCCGGGACATTGGGTTGTCTTCAAAGATGGATTGTCAATCTAAACTCCGTTCTATCCGGTATTATTAGTAAGTACAAATATCTTGTGATTTAGTACAAGGTCTTAAATGAAGCTATAACTCATACTTTCTGAAACTAACTTTAACATAGAGCAATGCACACAAGTTAGTTTTAATCTAATTGAAGGTCGTGAACCTAGCGTCAGAGATGCAACTAGCTTTACTTTAACGTAAGTTACTCAGGCTAACAATAATCTAATGCAAGTTTTTGCTTTGATATATGTATTCTATTGTTACATCCTCGATCAAGATCAAATTTAATGTCAGTATTGTAAGATTATATGGTACCTGATTTATTATAAGCCGCAATGGTACATAATAAATTGTAAATTTATATGGTATCTGATCTATTGTACGATTATATGGTACCCGATCTATTGTAAGGTTCTATGGTAGCTGATCTATTGTACGTTTATATGGTATTTGATCTATTGTAAGGTTCTATGGTACCTAATTTACTATAAGGTTCTTTGGTACCTGGTCCATTATATGGTTTTATAGTACCTGATCTATTGCAAGGTTCTATGTTATCAGATCTATTGTAAGGTTCTATGGTACCTGATCTATTCTTAAGCCTGGTTCCCATATACGTCGCAAAGCACCGGCGGTAATATCGCGCAGCAAAACACTTGCGGTGCTCGGCGCAGTTTAATGTTCACATAAAAGCCACATCGTTAATAATATCGTAAACATAATTGCGTAATCAAATAAAATGTTCACTCCTCATGCCGTTCTTATAATGGTGACCTTTACCCGTACAGTGCATTTCAGGAAGGTTTTGCCTGCGGTCGTTTGCGAAATTTGAACAGCGCTAAACTATTGCGATGCCGCCGGCAACTACCGGCGATCCTCGGCGGTCCTCGGCGCATACGTTCCCATTTCATCGCTAATAGACTGCGGTGTGTCGCCGGTGCTTTGCGACGTATATGGGAACCCGGCTTTAAGTGCTATGATTGCTGATCTTTGTAACATTCTATGCTGTCTGATCTATTGTAAGGTTCTGTGGTATTCTGGTATGGTATGGTGGTTCTAGTTTCACGTTAGTTAGCTAATTTTCCTTTGTTTCGCTCTCACGACCAGCTGGCTGTTTAACCGAAACCTATCTTAGGACATTTGCCTTTGTCGCCCTTTCAATATGTTGCGATTAGGACAAACACAGGTGTCATCACAAAGGGTTAATGCACGACCACTAACCAGCTTGTCCGAATGTCTATTTTTTATAGTTGTGATAGATATCACCGGCTTTTTCACATAGCATCGTTTCAGTTACGCTGTCCCCGGCCAATTGTTTGTCTTTAATTCAATACCTGAGCAGTCTCTCCATCAGCGGTCGTGAAGATCGCTGTGTTGTGTAGAAACTATGGTTGGCCTTTAGCAAACTAAATGCCCTGAACATAAACTTTCTGTTTGATAATTGTGGATGTATTTCTGTCATTTTACTGAGCTAGCTCAATCACGCATACAAATTTCGCCTATTTTTCAATACTTGTCCATTTAATATCAATTGCTATCATTCAGTTTTTTTTGCATTATTATTTATTTTACTGGCAAAAACTCGGTCGACGCACAGTACTTTTAATTCACATGATTCTGCACTGAAAATTGCGCACAACAAAAACACAGTACAAAAGTGTAACCAGAGCAGTTGAAAAATATAGCGCGATGCTGTTCTCATAAAACACCTTCGACGTACTGGGCAACTGATTCAGGTGCTCGTATCTCAAACATGGCTCGTATGGTAGTGCTAAAACTTGCTTGAAAGCTGACTCGTATCTCAAGTTTCTCGTAAGTTGGGGCACTCGTAAGTTGAAGTATATTGTAAGGTTTTCAAGCTAGTTCTAACCGAGTACTATGTGATAAACTTTGGAATACACTGAGAAAATATTATTGATCAGAAGGTTAGAAATATATTAGTGTAGATATTGGAAAATCTCTCTCAAGTAGAGAAGACTGATTGTGCCTAACAGGAAGTTTCAAAGAACAGACTAGTGCATTGTGGGTGTTAGTGTGTCTTGAGTGTAGTTCTGTTAGTTCTAGTCACTTTATTAAAGCTCCTCTCCTCTGGTCACAGCTTAGTAGACAGTAAGCTGTGACCAGAGCTCTAACACTGGTGGTTAGTAATACAAAAATTTGTTATATTTTCTTCAGGTAGTCAACTGATGAGCTGTTTTTCTCTGTAATTTGTTGAACCAAAGAACTTTCATGTTGTACCTTACCCTGTCTCCTTTAGTGTTAGCTGAGGAGGATTGTCAAGAGTACCTCAACTTCCAGACCAAGTTCTATACCTTCACCATCTACAGTCAGATTCAACCTATAGATTGTGACAGATTTGAATGCCTTTCACATCAGGAAGCGTATAAATTCATGAATTGCAAAATAGTGAGACAGCTGGAGGTACGTTCCAAGATTTGTTCCATTTTTTCTGACTGCAGTTAATTCTTATTTGGCGTGTAAACATAACATATTGATCAGTATTTATGGAAAACCATTAAAATAGTTCATTAACAGTTTGGACTCTAGTGAACTGGTCCCATTCACCAGAGCAGGGTACCAGCTATAGTGAGTGGAATCCCAACAGAGAATCCCACTCACTGCGAGATCTTCTGTTGGGATCCCTCAGCTTACTGTAGGATCCCAAAAGCTTTCTGACAGTTCCCACTTATAGTTATTTTTTAACATTTGAAAGTAGGTATATCACAAACATTTATTGATGGTAACGTCTGCATAAAACCTAAGATGAACCAAACATATCTATGCGTCTGTATATTTTTGTTTTACCGCTATCTCCTTCACCCCTTGGTTTACAAACTGACTATATTGGTGGTTATTAATATGTGTGCAAGGTCAAGGACAAATGTAACATTGCGTGATCAAGTCATTAGAATATAACGGCTGTAATTATTGTACAGTGATATGGTTGTAACATAAATGACACCTCCTAAATACATTAGTATGCACACATGCTAAATAGATATCCCCCATATGAAGAGAATTTCAAAGAATGTTTAAGATAGACTTGCAACAAAATTCATTTTACAGTTATTTGGTATCAAAATATTCACCATGTCTTACTCTGCTGTGTTGTAGGTGCAAAATATGGGGAAATGTGGTTACAAGATCTTAAAAGCTCAAGATCTTTTTTAAAGAAATTTTAATTTGCAGCGGTTTTGTGATGGCGGCGATTATGTGTTCGTTTTTGAGCTTTTTAGAGCTTGTAATCACATTTCCACATATTTGGCACCTGCAACACAGCAGAGTAAGACATAGCTAATTTTCCGATACCAAATTACTGTAATGTGAATTTTGTTGCAAGTCGACCTTTAACATTAAAGCTCATAAATTACATAATTTTTTTATGGTATATTTCAATACATTAGAGTCTTGGCTTTCAAATTAGCTATTGTTTGCCATAGTGAGACAGACATTGGTTGGTGTTTATAGGATTTCCCTAGAGCTCTACCGCGAAAGAGTTTACTGGCATAGTCTCGAAAATTGTGATGTCGCAATTCTCATATTCGTTGTTGTGTGCTCTTATTATTTATTTATCAACTACGATAATGGCGATAATGACGCTAGTGGCAGGCCAAGGTAGGATAACTCCAGAGAACGAATGAAGATGACAAATCAGTCAGTGTCATCAGTTCTCCACATACATATTATTTCTATGATAAGTACCTCAGACTCAAAGCACCATACTATAATTTCCCGATGATATTATGCGCTAGCTCTTTATTTTTAATGTAATGTTGAGGGTGACGACTGAGACTAATTAATTTCAAGCATTTCGTGATTTCGGCGAAAATGCGGTTGACATTTAGTCTAAGGGCCACGCAACCGCAGGTCATAATTTAATCGATGTGATTTCATTACCTCTATCAACAACAGTACATTTATTGAAGCATAATTAATTAACCCAGAACATGTGTTTGTATTGGTTGGGCGTTAGCACGATCGCGGGCATTGTTGATTATCTAGAATCTTAGTTTATTATTAGCGCTCTCCGGATTTAACAGCATCGATTGTCACAGAAAAACGCAGCCTCAATGGCGGCAAAAGGGATTGACGACCTAAGGCTAAATGAGAATTAGGGCGTCACATTTTGAGTACCTGAACCAAGTGTTTTTTTTTGCAGGACGTACTTTTGACACCCCGTTTTTTATAGTTCTATCATTCTTTGTGTATTGAATATAGGCTCATTCGAAAGCCAAGACTCTGATGCATTAAAATACATAATAAAAATATTAGGTAATTTACGTGCTTTAAAATAGATACAAAGAATGTAACTAATAACAAGCCCTTTGTCTATAAAAAGAGAATCTTTACTACCAGAGTAGTTGTTTGTTCTGTTATCTACACACCATCTATACAATGTAGATGTTGGTGGCCAGAATGGTAATAATTAAAGAGTGAGTCATTTTGGTGACTTTCACAACTTGTTTTGTTTATATTAGGTTAAGATAACACGAGAAGGTAAACACAACTCCTGATGATAGCGATATCAATGTAACAAGAACAAAGTCAATATGGTGGTCATTTTCGAAGCTGGTTAAACCAGCCATATCAAGATTCACCTAAACTCTACTTACGAAAATTCAGCAGTCCTTACACAGGGCTAACAAAGGTTGCATGACGTCATGCCTCAATGTTATATAATGTGTGTACATCTTACTCTGGTTATTGTCACTGCTCTTATTTTAAAAATACTTTTATAATAGTTTATAGCAATAAAGTGCTCCAGGCTGACATAGACTCACATCCTCTATTGTAAGTTTAACTTTATTAATAACAATATTTAGATCTATAGTTAGTTGTAACTAGTTCAGGCCTTTGTATCATTATAAGCACTGGACATACATACTATCACTCTATTTGTATTTACTTTGTAGATCAGAAAAGGTGAGGTTTCTATAACCATCATGGTGTACTTTATAGCTAGCTGTTTAGGAGGTATGTACTGTATATCACTTTTTTAAAACTTGAGTAGATTATAGCTTTTAATCAGGTCGTATCTTCTGACAGCCAACTTTGATAGCAGGGATAGTCATAGACCTTCTGTCTCTGCTCTTAAAATAACTACAGACTAAAAAGGATATTTGATCTCCTCGCTGTATGGACTCACTTTCAATCTAACTCTTTGATGTCCTGACTGTTACATATTAGCTGTGCAGTCAGCTTTCTTTTAGCTGTGCTATAATCGCATAATTGTCTAATAACCCATAGCTATGGGCTTGCTAACTAAGTCAGTTCCTTTATGTGCTTCTTACCTGTTAGCTGTGTTTTCTGTGATACAAGACTTATTGTGATAATACAATACAACAACTACAATACAACAACTGGTGTCAGGAACGAACATTGTGGACTCACAGCCAGCATTTTTCTATTGTCTTACTATGGATCCTAACATAAAAGCTTTGATCGATGCTATGCAGAAACAGCAACAACAGTTCCAGCAGCAAAACGCTGATCTACAGAAGCAGTTTATCTCCTTGTTTGAAGCTACCAAGAGTGATAGTGCTGCATCAATACCAGTAGCTGTCGCCATACCCAAGTTTGAAGCATACAACAGGGGTAAAGAAAAATGGAACCAGTACCTTCAACGTTTCAATCAGCACTTTAATGTGTATCGGGTGGTAGATGACAGTCAGAAACGAGCATGCTTACTATCTTGGGTAGGAGCTGAGACATACGACTTGTTGTCAAACTTATTTGGCGCAGAGGATATTACAAGCAAGTCATTTACTGAGTTGTCGGAGAAACTTAATGAACACTTTGCAGATACCATACATGTTCAGGCAGCAAGATTTGAATTTTCTCAATGTAAGATGAAGACTGGTCAGTCCTATGTTGATTGGGCTGCAGAACTTCGTGGACTCGCACGGCACTGTGCTTTCACGTGCAAAAGCACAGGCTGTGGCACTAGTTATGTTGATGAACAAATTCGTGACATAATCATTAAAGAGACGCCACATGCTGATGTACGTCGCCAGTGTCTACTTGATGCTGATCCCTCTCTTAATGATGTTCTTAAGAAGGCTACAGCATTCATCAAGACAACGGAGACCGATAAAATTCTCAAGGGGGAGACAACTTCTCCAACTATCGAAGACACAGTAAACAAAATGTCAGGTCAGTACAAGCAAAGATCACGCCGAGGTCAACAAACCATTGGAAAGCAACAAGCTAATGCACAGAACACAGGTATGTTGAAGTCTTGCCCTAGCTGTTACATTAAACATGACAGAAAAAATTGTCCCTGCAGAGCATTTGTCTGCAGGAAATGTGAGGTCAAAGGTCACATTGAGGCTGTCTGTATGGCTAAGACAGCAACACAAAGTCAGACAGAACAGTCTGCTAGGACAGTTGAAAACTCTGTGTTAAGTGTGCTCACTGATGCAAGTGAACCTTATCATTCAGTACATGCAGTTTCAGATAATCTTTTCCAACGAGTCAATAGAAAGGTTTGGATCAAAACTGTTGTCAATGGTCATGATGCAATGTTTCAATGGGACACAGGGGCTACTTGCTCTATAGTTGATTTGCAAGGCTACCAAAGTCTTGGATCACCCCCCCTCTTACCTGTCAGTACCCATCTTAAAGCATATGGGCAGAGTGAGTTACAGATTAAAGGACAATGTTCAGTTAGTGTGAAGGTAGGAGATGTGGAAAAACAAAATCTCAAACTTCTTGTTGTAAACACAACACAAGGCTCAAACCTTTTTGGTCTAGATTGGAGTGACAAATTCGGTCTCTCTCAGCAGGGGCTAGCTATATTGACACAGGGTAGTTGTGATGTTGCCTGTACTGTCACAGGAAGTAACCCTACTGGATTTAGGGACAAAATCGCTGCACTCTCCTCTAAGTACTCTGATGTCTTCAAGACAGGTCTTGGCCGATGTAAAAAGGTAAAAGTACCAGTACGCTTGAAACCAGGAAGCACACCAAGCTTTTCTAAACCTCGTGTAGTGCCATTCTCTAGACGCCAAGCTGTAAAAGAAGAGCTAGATCGATTAGTTAAAGCTGGTGTTTTGGAACATGTGGACTTTAGTGATTATGCTGCTCCAATAGTAGCAGTTTCCAAACCAAATGGAAGAGTGCGTATATGTGGTGATTTCAAGATGTTGAACCAACAAATATCAATTGATCAACACCCATTACCAAGCCTTGAAGAGTTGCTAGAGAAGTTGAGAGGCGGGGTACACTTTTCCAAGATAGACCTGGCAGATGCCTACTTGCAACTAGAGTTAGATGATAATGCAAAGAAGTTGTGTGTCATCAACACTCAATGTGGTTTGTTTCGCTACAACAGGATGTGTTTTGGATTGGCATCAAGCCCTGCACAGTTTCAGCGATGCATGGACTCAATGATTGCTGACTTACCTGGAGTTGCAGCATACTTGGATGATCTGATTGTCACTGGTAGCAGTGAGAGTGAGCACTGGTCTAACCTCGACAAACTCTTAGCTAGACTACAGGAGTATGGGCTCCGCATACAAAGAGAGAAATGCGAGTTCTTTAAGAATGCTGTTGAATACCTAGGTCACATAATAGACAAGAACGGCAAGACTCCCTCGAATTCTGCAATAGAGGCTATTGAACAGCTTCCACGACAACAGAACTTACAACAGCTACAGGCGTTTTTGGGCAAGATCAACTATTATGGCTCATACATTGCTGACCTGTCTAGCAAAGCAGCCCCCCTCTACAAGTTTCTTCGTGAAAATGTCGAGTTTGACTGGACTGACGAGTGTGACAAGGCCTTCCATGTTCTTAAAGAAAGTGTCATCAAGGCTACCAAACTTACCCATTTTGACCAGAGTAAACCGCTGGTTCTAGCAACAGACGCATCTAACTATGGAATTGGGGCAGTACTCCTACAAGAGGAAAATGGAGCTGAAAGACCACTAGCACATGCATCAAAGACATTGAGCGTGCACCAAAAGAATTACTCACAGATAGAGAAAGAAGCGCTTTCTATCATCTATGGAGTGACTAAGTTTAGACAGTATCTATATGGGAGACGTTTCACGCTCATTACTGATCATAAACCCCTGGTTGCCATGTTTTCACCAGAAAAGAATATCCCCGTTTTAACAGCTCAGCGACTGCAGAGATGGGCCCTCACACTGATGGCTTATCAGTATGACATCAGGTACAAACCTACAGCACAGCACGGCAATGCAGATGGCTTGTCCAGGTTACCTATAGGGGCAGACCCGAAGTTTGACCATGATGAAGAGAAGGAGAGCATTGAGGTCTCACACACTATACAAGAGGAGCTCGATCATGGTCCCCTTGACGATGAGGCTGTTAAACAAGAAACCATGAAAGACACATCACTACAGATAGTGAAAGAGTGGATACTGAATGGCCTTTGGCCCAGTAAGCTTACAGCTAGCTATGAACATTTGCGGCCATATTGGAATATGAGGGAGTCTCTTTTTGTTCATGGGGAGGCTGTGCTTTTGCAACGTGATGGCACTACTAGAGTTGTCATTCCACAGGCTCTGAAGAGTAAAGTGTTAGACTTGCTGCATACATCACACTGGGGTGTAGAAAGAGTAAAACAGCTTGCTCGTCGATACGCATGGTGGCCTAGCATCAATGCAGACATAGAACAGCTAATCAAAGCTTGTGAACCTTGCCGAATCTGTGCTAATGACCCAGCCAAGACTTACCAAAGTTGGCCGTCCACCCAACTACCATGGGAACGAATTCATTTGGATTATGCAGGACCTTTTAAAGGTCAGATGTGGTTGGTTTGTGTAGATGCACATTCCCGACATCCGTACGTTGCTATGCTAGATGTAGGAAAAACTACTTCTAAGGACACAATTGGCGTGCTACGACAGATCTTTGTACATGAAGGTCTTCCTCGGACTATTGTTACAGACAACGGCCCACAATTCGTGTCAAATGAATTTGACCAGTTCTGCACCATGCATGGCATTAAACATATAACATCTCCCGCATTCCATCCTGCATCGAATGGAGAAGCGGAGAGATTTGTCCAGACTCTTAAGCAATCTGTAGAGAAGAATTGTGCAGGAGGGGAGAAAATCAAGACTGCCCTACAACTGTTTTTAACCACTTACAGATGTTTACCTCATCCCTCTTTGAACTGGAAATCACCTGCTGAAGTTCTACATGGACGACAGCCGAGAAATACTCTGACCTTGCTGAAACCAATTCAGAACAAGAAAACTCTTTCACCAGGTCAAGCATCTTCTACATCATCACGGTATGATGTAGACTCTTTGGTTTATGCAAGGAACTATAGCTCTGGACCTAAGTGGATACCTGGAACGATAATTAACAAGCTGGGTAACATACTGTATGCTGTGCGAACAGACCGTGGTGTATGGAGACGACATGCCAATCAGCTACAAGCTAGACTTCAAGTTAATGATACATCGACCAATGACAATATCATCACAGCTTCAAATGATCTTAACATCCAACCTGCCCAATCTGTACCTGATGAGAGGCCAGTACAAAGTCCCAGATATCCTACTCGTAATAGAAGACGACCTGATTACTATGACAGTTCTAAGTTCTAACAAGGTCATGACTAACCATAAACTCAGAATAGTGAGGGAGATGTGTTACATATTAGCTGTGCAGTCAGCTTTCTTTTAGCTGTGCTATAATAGCATAATTGTCTAATAACCCATAGCTATGGGCTTGCTAACTAAGTCAGTTCCTTTATGTGCTTCTTACCTGTTAGCTGTGTTTTCTGTGATACAAGACTTATTGTGATAATACAATACAACAACTACAATACAACACTGACTGTCGAGCACATTGCAGTCATAGCGGGTCACTTGGTATAACAGTCACAGCTGGTCACATCGTATCACATTCATAGCTGCTCACAGGATATAATTTTTATAGCTGGTAACATGGTATAACTCCCCTACCTAGTCACACGGTATCATGATCACAGCTGGTCACAAGCTATCATGGTTATAGCTAGTCGAATGCTTTGGTAGTCATTGCTGGTCACATGGTATAACGGGCATACCTGGCCATATGGTATCACGGCTTAGCTGGTCACGTGGTATCAAAATCATAACGGGTCACATGGTATCATGATCATAGCTGGGTATCATCATCAACCCCTCCCCTTAGCATTCAACTAGATGTGAATATCCAACCGTGCCATAGTTACTATGGTAAAACTAACTGACTTGTTGTGAACAACTGTGACACTGTGAACAACTTTGGTGGTCCCAAGTAATTCAGTAAAGCCTGGTTCCCATATACGTCGCAAAGCACCCCATCAGTACCGCAGGCTATTAGCGGTGAAATGGGAATTTACGCGCCGGGTACGGCCGGTAGTTGCCGGCGGCATCGCAATAGTTTTGCACTGCTCAAATTTCGCCAAAGACCGCAGGCAAAACTTTCCCGAAATGCACTGTACGGGTACAGGTCACCATTATAGAAACGGCATTGGAGTATTTTATTTGATAACGCAATTATGTTTACGATATTATTAATGATGTGGCTTTATGTGAACAGATGCGAGCGAGCGGCGCAAGCGATTTGCTGGGCGTGTTACTGCCGGAGTCTTGCAATCGATATGGGAACCAGGCTTATGGAAGAACTTGTTAAATCTGGCAAATTGCCATCTTATTGGCATACTGCAGACTAGTGACCTTTTGTAAAACAAAATCTTTTCTAGATATGTCCACATGGTAGTCTTACAACAGCCTCTGTGATTGGATGGATTAATCTTGTAGTCAGACCTATATACCCTAGGACATTTATGTATTCACCACATCTAACCTTCGTGTTTTCGCGGAGTCATCCTCCCGCGAAAATTTAATGTGCTAAACTAAACTATCATAACGAATGAGCGAAAACGCGAAATTAAATAGCTTTGTTCATTGATAGTCCAAGAAACAAATGGCAGCAAGCGATCAAATTGCATTATCGACCTCGCCGACGCCATTCTACCTGCAGTTCACAATTACCCGCAATTATTCACAGTTCCCAAATTGAAATGTTTTTCTTATCGATGAACCAGGCCCGTATTCCCTGGGGCGGCTGGCCGGCTGAGCCATTCCAACTTTTTAGGAACTTTCTGCGGCTAAGTACAGTCAAACTCGGATAACTCACCCTCAAATAAAATGTAACATTTCATCTCAAACACAAGGTTAACTCGAACGGATTTGTTTGGTCCATTCCCACGCAATGATAAAATGCTTCAGATAACTCGACCTCAACCCCGTTTATTCGAAAAGTTATTTGCCCAACGGCTATGGAAACTGTTTTTATCGCTGTAGAATATCACTTCATTCGAAGCCATACAGACAAACATCACCTTTCAGTAGTTCTTAGGCATCATTATTATCCTCATCAGTGGCAAAATATTCTTGTTCGCGATCTTTATAAAGGTTTGCAAAACATCAATTTTACCAAACATCCGTTTGGCCATGTTCCATCGAAAGCGTGGAAATCTCCGTATAAACTTAAAATAAAATCGGCAAAATTGATCTTTGTTAAAACGCTCAAAAGAAAAAGATGTCTTTTTTCTGAGCGTTTCAACTGCGGTCAAGTTTTGCCTATTTCAATTTAAAGACGTCTCGTCAATTACGTCACCTAAAACAAAACAAATCTCAAAAAGATAGAAAAATGTTGATATTTTCCGATAATTTTTTTTAAAACCTAACACAATAGGCCCGGCTGAGGCCCTACTTAAGAAAAACCTGTTGGTGGCTTACACCGCCCCCTCCACACCCCCAGGTGTTCATAACCAGTCGCCTAACATTAGCCACCCCAACTTGCAACTAGTGAATACAGGCCTGCAGTGAACTGAACTTGTGGAATCTAATTGTTTGTTCCACTGCTTTTATTTTCACATCACTATATTTTCGCACTCTCCAGCGCTGCGAAGTTAAGTTGCAGTAATACTTTACTCTGTATGCTACTCACGAAACTAAATATTAGCGAATTGTAGGGTAACTATGTCCTAGGGTAACTAATATTTAACCCATAATCTTTGTGGGATGTTGTAGCATGGCTACCCACCCTCTCGGCAGACAGGTTCTTTCATACATAGACCTACTTTTGATCAACTTGTATTTTGCTATCGTATTCTTCAAATGCTACAGAGTATTTATCTTCCCTTGTAGGTAGAACAAATACCGATTTTTTGAAACTAATGCATCTCTTCAACTTGTCCTTTAGCTGTGGACAGATGATATTCGAGAAAGATGGCTGCCGTGGTTTAAACTAAGGGATACTGCCAACTCTACTGTGTTGCTCTCCTGGCTTGGCATCTCACTCATAAGTACCTGCATTGATGGAACAGGTCACACCACCAGGTAGGTGGAGCTTAGTTTCATAGACTTATTTACATAGACATTGTTTACACATGCATTCTGTTTGATATGTGATTCAGAACTAAAAGACTAACATAATCATCCTATTATTTAGTTGAAATAATTTATTTCTTAGTTTTTATTTGAAATAATTCTGATTATCCAGGTAGCTATAAAAATGGCTGCTGTGGTTCAAATCAAAGGATGCTGGTTTGCTCTCATGTTTTTGCATTTACATTTCACTAATGAGTACCTTCATCAACTAAACAGGTCACACCACCAGGTAGGTGGAGCTTTGTTTCATAGACTTCCTCACATAGACAATGTTTACACATTCACTCTGATTGATATGAGATTCTGAACTAGAAGAATAACATAATCAATTTTTAATTGAGTTTAATTACTTAATTACTTAATTCATACTACTAAACAAGTTCTCATATTTAATATGATACTTTAATATACTACCAAAGCAGTGAATAGGAATTTAATGTGTAAAAGAGGAACAAATATAACGGCACCATATTGCCGAGTGAGGATGAGATGGACCTATTTAACGATGAATTCCTTTATCAATGGGTTTTCTATAATGAATTACCTTTGTTAAAAGAGATCTAATATACAATTAACATTTGGTATAAATTTGTTTGAAACAAATATTAAATCCTTGTTTGATTGTTTAGTTTCCTTAGAACATTAATCTACTTTCTGTATTCTCCCAACATACTGAAAATCAGCCTGTCTGACTCATTTACAGCTAAGGACTTGTTATTCTCATAGAGAGTGACCAATCTGGTATCTCTTTATGGCAGGTGGAATCACTAGATGTACTTTATGGGCAGTCTTCTATCCAACCAATGTAATGTAATGGCAATTTTGTACAAAATCATTGACTTTTTGTCAAATTTTCTAAAATTGCAGATTTATGAAGTACTGTAAGCAGTAGAATGTGCTCTTTCAACAGGTATGCATTTTATTGACAGAAACTAATGCAAACTATACAAATAAGCCTTTTATTGCGACCCTGTAATAAACCAAACCGCAAGAAAACCGCAAAAAATGCAACCCTTACGACCTGTTTATTGGCATAATAAATGGCTCCTTATCGGCCGTTATCAAATGAAATCTATACACCAAGCAAAAGCTCAACACGTGATCTTTTCAATCGTATTGATAATATTCACTTTCAATCAACCAATAAAGAGTGAGAGCCTTTTTATTCCCGCCAAAAGAATAACCTTGAAGCAAGTGAAACCTGCTAGTTTGATTTGCGTCGGAGCTGCTTTTTTCTTATCAAATGAAATCAACGCATAATTAAAATTGATCAATGGAATGCCGCGGTGCGGATGTAGGTAGCGATTGTAAACATTGCGAAGCCATTGATAAGCTCATTCCTTTTGTCTTTGACCGAAGACCCAAACGTACGCGTTTCTAAAACTCTCACACATTATTACAAGTTGCTATTTCGAATTAAAAGATGGTGAAGACATATACACCCAGTTCATACGGCAAGAAGAAAAAGAAAAGAGTCTTTCATCTAAAAAAACGGATGATGATGTTAGTATTCTCGTCTTGCTATTTTTTATTTATTTCGATTCAATTTTTTGTCGCTATGACTAGTTTTAATTAGTTACTAGATATCTTTTCAGCGTCTATCTATTTCATTAGGCTAAACCAAAGAATTCAACAGTATCAAATATAAAATGTTGGTTATGTATCGATAATACCTAGTTGGTGTTATGCTATTCGCTACAAAACATTCGTGTTGGGGATTTCCTATTAGCGCTTCTATCAGTAGTGAAGTTAGCTATGGTGCTTCAGTATGCTGTTTATGTTGTCTACATGGCCGAATATGAACTCAAGATAAATGTGAAGGCTCAGCAAAAAAATTAATTATCCGTAACCGATAATTCCTAAGCATCATTATTTTTTTTATTTCTAGAAAATTGATGCCGCCACAACACCGCCGAGCACATCTCTTCTGTCACCAGCACCATCAACATTTTATGCTCCAGTTTGTGCTGATTCAGATTCTG
The DNA here is from genome assembly GCF_963576615.1 of Watersipora subatra. Classification (NCBI taxonomy): domain Eukaryota; kingdom Metazoa; phylum Bryozoa; class Gymnolaemata; order Cheilostomatida; family Watersiporidae; genus Watersipora; species Watersipora subatra. The sequence goes on from NW_027045321.1 coordinate 24,784, forward strand.
CTGCTGCTTCAGATTTTGCTGCTGCTACAGATTCTGCTGCTGTTCCAGTTTCTGCTGCTACTCCAGTTGCTGCGTCCAAGCGCAAGCTGGAGACCTTCAGGGAATATACTGCTGGCCACCCTATTTATGCTAGTGCCGACATTCTTTCTGGTGATGCTGCCGCAAGCAGTGTCTGTGCAGGCAGCTATAGGGTAGTTAGTTTGGAATTTCTAAATAGCATAGTATCTTATATAGTTTGTTACACCTGTTCTAGTACGAATGTAGGGTTAGTTGAGAATGCTAATGTCTACGGTATGTCTAGTTTATTTGAAGTAGTTTGTCAAGATTGTGAGGCCACAATTATGTCGCAGCACACATCCCCGAGTGTGGTAATTGGTAGGGCTTATGATATCAATGATGTTTATTCTTGTAAGAGTAACGGGGTAGGATATGCACAGGCGTGTAGCTTTATTTCAGATCTAAATTTACCTCAGCCTACTACTTCTTGTGCATACTACACTAAGTTAGATAAGTTAACTACTGCATGCACTAAAGCTTTAGAGGAGCATTTTAGAATCATTAGGATTATTGTAAAGGAAGAGCATCTAAAGCTTGAGGAACGTAGGACTGATGTTGATGTAGATACTGTAGATATAGCTGTAAGTTATGACGGTACATGGCAGAAGCGTGGAAATAGTTCACACAATGGTGTATTTGTTGTTATAGATGTTCTTACTGGATATGTTGTAGACTTTGAAGTGATGTCAAACTACTGCCAGGTATGTGAGAAAGGACCGAAGAAGGATGACAGTGATTACAATGAGTTCTGGAAGAAACACCAAGATGCTTGCAAGAAGAACCATGGGGGCTCAAGCGGTGCTATGGAGAGACGCAGCAAAGATCATCTGGCAGAGATCTACAACAGGGCCTTTACGATATACTGCTTTTCTTGGTGATGGTGACAGTTTAGCGTATGATGTGGTGTGTAGTCTAAACGTATACGGTGATGTCAGTGTCAAGAAGGAAGAGTGTATAAATCATGTTGCTAAACGTTTGAGGACTCACTTGAAAAATCTCAACGTTTCATATAAAAAGACGTTGACGCCTATTTCCGGTAAAGGCAAGCTTGCAGACACATTGATGCGAGATTTGCAGTCTTATTATCGCAACGCCATCATTCAGAATTCAGGCGACATTGACGGAATGAAAAAAGCAATTTCTGCCGCGCTGTATCACATCACGTATGATTACTCGCATCCGCGGCATGATTATTGCCCTCGTGATAGCTAGTGCTGGTATAAGAATCTCAGCATGTTGCCTTCGAAACCTGACTTGCCGATTGCGATGTTGAGTATGATCTTGTATACAAATGATTGTCAGACGAGAGATTGTTGGAGCGGTGTGCGAATGTGAGTACTCAGAATGCGAACGAATGCTTGAATGGGAAAATCTGGTGACGCTGCCCAAAGACCCAGTGGTATGGTAAGCGTGCAGTGACAGTGGGTTTGACGATGGCTGTGATGGTCTTCAATGGTGTTAGAACTGAAGTATTTAGGGTACAAAAGTGTTTCGGTCTGCTTGTAGGTGAGAAGTCATTACTGCATGCAGATGCCAAAGATGAGGACAGATTGAAGAGAAAGATCGTCAGTGGCAGCCAGAGGAAGTCGAAAGTACGTCGCAGAACTACAAAACAACAAAGACAGCGGCATAAAGAAGGAGTAACCTATGCGGCCGGAAGATTTGGTGTCTAATTCAGAGGTATAGCAAAATGCTAGTTAGAGTATTATACATAGTAGTATTCAATAGCAGTAAGATTAAAGTATATAGAGTGCAAACTTATTTTGGTTGGGTTGTAGGTAAGAAGAAATAGTTGCATGCGAGATGAGCAGAGATTGAAGATAAGGAGAATCAGTCAAGACCGAATAAGTCAATAGCATGGTATGGTTTACTTCCTGCTGTAGGTCATTGGCCTTTTTGTTTTGAAATATTTGAAAAAAAGGCTAATTGTCTGTAGCAGTAAGTCAACAGCACCTCGCAGAACTACTGAGCAACAGAGACAGCGGCATAAAGAGCAGAAGTTGAAGATAGTATTGGTAAGGTTGACTTTCTTTTGCAGTTGGTTAGGAACAATCTCTTGAAAGAGTTGAGATTATTTTCATCCATCTGCCAAAGTAGATCAACAGCATGTTGCAAAACTACTGAGCAACAGAGACAGTGGCATAAAGAGCTGAAATTGAAAAGGGAATCGGTAAGGTTTACTTTCTTTCGCAGTTGCTCAGTTTCATACTCTTGAAAAGGTTGAGTAGCGAATTGACCAACTGCTGAAGTAAGTCAACAGCAACTACAAACAAGCAGTTGAAGATAGGATTGGTAAGGTTGACTTTCTCTCGCGGTTGGTTGGGAACATTCTCTTGAAAGATTCGAGAAACTTTGCTTGCATACCTGAAATCGATACCTTTTTTGTTATTCTGTAAATCATCGGTTACAGTTTTGTCATATCGATCGGTATCAATTCTTATGCTCAAAAATTAGTTTTGGAGTCGATATCAAAATTCTGTTTCTATGACGTTTGGAAGCACATTCTGAGCTTCACTTTGACATCAAGAACAAGCATTTTGATGTAGCAGCTGATTCACAAAATCTGAATGGGTAGACCTTTCGCTGCAGCGTATCATTTCACGATCTAGCAAACATTTACCTATCTAAACCTTGGCTTAGCCATGTACTGTACAAAATCTAGTCGTTTTCTGTTAGTATCTAGTGAAATATTTAATCTGTTTTGTTTCTTGCCATCGGTTATGTTTATATATAATAAATTCTAGTTGCTAACGCGTAGCCTGAATACGTCTTGTAGCATAAAAATGTAAAACTATTGTTTTTGTTACTTTACAAAAGTTGACTCCATTCTAGAGTAACAGCTGGAATAATGCTATCTGATGGCACGTAGCATAGCAAGGTGCTGTTGTTGCTGTTGTTGCTGTTGTTGCGCTTGCATGCAAGATGAAACCTGGTGCGTTGGGTCTTCATGTAACACATATTTGTAAATATTTCATAGAAAACTCATTATGCAATCGATGAGTTGTCAAATCTTCCTTCATAATGCTAGCTTTATGCGTGCAACAGGAAGTACATATATGTACGCTCTTTCTTATGTCGAGTAACAGCGGAGTGTAAGTCGAACGTGCAGTGTACCGTATAAACACAGTACAACTCTTTATTCATACATAATAACCAGTGTTTGTGGTATTACCTAGTGCAGAGTGTGCAGTGTTGATACAGTAGTAGTGTTGCTAGTACATACATGTATATTACAGTGCCAGCTTATAAAAAGTGACAGGTCACGTAGTCAGTTCTGGCTAAGTTGACTAATTAGCCAATGTCAAAATAAGCAAGATGACTATTTTGAGTAACATAAACTTGTCTAAATATTTACTATTATAAGAGCCATGCAGCCAGTTTGTGATCGTTACGTGTCATGAATAAGTAATTTATAATTAAGTAATGAATATGACCACGATTATTACTATGTTTAGCTATTTAGCCGCTTAGCCTAGTAAAGAGAATTTCTGCTTGTAATCTTGGAGGATCGGAGTTCAAATTCAGTGCGATGTAGATTTTTCGCTCCTACAACTGTATCGCTATAACTTGACACAAAACTCAGTGACCAACAATCAGACAAACACCGATATTAATTTAGATTCATTATTATATGCTAGATGGTTTATTACTGAAATTTATTTTGTGTGACATTTCCAACATTTTTTTGCGCATGACACTCATCAGTCTCTGACTATTCTGTGATTGTATGTTTTGAATTAGCTTCAAAGCTGCTAGAAGCAAACACTTTAGTAGTTATTAAATATATTTGTTACACAGTAAGTGGTAAGTTATCATAGTTTACAAACAAGACTCAGGTTACAGCAGGAATGATACATTATTACTAGTGCTCATGTCTAAGGTATAGAAACTCCACTCAGTTATCATACACCACTTTGTACTCTCATCATTGTAACAACCATTTAGACTCCTTTGTAAGTGGGATGAGCATGTGATTGTCATTTAGATCAACGATGATTACTATATCATGTAATCATCAAAATTACGACAACAAAAACTATATCTCGAATGGTAAAGTCATCATTGCTCATTCTTGCATATTATCAAAACTATTCATGATGCCTGTGCCTATCAAATACTCATTGTCAGGATTATCCTGGTGCAGATATAGCTGAGCGCATCACAACCCATTGATTAAAATCCTATATTTTCGTGTAAGAGGATTGAGATAAAGAATTTGTGACAAAATGACTAGTATAAACATGAGTAAGTTTCTACAGGGTCAAGGCCATAGATTATATGATGGTGAAGCATATTCTCATCCAGCCCAGATTTTTGCTACACCTTATCACTTTTTGGAAGTTCAGACACTATTTCCGAGATTTGTACATAGTGAAGTTGTTAATAGCTTCTAATCTACAGGGTGTTATGTGACTGGGGGTTTAATATAAACCCTACTTCTCAATACTAGGTAGTAAAAAATGACGTACTAGCTAGCTAGTTTGGGTGGCAGCTTAGAGAAGTCAGTTTATCCTGAAGTTATTTTTTATTCAGATCTGTTTAACTACATGTATGTCTTGGTCTCTTACCAAACACTTTAGAACTTGAATAAGATTAGGTCGAGGCAGTTTTTTCCTCTTATGGAGTGTGACTGAAACCAGCTATCTCTGACTTCTAATACTGTTAGGGACCTCATACTTACATAGGTCAAGTCTGTGTAGTGATATTTTTTGTACACATCACTTTAACAAGTCAAGGTTTAGATGCATGATCATTTCTAAACTCATTTCTTTCATACTGCAAAGGAAAGAATACCTTAGTGATTTAACGAAACACTAGTTTTAGCATTAGATACGAATGTGCTGTCACCATATTGTTTTTATAATGCACATCATAACCGAGTCTTAGTAAATTTTCTCTGTTGAAATAGCTCTTCTAATATTCTTAAGCCAAGTAAAAGTTCTAATGTAAACAAGAGGCCATAGAATTAGTACATCATGAATCCATGTTTATATATAGCTAATAACATAAAATCCTTCTGTTACTCAAATCAACAATCTTAAACATTTTCACTTTCAGTAAGAAAGTGTTAGGCATGATTTATTAGTTTGATGAAGCTGATATAGCAATATAAGGTATTTTGTTGCATACATGGCACAGAATAAGGTATATACCACCTGTGATACCATAAAATAGTGATAAGGCTACAAATAGCTGACATAGAGCTCTGGGGTTGATCAGTATTTGCATTATGTGAGCTTTTGCATTACAGTCGACCCTTCACTTTTACTTTACAGTCGACCTTCCGCTTTTACCTTTCAGTTGGCCCTATGCTTTTACAATACGGTCAACCCTCCCCTCTTTCAGATTTCTTTTTCTTCAACTTTAAATTGTTCAGGCAATATCTCGAATTTAGACTCTGGTTCACTGCAACTTTTTCTATCCGAAGGATGACTTGACCAATAGAAAACTTGTTATGTTGCTAGCATTGCATGTTCCAGAGTATAGGCGAACTTTTCAAATGTTTTGTCAGTGTTTGTGAATAAATCTGAAAGAATTTGCGTTATTATTTACTGTGCTATTACTGGGTTATAACTGTGTAGTAGTCAATTTTTAATGTCCAAACTTTTTAAATGTTTAGATATGACTTACCGCTTCTTAGTTTGAACACACCTTATGCTTATTCTGCCTCGTTTCTAATGAACATTATCTCACCACCAAGTTCACCACCCAGTTCACTACTGGCTCTGCACTTAGTCGGCTTCCTGTTGCTGACCCTTAAAGGAGATGACCTTGACTAAATAGAAATTAAGTAGGTGGCATCTACACATCATCGTCACTGATTACGAATTGTAATCACCAAATATGGAATACTAATCAATTCCTTATCTATTACTGATAAGAATATAGAGTTAAGTGTCAAGCACACAGTTCATAACGACAGCCAATCAGCAGTTAGAACAAGTAAATATCATTCCCTCTCAAAATGGCATCAGCCACAACATTTGACAAAGAAGAAGAGTGTTCTCACTGTTGGGGAAAGCTACCAAAGCTGACAGAACCTCGTGTCTTACCATGTGGTCGTATCAGCTGCACCCCGTGTTTAGAGGCAAAGTACAAGATACATAAAGGTGTTAGATGTGAAACCTGCCAGTAAGTAAAACCTTGTAATATGTAGTCAATGTAATTTTTAGATATTTACACTCACTTGAATAGCAAAAGTACTGAAGTATTGTTTGAAAGTGAGCCAATAGAATATTCAACAAGGTCGCAAACCTAATAGAATATTCAATAGAATATATCACCACATAGCTTTACTTCATCCCTTTTACCATGTACCATGGTAATACCTAACAGCAAAGCTGTATGAAAGAAGATGGAAACTTTTATCTAGTATCTGAGGCTTTCTGTGATTGAATTTGCAAATGTCCATCAATAAGTACTGTAGGTAATAGTAAAAACATGCTCTCACCTTATTGGTCTGTTATAGGAAAAGCTACTTTCACTCTGGTAATCTGACAATTTCTATCTATGCTCAAGAAGTAAATATGATTCAATAGAGTCCATTACAGCGCATAATAACTTCATATCTCATAACTATAGTTATGAGATGCTATAGTTAATATATATTCCGAATTTACACCAACTTACATGCTATAGCTGGCACTAGTCGGTGTGATACATCTTGAAATTTGACTGCATATATATTTAGCAAAGGTGTACAAGAAGCTTGACATTCAGAGTCTGCTGATTGCGATGTTTCATGAGTCAGAGCATCCAACAACAGTGGCCTGTGATAGACCGACATGTAATAATACAGCATACAACTTCTGTGTAGACTGTGGAGAGAAAGTTTGCAATGATGACCTTGAGGTATATTGTCATTTATTTAAAATGTCCTGATACTGTTTAATAGCTTCAAGCAATTATAATTACACATTATGTTAATATATTCAATTTTACTCTAAACAATGAATCAAACTCCTGTTAGTGTGGACAGAGTTGAGGTTTGGTAACTAAACTTGAAAATTACATTTACCTGTGTTCAAATAGAAGGCGAGCGAATGGAATATTATAGGCAGTAACCACTATCATGGGTCATAACTATTTGTTATCATCAAGTTACTGTTTGAGAAACATTTTTGTAACTGCTACACATATGGCAGTAGATCACACTTTAAGTTACGTGCTGTACCACACACTGACACTCAGTGAGTGAATAGTTTATGGTAGACCTGCAATAATTATGGTAATTGAAAATTGGGATTGTTTAGTTCTGTAGAATAGCTCTTGTACTGAATACTAACAGGTTTTTTATTTCATAATGATAATCAAATGAGTCTGTTGATAATACTTGCAGTTTATGAGGAAACTAGACACAAAAATACATTACAGTGCAATCATGTGTGATACTAACTAATTCAAAACTCTTTTTGCTTAATTAAAGGTTGACTTGTAACAAAATTCACATTACAGTTATTTAATATGAAAAGATTCACCATGGCTTACTCTGTTGCACTGGAGGTGCAAAATATGTGGAAATGTGATTACAAGCTCTCGAAAGCCAAAAAAGGAACAGTTAATTGCAGCCACACGAGATCACTGAAGTTTGGATTCTCTTGCCAAAACGGCTCAATATGACATAGCTGTGGTAGATGGTTTTTGTTTACACTGTCATGCAACCTTATATGTCAAAATATTTTCACAAATATACTTCACGCATTCAATAAAACCATGTCTATTGTTATTACACTTCTGTTTCATCCTCATTGTAATGTTGTCAGATTTAGCACTGATCTCTTGTAACGAATCATAAAAATTTGTTAACCTTTTTAACTTTAGCTCAAAGGCGTACATATCATTGTCTGATGAGCATGACGAGCCTGTTGGTCAACTGTGATAATTGAAAGTGCTGCAAAAATTATTTTCAAAGTATTGGGTCACATGATCAGATTACGACTCGACAATTAGTTCAAGCCGAAACAAAACTGTAAAGTAGCGAGCATCTATAGTTGATACGGGGTCTTTGGTAAAACCCGAAGTGTTTGTCATATACTAGTGCTACGATAAGTTTTTATTGAGCTTGTTATTAGTCTTTCAATTCACGTGAGAAAATCGCGCCACAAGACAATAACCAAACTATCATGACTACGTCGGAGAAATAAAAAGATTCCAATTTACACTGGCTTTTCGTTTTTGAGATTTTTAGAGCTTGTAATCACATTTCTACACTTTTGGGCACTACAACTGTGGTGGAACACCAAGTTTCTATCCTTCTTGTACAGTTTCTAACTGGAGTTATGTTCCCTTTTTATCTTTTTGTAGCCACGCCCCTAAGGGAGACTGGTCTTAGCATCTCATTTGCATAATTTGATGTACTTAGGACAGGGCCTCGGCTCTTTATGTTCGTTCAATACATGCAGTGCATTTGGAACCATACTCTTTCTGCTACCTTGCGTGATACCAGAACCACCCCGGCATATAGCTATCTCCAAAGACCTAGTCTATGGACTGTGCTGTGGGGATAGACTCATAAAAACACAGTCGACCTCGTCGACCTCCGGTCGACCTTGTCGACCTAGTATAAAACCTCTCTGGGCGCAATCCCTTGTGTGGGGTGGTTAATATTGACCGGTGGAGTAAGCCGACCTAGTCGTCTTTGCGTGTTGGTCACGGGAAACCACTACACAGCCCCTGAGAGGGGTGAATGCAGACCGGTAGAGTAAGCCGACCCAGTCGCCTTTACGTGTTGGTCGCAGGAACCAACACACAACGCAACAGAGTAAGACATGGTGAACCTTTTGGTATATCAAATAACTGTAATGTGAATTTTGTTGCAAGTCAACCTTTAACTAGATTTTCACTTTGTAGATGATGCACACTTTAAGTTACTCCGTGATGAGTGTTACAATAAATATTCACATGTCGTATATTAACTCGGACACTTTAAAAAAGGAATTCTTCATTGCTTTAGCACTTTTTATTCGTTTTAAAGCTGCTCGTAGCTTGTTCTCCTGATGAGCAGCTCTGCTAAACTTCTAACAATCTCTTGGTTCGTCTGAAACTTTCTGTCAATGAGCTTTTGTAAATCAGGTTTGTTTATCAGAGACAGTAATGTAAATGCCTCTTTGTCCCTGAATGGAGTGTTGAGGTATACAGTTTAAAAGCATAAGTATTATGTCTGAAAGTTATATTCTGAGTTGGAGCACATGAAACTGCCCGAGTCCAAATTGGAACAACTCAATTGCGAAAATGATGAAAATGGATAAGCTTGCCTGGCATATTCTTACGCGGAATTTGCAAGTGAAATATCTTTCTTCAGAAAGCACGAAACCTTTGATAAAAAATTTCAGCTACTAAAACTCGCTTGACTTTTTGCTATTTGTCACTCAAAAATGACGCAGACTCACAAATTACTAGCATCATGGAAGCTCACATATTGGCTAGCTGCTAGATGTAGGAAGTGGGTATAGATCAACACTGACCAGTTTGTGTGTACATCTTGGAAGTTCACTCTAAAGAATTTTCTTTAAAACTTAATTTTCTTTAAAACTAGCTATTGTCAAAAGTCATGTGTTTAAAACGTGTAAGCGTTTGCTCTGCTTCCAAGAGTAAGGATTTTGAACGTAATATCAAGTTCCACAACTGAACAACTTTAATAAATATATATAGTGTCACAGCTGTTTCCATTCCATGTTTTGCACATCGCAAATATTTCTGTTTAGTTTCATAGCTTGAAAGTATTGATAGAACTTATTACTTTGTGTAATAAAAATTCTGATGTAAGTTAATTTGTAATACTGTTTCTCAGAAGACTTGTTATTGCTTCTTAATTGGCAGTGTACCAATGAGAACAGTCACATGCAGTAGTTGTCAAATTAACATACATAGTCCTTGGTACAGTAATTGACTACCACTTGTGTCTGATTGATGAGTCACTAATTCAGCGCTCTCTAATGATAGGCTGGTTCATTCATCTATTATTACTGTCATAGAGTGATGCGAGTACTTGTCAATTTTTCAGCTGCATGATAGATATTTCCGAGGAGGTCACAAGTTCATATCTATGAAAGAATTTGAACAGACAGCAGGCAAATACCAAAAAGCTTTCTGTAAAGATAACAAAAACGAGTAGCTGATAAAAGCCTGTGAGAAATGTAAAAAGTTCATCTGTAACCTGTGTGACAGAACAGAAGGAGAATGTTCAGGTGAGATGCCAGAATACAAAAGTAGCAGAGATCACTCAATACAGTAGTTTCTTGATGACATACGAACATTTCATTCAAAGTTTTTAAATTTTTGGTAATGTGCTAAACACGCTAACATTAATAGATAAAAGAGTAAATTTAATTCAAGGGAAGATTATTTTGAATGGAGAAATATATGGCAGATATTAAGTAGGTGAATAACCAATTAACAGCCTCTATTTATAAAATCAGCTGCTATTAATAGCGGTAAACAGAAGACTTGATTAGTGATTAGGTCCTTGACCTCAATGTCTCCAGTCATACTGATATATCAAATTACTTATCTCCCCCCCCCCCCCCGACCAAACGAGCGGAAGCGAAGTTTGATTTGAGAGTTTTAATGATAAATGCATGTGCACACAACTTACGAAAATTATTCATTATTAACGTCGCAACTCTTGTTTCAAAATCTCATCAACAATTTTTAAAATCATTTTGTAGAGTTGTTAAAGTATAATAGCAATACAAAACACATATAAACCTATTCAAATATATTACCAAGTCTTTGTAAATTGTCGAAATTATCTTAAAACTTACCCATCTGAACGGGTTATACACAAATAGACAAATTAGTTTGGCTGAAATTCTTTTCAAAACGCTTGACAAGTTTGGTTCAATAAAAGTTAAGACTGGAAATTGAAACGCCTAGCAACAGAGAATAGAACGATTAAGTTGTGCGCATTTCACGGAAAAATAATGTGCACATCTCATTAGTCTATAGCATTGTCGAAATGTCGAAGGTTTTTGTAATTAACGTAGGAGTACTGAAATCATTTCATGAAAGTTTCATTTATGCCAATTTCAAAGTAACTGATATTTTAGACAGTCTTGAACGCTTTAGTATTCTAGCTGATGTCCAACGCAGTGTAAGTAAAGGAAATGGCGATGATTTTTTTTCTAACTATCCTTATGAGGTTATTACAATATTTAATTATAAGTTTAGATGACTACAGAACAATGACTACGTAGTACAGAATTTCTAAAAATATATATAAATATCACAACTTCTTGATATTGCTAGCTATGACGTTTTGAAATGTAAACAAAATTGTGCATTGGTTTTATACTATTACTATATTAATAATATTGGTCATGCTATTGATATCAGTGCAATTTACTTCTAATATTGGCAAATATTGTATTTCTCCTATTGCAGGGTGAGAGATATAAACATATAATCTTTTCCTTTCATTATTGCTTTTTGTTGTATATAATAACACCCAGTACTCTGGGTGTTTTTTATACTGGGTGTTATAATAACACCCAGTACTCTGTTTTACTCTGGTTATATGGATCTATAAAGTGATATTTAGTTGTTCTCTTACATATTGTTACCATGTTTAGTGCACCGCTACATGTGATGGTTCAGTTACCCTTCCAGGTACTTTTGTGGCGTGATCTGAATGGGTTTTGATTCCTCACACCAATTTTATCAAACAGTGCTCTCTTCCATTGAGTAAAGATCATGGTGAGCGGTTAGTTACTTTCATATAATCAGAAGGAGAATCACTGTTTGCTTGTTAATATGTTATACTTTTTTTATATATATCTATAAAGTGATATTTAGTTGTTCTCTTGCATATTGTTACCATGTTTAGTGCACTGCTACATGTGATGGTTCAGTTACCTTTCTATGTATTTTTGTGACGTGATCTGAATGAGTTTTGATTCCTCACGCCAAACTTATCAAACAGTGCTTGCTCACTTCCATTCAGTAGAGATCATGGTGAGCGGTTAGTTACCTTCACATAATCAGTAAGATAATCACTGTTTGCTTGTTAATATGTTTTACTCTGGTTATATGGATCTATAAAGTGATATTTAGTTGTTCTCTTACATATTGTTACCATGTTTAGTGCACCGCCCCATGTTATGGCTCAGTTACCTTCCCAGATACTTTTGTGACGTGATCCGAATAGGTTTTGATGCCTCATACCAGTCTTATTAAACAGTGCTCTTATCCATTTAGTAGAGGTCTTGGTGAGTGGTTATATACATTCACATATTCAGTCGGATAGTCACTGTTTGCTTGTTAATATATTTCACTCTGGCCATAGAAATTTATAAAGTGATATTTAGTTGTTTTCTTACATAGTGTTACCATGTTTATTGCAGTGCTACGTGTGATGGTTCAGTTACCTTTCCAGGTACTTTTGTGACGTGATTTTAATGAGTTTGATGCCTCACACCAGGTTCATCAAGGAGTACTCTCTTCCATTTAGTAGAGATCATGGTGAGTGGTTATATACCTTCACACAATTAGTAGGATAGTCACTGTTTGCTTGTTAATATGTTTCACTCTAGTTATAGGTATTTATGAAATGATATTTAGTTGTTTTCTTACATAGTGTTACCATGTTTAGTGCAGTGCTACATTTGATGGTTCTGTTACCATTCCAGGTACTTTTGTGACGTGATCTGAATGGGTTTTGATGCCTCAGACCAGGCTTATCAAGGAGTGATCTCTTCTATTTAGTAGAGATCATGGTGAGTGGTTAGATACCTTCACATAGTCAGTAGGATAATCACTGTTTGCTTGTTAATCTGTTTCACTCTGGTTATATGTATTTACAAAGTGATATTTAGTTGTTTTCTTACATAGTGTTACCATGTTTAGTGCACCGCTACATGTGATGGTTCAGTTACCTTTCCAGGTACTTTTGTGATGCGATCTGATTATGTTTTGATTCCTCACGCCAGACTTATCAAACAGTGCTCTCTTCCATTTAGTAGAGATCATGGTGAGTGGTTATATACCTTCACACAATTAGTAGGATAGTCACTGTTTGCTTGTTAATATGTTTCTCTCTGGTTATAGGTATTTATGAAGTGATATTTAGTTGTTTTCTTACATAGTGTTACCATGTTTAGTGCACCGCTACATGTGATGGTTCAGTTACTTTTCTAGGTACTTTTGTGACGTGATCTGGATGGGTTTTGATATCTCACACCAGGCTTCTCAAAGAGTGCTCTCTTCTATTTAGTAGAGATCATGGTGAGTGGTTACAAATTTTGGGAAAATGGTTAAGGGAAAATAGCTTAATTTTAATTGGAAACAAGTTCCTTGACAAATTTTTAATCATTTGGCACAGTTGCGCGCGAGAAGTAGCTTAGATAATTGACAAATGCTAATGATGGTTTTTTAATTATATATATTGTAGATGACAAACAACTCAACTAATTAAAAATGACCTTGCAAAAATTGATCTCCATTGCTTTTTCCCAGATTACAGGTTTGAGCTTCCTAAACAAATGTTGTAAGAGGTTTCCATTTTTAATGCACCCAATTATACATAGCTTGCCCAAAAACATCTTTTTTGCTATACATAAACAAGCCTATCATGAAAGTGATTAGCCTATTTAATTGTTGTTTTTTTGCAGGCTAATGTGGTTCAAATCTTTATTTTGTGACCACAGTATCGTCGTGCACCAACAGTAAATATATCAAAGTTCAGTTATAAATAGCATGAGGATGCTAGATACGCCAAACAACTTCAAATGTTGTTAAACATTGTGACATTTTAAGAAAAAAAGATCTTTATTAAGCTGAGGCATAAATTGCTGTACATACCAAGAGACAGATAAAGAAGACAACTCTAGAGGCTGGTTACAAAGACTGTTGACACTCACATCTGCATTATTGTGTTGACTAATTCTTTGAAGTACATGTATATCCTAAAGGAGAGTGAAAGAAATAGTAAGTAATGTACATTCTCAGCATAGCCAGTAAATTAGTGTCTGACAAACACACTGAAGGACATGTTTGAAATGGGTAGCTCGAGTCATAGCAACCTAAATATACACTAGTATGTTCAATCTAGCATTTCAAAATAAGTTAATTGAAAAGGTGTATGAGAAAACACAATAAGAATATATGAATATCATTTCGTCTAACGCCAACATCAATGTGGGTTGACCATTTATGATGGAAGATACGCGCAAAAAACAGTACAAATATGAAAGGCTCATACCTACTAACTAAAAAGAAAAGCAATGCAAAAAGAAAATAGATAGAAATACGTGAATTTGTAAAAATAGAGGAGAGACTGAAGATGGAAAGATTGCGAGATCAGAACAAGAAGAAATGAAATTATGGGAGATTGGAGTGAAGGGAGAGAACAAGGACAGAGAGCAAGGTATGAGAGTGTAAAGAAAAAAAGAGATCATAAAGAGAGAATGAAGAGGGAAAGCGAAGAAAAAAAGAGTAAGTAGATGAAGAAAGAAGTAACAGGGTGAGGAATAACAGTAAGGTGAGGCATGGGGAAAGAGAGCGAAGAGAGAGAACAAATGTAACTTAGGAAAAAGGAAACACGACTCCAACCTGAGTGCCTGATCATCATCTTCTGATTCCTCATACTCCATCACTTCAATAATGATACTTTGGCCAGTACATGTATGAGCAAACACTTCCTGACTATCTGGAATCTCACGCAGGTCACTAGAAGGGCAAATGGATAAAACCAGCTTATACCCAACTGACGGACGGTGTGCTATGAGTTATTTCCTCTACTAACTTTAGCATTCTCTATTTTTTAATGACTTGCAAACAGTTTGCCAAACAAAAACATGTAAGTTTATAGTACTAAACTATCCTTGTAACAGCAAAAAACTGTTGGCATCAGAAGCAGTGAATCTATTCAACTGCCAACTGTTAGCTGATTCTCAACCAGTGGCAAGAGTTCACACTCAGAGAGTCAGCATTTTTAACCTTGCATATACAAGCGGGTCAAATGATCCTCAACCATATTAACAACATTTCATTGACTGTGACAGCGTTTAGAACAGCACAATTCTTTTTTAACTGTATATTATACTGAAACTCTAAGCGCGCACAACTCAATAAAAAATCAGATATCAAACACAGTAAAATGTTTTTACACTGTTTCAACGAAGTGATGTCATAGAGATAACCAAAGAAACATGATGATTGCAGAACACGGAATCATACTGAAACTCTGAGTATGTCTACTCAGAGTTTATACTTTCTGTTGTAACAAATTAAATTTGTTAAAACAAGAAAAACAAACAGTTTAGAGTAAAGATCTTGTTGCTGAGAATAAGAAGCTTTTTAGCTTTGTCAAATTCGGATGCTTCCTTATCAAAAATGTCAATCAGTGTGTCATTCATTGCAAGCTAAAGTTCTGTTAGAGGCCATTAGTTATTTTTCGACCCGGTTAGAAAATAGGCTGTGGATAGGCTATACATAGCTTATAAATGGTTGACTTGTGGTCTAAGTAGTGTGAGAAGAACCAGAACAAACAGCATAGTTTTGTACTGTAGTAGCTGCATGCAATTAAACTAATGGTGTGTTATTTTAGAATCATGATGTAGCACATGCTACTGGGCATGTAGACCTTATCATATCTTAATATGTACGAATCACGCTTTCATTTATATTTTTGTTTTAATCATTTTTGTAACTATATATATTTCACTAAATGCTATATTTTTACTAGTTGATGAAATAAAACACACACACGCAGCCAAACTCCAGGGTTACAAGTACAATCACGTTATTATTTCTTTGTTTCTGGTAAACCAATCTAGCTCACTGTCCAAACTTATTTCATTAGGTGGTAAAAGGCTATTATCCTAGTTACTTGTCTTGCAATCTAGAACCATCTATTATTATGCTAGGAACCATTATGTGAAATATGTGTTTGATACTTTATTGCTGGGTGGTTGTCATGCAGAACTGTACAAAGGAAGTTGTGTATATCCAATCCTACTGTAGTAAACCTTAAAATTGAGAAATAATTCTAGCTTACAAACTCTTTAAAATGAGCGATGGTCTTAAAAAAGTCCATCTACTAGAGTGAAAGGGTTGGAAAAATACAGCGCCATAGGGCTCAAATAGAGGTTTCATATTATATCCCAAATATTTTCAGCCTTCCTTTGAATAGAACTTTTGTTGCTCTTTAGAGAAGATAGGATATTCAGTACCATAAAATAGGCTTAGGTCAAGGCATCGCCGTCGGGTTCTAATGAACCAATCGCTACAGCAGAAAAAATTGTTGATCAGTCATTTTCCATCGTCCCAGCTATTCAATTATTCTCAAACATGACATTTTTTGCTACGAGCCTTAGTTCTTTTAACCAGAGTAAATCAAAACTTGCAGAAAACCCTTAGTCATCATATTATATTGTATCAAATACCTGTCTGTTTATACTTGGTACAAGTGGCTGACTCAACAGCACCTAGACTAGTTGTTAGTTTAACATAATCTTGATTTCTTGTTTTCTTTGAGAATGATGATCGATTGGCTTTCCATCAATGTCTTGCAGAGCATGTCTAGTTTGCAAAACCTGTTACCATATAGATTAAACTGGGCAACCAAGTTTCAAAGAATTTTTGCTCGCCAAACCAAGTTAGCTATTTTCCGTCAAGTTTTTTGTGCTAAATACAAATATCCCCATAGAAAATCGAGAGGATTTTGGTTAGCGAGCTAAAAGAGGTTGTCTGATCCTTGACCCTCTGTTTACAGATATCGCAACTCTAAACCTACTGCTGGCTTTAAAGGGAAAATACCACTTCTTTCCTGACAAGTTGAAAATACCAAGGAGACGCAACTGTTCTGCTGGTGCAAGGTGGTAAACTCTTGGAAAAAACAAGCCAAGTTGGTGTAATTCAAAACATTGCTGACTTACTCACATATTGAAGATGATACTTGCCAGTGCATTGTGATGCTGATGCAATTTACAGTATCGCCAACATAGTGACTTGTCAAAGATGACGCTTGCTTGAGCAATGTGAACGCTGGTGCAGTTCAGGATAATTTCCTGTTATTATCTAAAAGTTGCTGGTTTTTTTCAAATCACAGCAACCTAATGTAAACATGGGGGATCATTGATAACAAACCTTACTAACCTGACTAACTCTGAGCTTATCTACGGTAGCTAAGCTCAGAGATCCTTAAATGTTTTTTTCTTTGTATAGCAGAAGCTTTTCACAGCTAGCTACTTTCTCTAACTTTGGATGACCATGTGATTTTATTTTTCCAAAAACTCACTGCTAATATGATTTCATGGTTTAGTGCAACAGCCAGTATAACTCAATTACTGTATGGCTGTATCAATAGAATTGTATATCGAATTGTAGGGAAGCTCTTGACATGAGTGTCTTTAGGGATGGGAGTAGATGCTTAGTTATACATGTTCTTTATGTCTATGTTATCACGACTAACACCTTTTGGAACACGTTAGTTATGATCTTGATGTTCTCTATTTTGTCTCATACTAACTTACCTTGTCATATTTTTGAGGAGGAATGAAACTTGCAGGCCACCTTTGGCATTGGAAATACCAAGGGCTTTTCACTATGAAATACCAATACCTTTTTACTATAGAAATACCAAGAGCCTTTTACTATAGAAATACCGATAGCAATTCAATATGTATATTTTTGCTTAAACATGTTGTCTATATGCTATTTAGTTTAGATTTTTAGCAACTGAACAGTCAGAGATTCTATCAAGTATTAAGTTTTGTCCTTTACTTAATAAGAGCCGATGTGTTTTAGTCTTAAAGATTGACTTGCGACAAAATTCATATAACAATTATTTTGTATCAGAAGGTTCACTATGTCTTACTCTGCTGTTTGGTAGGTGCAAAAAAGGTAGAACTGTAATTATAAGCTCTTCAAAGCTACAAAGCAAACAGTTAATCACAGCCATCACAAAAGCGCCGTAGTTTGGAATACCTTTATTTCAATGACGTACTCATTTCAATGGGGTAATTTTTTGATGCACATGCTGTTATCCACTGAATTGAAAGGCCATTAAAAAGCTCCATAGAAAATTTTTGTAGCATTAATTTATCCTAAACACTTTGGGTTTTACTGAAAATCCCTTATCAAATATAGATGCTCGCTACTTTACAGTTTCGTTTCAGCTTGGTCTAATCATCTAGTCGTAATCTGATCATATCCACATACTTCCGGTCAAATAGCGAGAACGATTTCTGCAGCATGTTTCGACTATCACGGATGACCAACAGGCTTGTCATGTTTATCAATGGATGATATGCATTCCTTTGAACTAAAACTAAAAAATTAAACTAATTTTTATCGTAGGCTTTGAGATATCAGTGATCAAAATAACAGCATTACAATGACGATGAAATAGACGCGTAAGGACAATAGACATGGTTTTATTGAATGTGTGAAGTATAATTGCAAATATATTTTTACTAATGAGTTTGCGTCAAAGTGTAAAAGGAAGCACATCGTGTTCAACTAAGGTTAACTGGAGTCGTTTTGGGAAGAGATTCCAACCTATGGCCACAATTTACGTATTTGTGTTGGCTGTGTTTAACTGCTTGTTTTTGAACTTTTAAGACCTTGTAATCACATTTCCACATATTTTGCACCTACAGCACAGCAGAGTGAGACATGGTAAACCTTTTGATACCAAATAACTGTAATGTAAATTTTGTTGCAAGTCAACCTTTAACAAAAAATATTTGTTATCTTGGTTTGTAACAGGTGTTTATTCACATTGCAAGATTTTTAATATTAGACTAGCTGTGTGTACGATGCTTCATGGGTGATAAAATAATTACCCAATGAATTTAAGTAACTCACGCTGGTAACTTAAGCTTGTCTAAATCATTACTATAACAACAGCTATGTCTGAAGCCAGCTTAATATTCATTAGCTAACATGTAATGAATGAACTCTAGTAATACAGTTAGGCACTAGTAACCATTAGTATTTTTGCATGTGCTTCAAGAGTGCCTATTTTAACTGATGTAAGGAATATGACCACAATTATGCTATTGTATAGCAAATTAGCTTGGTCTAGTAGTTTCAAATCCATTCCAAAGCAGATTTTCATTCCAAAAGCTATTACTATGGCTGGACGAATGAAAAACCAACAACAGACATTGAAATTTACATCTATAGGTTGCTGATTACTTATAGTTTGTTGCTATATTCCCTTATATGGGGAGTTAATAATGAAGAGACCAAATCGGAAGTCAGCCAACTGCTGTTTTTTTGACAAATTGTGCTTCACACTTTATTCAAAAGTTGTGAAGCTAATTTTTGAATGCACCTGTCAGTTATGGTCGCCATATAAAAAACCCTTAGTAGATATGCTAGAAACTATCCAGAAGTGTGCTATTAGATGAGTTATCATTTTAGACTAGAACAATCAAAAAGTGTCACTAGCTGTATGAAAGAGCAGGCTATAAATTTGTTTTGGAATTCTTTTTGACAGTTTTGAAATTGATATGTTAGGAACATATTAAAAACAGCTCCCATCTGCAAGCACTATTGTTACTCTGCTGCATCACTGTTGCACCATTGAATACTTGAATTGTTAACGTATATTAACAGCTGAACAGGTGGCTCTCTGATAGAGAGCAAGTGCCAACTTGCTATATATAAAATTGTCTAAGAATAATAAATACTTTGTGAAAACACTGGGGATTCATACAATGAGAATATTTAAAAATGTCAATCTCAAAAGTAATTTTGTTATTGAAGCTTGAAGAAAATAGCAAAGAAATGCTTAAAATACAAAAAAACTGCTGTGAAAAAAATTAGTGTAGCCAATGGAAGAGTATTCAGTTAGTTTTATCAAAGAAAAGATAACTCCCACATTGGGTATAACTCATACATGACTAGGAGTATGATTCCGAACAGTATGATTACTTTCTTTGTTGCTAGCTGGTAGAGTTAAAGAGGAAGCCAGCATTGTTGTTGTCGTGTAAGTAGTAACTACCACATACATGTACATATTTTTGTTGGCTGATGTTTGGCAGCAGGCAAATTTTGGTGAAAGATCTTTCCAAGAGACAAAAGTTTTTTTAGACCATATCCAATAGCCCAAATAATACCTACAGCTAAACACATGAAGTATTTGATCATGTAGACTGAGTACCCTGGTTTAATACTTTAATTGTCACACAGGCACGTACTAGTTCTGTCCCATTTGGCTCTTTGCGATGCACAAAGTTTGCAATATACTGACAAGAAGCCAATTAAAAGTTATTATTCTCAAACGGTCTGTATATAAAGAGATTCTGAAAGTGATTAAATGAGAGTATCCCAGACAGGCGACAAGAAGTAGGCCAGGGAGGTCAGATGAGTAAACTTATATAACCCTTTTTTCCACAAAGAGACAATGCCATTTGGTTGAGTACTGCAATTATACTGATAAGTTTTTGAGGACACCTTTTTATCGCTCATTTTGACGAGGTATAGATATATATTATATTGCAAACTGTTTGATCAATCTTTCTTCATTCGTTTTATGCGCAAGTAAGGCTTATTATTGATAGATATACTTTATATCGAAGTCTGAGATAAGCCTACCTATTATTGATATGACAACTGTATTCGAGTTTGCATGCAGAATTTGAAGTTGACACCGGAGAGAGACTATATACTAGTAATATAACAGCGGCTAACGCTCATACTACAGAGGAACAAACATTGGTGCCCAAGCGAGACAAGACAACTACTGAGAGATAAGTATACAAACATTCAGGAGACTACAACTTGTGTTAGGATTATAAATAGAGTAACTAACAAATCATACCCAAATTCACAGGATTGATTTGACAGTTGGTTGAAATAAAAAATATTTTATTTGCCTGACAGGAAGAGCCACTTTGCCAGTTTGAAAGATTTCTTTGTTACGTGAGAAAATCAGTCAGTAGTGCTACCTTACACAACATTGTATTGAACCACACAAAAACACGATTACATTTTATTAGACTACATTTAATTATATCTGTAATATCCTAGACATTGGAATTGTCTTCCCTATTGTTGGGTTTTGTAAACAAATTAATTGCAATAGATATGACAGGATACAATTTTTGAATTTCGTTTTGAATTGAAAGTCAGCACATTAGGCTGTTTTATTATGTAAGCTTTCTTTTGAATTGCCGCTGCTGAGCTGTACAGTTGTGTATTGATAATCTGATTTTTGTGTTAATACATCAGACACTTATATAATTACAACGATGTTATAATGGTGACAAGGATGGGATCCAGACTGTTTGTGGCAACTATCTCACTCTAAAAGCTAAGTAGATTGGTCTTTATCTTTAGGGTATTTTCTTTTCTTCCTTCATTGCTAATTAACTTTGGGTTCAAAATGGATAACAAGGGGTCAGGCAATTTCTCTCCAGATGGCGATGCTTCAATAGTTTCCACAAATTGGAGATAGTGGGTTGAAGAATTTGAGGGCTTTTCTGACTCGAAAGAAATTTTCAATTTGGATGGGGAATGGAACTTCAACATGCGGGCTCAGAGAAAGACACTCTTGTTGTACCATGCTGGGGCCAGGGTTAGGAAAATTCATGGCACGTTGACAGCTACTGATAGAGACAATTACAATGGGTTTAGGCAACATTTAGACGAATATTTTACGGTGGTTCCTAAAGAGACTTTTCAGCGTCATGTGTTTCATAAGATGGTGCAATTTTAAAATGAGACAGTGAGCCAATACAGTGCGCAATTAAGGAAGGCGGGTGGTAATGGAGGCAATTACCACATTGTGAAAGATCAAATTAGGGATCAAGTCGTGGAATATTGTATATCGGATGTGCTAAAGAAGCTCTTGATGGAAGAAGAAAACGCTTTAACCCTTGAAGATTTCGGAAGATGAGTAGCAGACCGCTGTTGAACAGGGTTAGTGATAATAGGCCAGGCGCCAATAGGAGTAGTAATGGTTTTTCGTGGCAGTAGGAAAGGCCTAGATAGTGGTAGTAGGGTTGCTAACAAATTTTGAGGTGAAGCCCGATGCGATGGATGCGGTAGAAAAATTCACATGCTGTGTGCCCAGCCAAGGGCAGACACTGTTTCAAGTGCAAAAAATACAATCATTTTAAATCTGTGTGTAGGGGTTAGCATGTAAATTATGCAGAACAGAATGATGAGGATTTTAGCGATAGGCCTGACGCTAGTATTGTTAGTCAGAACCCTGATAGATTTGCTTTCACATTAAATTCTATCAACAAAGTAGGACTTCACCGAGCTGTGGTGCAAGTGGGAGGTAGAGATGGGAAATTTAATTTGGATTTAGGGGTGAATTGCGGTGTCATAGATAAACTTATGTGGGAAATGCTTAAAAAAAGTGGTATTGTAGTTGAAAAGTCAGAGCGCTCTGGTCCGAAAATTTATTCATATACATCACAGAAACTGCTGACAGTAATATGGCAGTTTTGGGCAGAGGTATATTATTCTGGTAATAGTCAGATGGCCAAAAATACCAAGTTTTTGGTGATTGACAGCAAGGCTGAGGCTCAATTGGGGATAGAAACATGTACGGAGTTGGGGCTGATCAGTATTTCTACAAATCTTGTCATTGAGGAGGAGGCGGCCTGAAAAAGCAAGTTTCCAAAATTGTTCTCAGAAGGTATAAGAAAAGTCGGTGGTGAGATAACACTTTTAATTGATCATACAGTTGTGCCTGTGGCTCAACCATATCATAGGGTGCCGTTTTCTGTTCGCAAAAAATTAGAAAAGTACTTGGATGAGTTATGCTCTTTAGACATCATTGAACCAGTAGGGGGGCCTACAAAATGGAGTAGCGGGGTGGTCATTGTGCCAAAGGCTGATGGCAGCAATTGATTGTGTGTAGATATGAGACAGGCCAACAGAGCCATAATCAGACATCATTACCCTGTGCCCACGGTGGATGAGCTATTGCTAGACATGAACGGGTCTAAGGTTTTCTCGAAAATTGACTTAAAAATGGGGTTTCATCCATTCATTTTAAACAAAAAGTCTAGAGATATTACAACATTTACCACCCATGCTGGTCAATACCGTTACAAACAGCTTAGCTTTGGTATTTGCGCTGCCCCTGCAATACACCAAAGAAAAGTTGTCGACATAATCGCAGAGATTCCAGGGGTAGTGAACTTAGCTGACGATATAGTAGTACATGCTGGTAACATGGCAAAGCATAATGAACGCTTAGAATTGACACTTGGGCGACTACAAAATTCAGGGCTAACTGTAATTGAAGGCAAGTGTATTTTGGAGCCAAACAGATCACCTTTGTAGGACATAGAATCTCTAGCCGGGGTGTTGATCCAGGCTCAGACAAGGTTGAGGCCATATCAGGAGCCTCAGTACAAAAAACTGTAGGGGAATTCAAAAGTTTTAAAAGGTTAGTGAGCTATTGTTCAAGGTTTGTTCCTGATTTCTCATCTAGAACGGAGTTGTGGCGCAGCATGACTATCGGCAAGCAGTCTGCAATGCAACTGGAGTTGGGGGGGGGCAGGAATTAAAGGCTTTTCAAGATTTGAAATGTGTGTTAGCTCTACAAGGAAACTGGCGTTTTTTGACATAGATTCCGATACTTTGCTATACACAGATGCAAGTCCCCTGGGCTTAGGGTGTGTGCTTGTTCAAGTGCAGGGAGGAGTTGATAAGGTCATTTGCTATGTTTTGAGGGCGTTGATTCAAGTTGAAAAACAACACTGTCAGACAAAAAAGAAGCTTTGGCCATAGTCTGGACATGTGAAAGGCTCAACCATTATTTGTTTGGGGTTAAATTCACTCTCATGACTGATCACTAGCCATTGGAGGTGATCTATGCCAATCAAAACAGGAGATCTCCCTCTGCTCGAATTGAGAGATGGGTCTTGCGTATCCAGAGTTATGATTTTTGCATGAAATACATAAAAGTGGCATTGAACATTGCAGACTGCTTATCTAGAATGGTGATGAGTCAATATGGATCTCCAGTGGAGTCTGTAGAAGACACTGAGCTTTTTGGTTAGGCAGGTAGTTGTGAACGATTTGTTAGGTTTTGAGGCAATAACGGCAAAACAGGTTGAGAGAATATCTGACAGGGATGGAAAATTAGGTTATGTAAAGCGCGCAATAGCTGAAGGTTCATTTGACAATGCACCAAAAGACATAGCAAAACAATTTAGACCTGTTATTGATGAGTTGTGTGTTATTTGCCAAATAGTGTTTAAGGGAAACAGGATAGCTATACCGGTGGAGTTGAGGCATAACATGATTGACCTGGGACACGAAGGTCCTCTTGGTATTGTGGGTACTAAGTGTAACTTGAGAACGAGAGTCTGGTGGCTGGGTATGGATGCAGAAATAGAACGCTATGTGAAGCAGTGCAAGGGTTGTCAATTAATAGGTCAGACACAGGAAAGAGACCCAGTTAGAGTCACCGAGTTGCCAAATGGGCTCTGGGAAGACTTAGCATGCAACTTATTAGGTCCACTAGAGAATGGAAGATAGATATTTGTTGTGGTAGACTTCTATAGCAGGTTTTATGAGTGTGTATTCATGCAGTCCATTGTTAGCGGCAAAATCATAGAAGCTTTGGTTAGGATTTTTGACAAGCATGGACTGCTTTTGAGCTTAAAATCGGATAAGGGACCTCAGTTTATTTCTCGGGAGTTTGCTGGATACATGGAAAGTATGGGCATTAGGCATGGTTTAGTGACACCGCGATGGCCCGAGTCTAATGGGGAGGTTGAGCGTCAGAATTGTTTTTTGATGAACAGAGTTAGGATTGCCCTAGCTGAGGGTAGGAGCGTGGCAGGGAAGTTGAGGAAGTACCTGTTGGCTTATAGAAACACTCCACATTTGATCACTGGTAAATTTCCGTCAGAAATGCTTTTTGAGCGAAAATTATGGGTAAAGGTCCCTCAGGTGTAAGATATCTTTGGGGAGTCGGAGAAACGACATCGTGATGCGGAAGTAAAAAATCAGATGGTTGTCAAACGTAATCAGAACAAGTGAAGGCACGACTTTGAGGTGGGCGATTTAGTGCTGTTGAAAAGGGATATTCAGTCAAAATGCCAGACATCATTCCATCATGATCCATATAAAGTGGGAGAAGTATGCGATCCCATGTTGACGTTAGAGTCGGTAGATCGCAGAATAGTGAAACGGAATGTAACGCATGTTAGACGTTTTCACTCCCCGGAAACTAATTTATCTGTTGTAGATGAAGCTGGAAATAATGGAGGAAGCACACTACCACCAGCCCAAAATTACGACTATGACCACCGACCAACAAGACCATAGACCGACACTGCTTGTTAGGATTGAGTACAAGAGGAGCCAGACACACCAGTTCAACCGGATACGCCCGCAAGAAAACTACCAGCTAGTATATTTACCCCGTTGAGTGGACAAGACAGTGCGCTTGAGAGTGAATCCTCAACAAGGCCGATAAGAGACAGAAGAACGCCCGCATATCTAAACGAATACATAACATGAACTAAGCCGTCAACGCATACATTAGCTATAAAGGGAGCAAACCTTAGCCTGAGTCACTCAAGATAACGGTACAGACATCCTGAGTGCTTGTAAGATAACGGTACAGACATCCTGAGTGCTTGTATTACTAGAACAGAGATTTCCCAGCTGCGGCTGGGTTTATTATGCCGCCAGGGTTCAATTTACGGTATCCGCAACAGGCGTTTAGACTAATGTAAATGGCTAAAATGTAATAATGTCATAATAGTTGTATGTATGTATTTGTGGGTTTGATAATATTTCTTATTACTGACTGTAGCTAAATCTTATACGTAAACATGAGGTGTAATATCCTAGCCATTGGAACTGTTTTCCCAATCGCTGGGTTTTGTAAACAAATTATTTGCCATAGATATGACAAGATACAAGCCTCGTTTTGAATTGAAAGTCAACACATTAGGCTGTCTTATTATGTAAGCTTTTTTTTTAATTGTCACTGCTGAGCTGTACAGTTATGTATTTATAATCTGATTATTGTGTGAATACATCTGACACTTATACAATTACAACAATGTTATAATATTTTGAAACATTAATTTACCAATTCAAATAGTCCTAATATAGTATTTTAGATATAGTACATTATAATATATAATTATTTTTTATTCTAACATGAGAAAGCTTTAACCTTGTACTGCACAAATTGTTTAAAAATATATATCAAGTATTTATCTAATTTAATTATATATTATTTAGTTTCTTTTTTTATTTTTCTCACCTGACAGTAGCAAACATTAAAATAGTACATTTTTAATGCTAAACACATATCGTTATGATATGCTCAAAGTATATAACTGTCACGTAAGAAAAATGATGAAAATAATAGATTAAATAATATATGTAATAAACGAAATAATATAATATATTTAAACTATATAAATATATTTTTGTCTTTATAAATATATTTTTGTTGTTGATATAATGTATTTCTAAATTACTCGTAGTGTGGTGCAAAGCTACAGCTTTGTCACGGGAGAAAATTGAATAATATTGTATAAATATGTATATAATTATTTAAACTAAATGAAAGTTTCGAAATTTAATAAAATACAACTTATAAATGCAATTGTGTTTTTGTGTGGTTCTATATAATGTCGTGTAAGGTAGCACTCCTGACTGATTTTCTCACGTAACAAATAAATTTCGAACTGGCAAAGTGGCTCTTCCTGCCAGGCAAAGAAATGTTCTCTATATCAATCAATTGCCAAATCAATCCTGCGAATTTTGTGTATGATCTGTTACCGTATTTGCAATTTTGACACAAGTTGTCTTCTCCTGAATATTTTATACTTATCTGCCAGCTCAGTAGTTGTCTTGCCTCGCTTGGGCACCAATGTATGTTCCTCTGTAGAATGAGTGTTGTTTTATCAGTATATAGCCTCTCTAGGGCGTCAAATTCAAGTGCTGGTTGTAAACTCAAATATCGTTGTCGTATCAGTAATAGATTGGCCTATCTCAGGCTTCGATATAAAGTATATTTATCAATAACAAGCTTTACTTGGGCATAAAACAAATAAAGAAAATCGTTGAAATAATTCGCAGTATAATAGCGTATATCTCGTCAAAATGAGCGGTAGAAATATGTCCTCAAAAACGTACAAATATTATCGTAGTATTCAGCCAAATGGCTTTATCTCCTCGAAGTAAAACAGTGGTAAAAGTGGTATACAATTTCACCCGCTTGGCCTCTCTGGCCCGCTCTCTCTGGCCTGTCCGGCGTGGCCTCTCTCTGTGAGAGAGTGCCACAATGCAAGTGAATGCAAATGACAAAAAAGTTGAAAAAAGATCTTTGCGAATTTCAAAATAGCAAATGCTAGTTAGTCATTATAATTTCTGCTAAATTAATTCTCTTTGCACATGGAATTCATAAAAAGGAATTTTAATACTTTTTCAAAACATCATTTAGCATAATCATTACCACACTGCAGGTTTGTCCCAGGGGCTACACCCGATGAGCCAGGTAGGATGTTCAATGATCTCAACAGCATGAAGAATGTCTTCACCTATGTCTTCAACTGCTATTTGCCCGATCACTTCTTTTTAGATGGCGCAACTACATGTATGTTCAGGTTGGCAGAGATATCACTGTTTACTTGAAAATACCTTTCTTTGTTTTTACATAATGGTTATTATTTGCTCCTAGTTTTTATTAGACCTCATCCTATTGTTGCAGGAGCAGACAATTGCCTGGCTCATTGCATATTTATTAGACCTCGTCTGCTTGCCGTAGGAGCAGCTCCATTACCTGGCTCATTGCATATTTATTTTGTCAATAAAGATTTTGTGTAAAAACAATTAGATATAGAAGTGAAGGCGTTTAAACGTATTTAACAGTTTAAACGGGCTTTAGGTTTCCAAGATAGCGCTATTGGCAGGTTGAGTTGGCAGGTGAAAACGGAGTGTATCCTATTGTTGTTAGCTGTTACTGTTATTGTTATTAATATTAGCTATTATTGTGTATCCAGGATACTAACATAGCATATTTTTGGTACTACCATAGTGCATTCAAGTTACCATCAAACAATGTATAACATACTCTTAAATAATATTTATAGAATGCTACCAGAAAATATATAGATATGTGAATATGTAGAATGTACTGAATGAATCGTGTGTTGCAGATGAGGTACAAGCAGAGCAGAGAGGTATGTCATTTTCTCGGACTGTTCGAGGGAGTGCTTGACCGATCTGTTCACTGGCTGGTCACTTCCTCAATGGGTGATTGGGACGCCTTAGAGATTGCTCTCAGATATGAAGGCTTAGCGCC
Organism: Watersipora subatra; assembly: GCF_963576615.1. Classification (NCBI taxonomy): domain Eukaryota; kingdom Metazoa; phylum Bryozoa; class Gymnolaemata; order Cheilostomatida; family Watersiporidae; genus Watersipora; species Watersipora subatra. Next base: position 53,090 of record NW_027045321.1, read on the forward strand.
AGTAGGAGGAATGGCTGTCCCTCTTGACCAGAAGTGTGGGTTTTTATATTCACTCGTGTTTTAATGGTCTTACTTTCTCCTTTTTAGCTGAGGAAGCTGGTCAAGAATGTTATGTAGAACGAGATCTTTTTATACCTATTGATCCTTTATTGTTGTATTTTCATAGATAGGAGACAAGATGTACTCCAGCCTTGAGTTATGAAAGAAACCGAGTTGGATGGCTATGCAAGCAAAGTTTTCTGCTACCTTCCACTGCCTATGAAAAGTCGTCTTCCTGTGCACATTAACATTAACATCGCAAGCAAGTCTTGTATTGATAAGGCTTATCGTAGCTTCTGCGTCGACGAGTGATGTGCAGATAAATCCATTGATCTTCACATCTATTGTGGCTCTTCTACAATCTTTATTTGAGGCTTTGGTAACACCATTAACCTGTTCGGGTTATCTTCGCGAAGTTTGTATATTGTATGCCTGCGAAAAGTAGTCATTCCATGCCCTCAATCATTCACGCTTTTTGTCAGTTGCTCCTGGTCGTGAGTATTTGGGTACGTAGGGTTTATATGATGGTGGTGCACTGCTTAAGTCTTCTAATGATAATTCGATTTCTAAGTCTTCCGGTGGTGCGGATGGGTCATCATCGAACTATTTTTCAGATTTGTTTTCTTGTTCGGGCATGTCGGTTAGTTCCAGTGCCGTCTCCACATGTAAAGCATTTACCGTTGCACTCTTCCTTGCTCTGTACACAAAGCATCCTTTTGTGATTCCTCCAATGACTGTTGATAAAACCATTAATGTAAGAATGATGTTGCAAGCGAACGTCCAGAGCTCATAACCTGAGGTTACGTGTCCTCGAAATAGAAAGCTGAATAGTGAAGGACCAAATAGTTTCTCTCTGCTCTCTACGGTGTTGTAATGTAGGGTGTTATGGCGGTTCGTGACAATTCCCATAGCCTTTAGTACTCTTTTCTGTCTGTCTAAGGTAGATAGGATTTCATTCAGTTCTCCGTAATCGTCTGTGTTTGACCATCTTAACATATGTGCTCTGCTAAATATTGTTTCTTGTATTTGTAGGGGCTGGCTGCAGAGGTTGATGTCTGGAATGCTCAAGACTGTGGTTTCCTTAATTGGCGAAATCGTCCCGTTCGGAAAGTATTCAGAGATGTTACCTTCCAGCATCGTCAAAGTGCCTCTTTTGTCTTGCAATTGACTGTATAGGTGTTTGGGTGTATCACATTGTCTTTTGGATTAAAATATCCAATTTTTTTTGTACCGGCTATTTTGATCATCATCGGAATAAATTCTGTGCAATTATTCTCTTCCATTGGCAGTATTTCGTATTGACTGTAGTTAAGTATAGTACAAGGGTAAACTTGGAGGAAACCCGGACCTGTTGTAGCAATAACGTTTGGGTTTTCCAGTAAATATCTTGCGCTGAGTGTCGAGTGTTCTCCTATTAACATGGTAACTATCTGTAAAATCTCAGCTAGATTGTAGCAGGCGTAGAAGTAAGCTGACCAAAATAGTTTTTGAGTCATCTTAGTTTGCTGGTAGGCAAGTGACTGTAGCATTGTATTGAAGAAGGCAGCGTTTTGACCCACTGCTGATACTCTTGCCTTTATCGTATCGTTAATTGTGACATTCGTCAATGGTGTGAGAAATTTCACTATAAGGCCTTGGTCCGAAAGCGAAACATTAGAGTTGTTGCAGCCTTTATGTGAATTCAGTCTCGAGTTATAAAATGTCAGAGCTAAATCTTGTTTATTGGAGACAAAATGTGCGTCGAAAAATTATTCTTTTTCGTTGAACCATGGCGGGTATTCACATGTTTCGACTATGTCCAGGTCCCACATAAGCATTGATCTGTCGTTTAATTCACAAGAGCCGTTGTTGTAATTGCAGTGACTGACGTCTCCGGTTGTACTTCAAAATTTGTCAGATCCGTGTCTCTTGTATAGGTAAGTTGCCACATAACTGCATTGCTTAGCGCTGAAGGTTTTCTGTTGGCAGCACCATACATACATGGCGTTGGTTGGTTCATTCGTAATATACATTCCATCTCCTCTATGTAAAAATCCAGCTTAGCACTTCTTATGTATTACCATGTCAGTGCATTCTTCTAAGGTTACTTTCTGGGTTCTGCTTGAGGTTGTCCTATTCTTAATGTCTCTGAAAAATTAAATTTGTGTCATGACATGTGCGGTGAACTTTGTGCACCGGTAGGCGATAGTCTTTTGCTTGATCATATTCTTCTTGTAGGTAGTAACGTTAAATTTCTGGGGTGCCATGTCTGATTGTTTGCTGGTGTCCGTTGAGCATTCGTATTCTTGTTTTACTCGAAATGTTTGTAGAGAATGGTTTTCTCCTGAGCCGCAAATCATGGGGTTGTTTGGTTGTCCTTTTGATGCTGTTGCCCCGGTAATGCATAAGACTAAGCATAGAAGGCTAAATTCGAAGTAGCTGGCATTGTTGAATAGGCCGAGCCGTCCTCCGGTGAATCTTATGCGTTTAGGTCGTCGGTCTACTATTTAGATCTAATGTGGCATTTATGTTTGCAACCACAACTTTGACCTTTACAAAAGACATGTGTAGATAAACCGCTCATAGTGGAATCACTGCAACGAAAACTCGGTGAATATTTATATTTTGCTGAGAAATCATTAGCTGTCAATATATTGAAAAAGGGAGGCATCTCTATTATTGAATGCAACCAGAGTATAGTCTAAGAAGAGACAACTCTATTACTTAGCGCATGCATTTGATTCACCTTCTGTGAACTCAATGTTCATCTGAGGTCGATAGAGAATCGGGTTTTAAAATGAAACGGTCCTAATGCTTAAACTATAAATGGGACCTCTTATTCAACTCACAGTGAAAATAAATCAAGGGAAGATAATTCTTTTGCTCAATACACCCAGGTCCTTGTGTTCATGTGAAATCACAATTTTTACTATTGATTACAGTATTGACTCTATAAGATTCTGATGCATATTAAGGCTACAAGCTAACTTCAAATCATTTTATTTAACGTTGTTAAAGTTTTTTGAATTATTTAGTTGAAGTGCCTCAGAACTGTCTGCTTCGATAGCATTCATTGGACTGCCTTATATATATATACTTCACTTTATATATGTTCACTTACACAGTTGTATAAGCATACGACATACTGACTTATATAAAATTTATTAGATCAACATTCTGGCAAATTTGATCTGTTGGAAAACTAGGGTAAACTACATGTATGTTCACATGGTGAATAGATGAGCTCTGGTTCACTTGAAAACTGTTTTGTCGAATGATATTAAGACTTCATTGGTTTTCCCAGCTAGTGGTTTATATATCTGTGGGTTTATTGCCTATACGGTTTGTATTATGTTTGAGGTACAATTCCTTATTAAAATCGGTCGGATCATGATATTTCACGATTATAGGCTGCAATGTCAAGTTTTATGGTAATCCGTCATGTTAAAAGTATCCATGAAGTTACGGGTGGTCATGATGTTTTATTAAAGTGTTTCAGGTTAGAATACCTTTTCATAAAACGTTTTTACCTGCCCACCAGAACAGACACACACACAACTAAAGTTCTATTGACAGGGATCTTTCATACCGTAAAACAACTCCATATATACGATCTACTAAAACTGTTTGCCCTGATTGTACTATTTTTATACGGGTCGTAAGCATTCCTGCATGTCAATGATAGGGTGAAAACAATGGAAATCTGCAATGTGTTTTACAGCTAGTCCCTATTGTATCAGACTCAAACCACTCCAATCGGAGATGCCCTATTGTTATACAGAGAACTAACAATAAAATTGAAAATGTTAGGCAAACTGAAAATCTTCAAATTGGCTGTATTGAAAAAAAATTTATTTATTGTCAAGTTTTATGGTAATCTGTTGGTTGAAAACATTTTGTGAAAAAATAGTGCATCACGAATTCTTATTGATCGCTAATTAAGCAATATCAGTTGACTGCTATAATAATTACATAACTAGGACAATTCTAATTTTCGAACATGTATGCATTATACATACATCTTGCTACTTTTACTTTATTTTATCACCAAACTAAATGCTTTAAAAAATATATCATAGTAATCATCACCCAAGTGATATTATTTATTAACAAGCAGTATTGCTATTGTGGGACAAAAAATTGATGACAAACTTTGCAATTAGGCTGTTTCAGCAATTGGATAGTTTCTTTACAGAAGTTGTCCTCCTTTTATTTTAATCAACAACCTATACATACAGGTTTTTGCTTTAGCCTTATAAAATATTTTGATATCATAATCTTATTAATAATCTGGCTGAGTTTTGTAATGGTTTGTTTAACATATATTTATGCAATATCAGAAATTACAATTTTATTGAAAAGGCAACTCCAAATACAAACATGCAGTCAGACATATTTGTTTGTCTGACGGCATTCTCCGCCTTGTGCAAATCCATATGTGCAAACACATTATCAATTGATCGGTCAAAAGACTGTATTTCCGCACTAGAAAATTTCTGCATGGATGTCTAACATTAGTTGAAATCATGTGAACCTTGCTGGAGTTGTCTGCCCGCGGACAAGCAACTCGAACAACAAGGTTCACAGGATTCCTTTCATGATTTGAACTTGTCTAACATGTATTATCCCCTCGGTTGCCAATCAGTTTCATGGAGTTTTCCTACAGTGGCAGTCGGACAACTCCATAAAAAAATCAGATTTTAAACAGGGAATTAAATGTCAAGTGGGTACTGGCTTTCACAGATGGGCGCATGAACTCATGAAACCAGTACCCTGGCTATTTCCAAGACAATTGTTTCCCCTATACATATATACTTCTTAGATATATATTATTCATACGCTTCACACATGCCGATATCATGAATTATTATTTATTTACAATTTACAACAATACTATACTTACTCGTTAAAAGAGTTGGTGAATCATATATGTACACACTGTTTAATTTATATAACAGAGAATCGCTTATTAAAAATCTAAGGAGAATCCGAAAAATAAATTTTTCAACTGAAAATTTTAATACTGGTATAAAATAACTAAGCTTTGTAGTTCTAGCAAAATAAAGAAATATAAAAAAACATTAACTAATGGTTTAAGTAAAAATTTTATACATTTGGTTGACACCAAACCCTGAGATGAAATGCAAGATGAAAAATAAAATCTAGTAGAAGAATAGCTTTTCAGATTGCCATTTGAAATACTAACAAATTCTAACTGCAAATCACCTTATTCAAAGTTTATTTTAGGAAACATACCAGCTGCTTAATAATAAGCTCAGAGTTAGTAAGTGCCTCTCGTAGTTGATGTGAATGGGTCATGTTACGGAAGGATAAGAATGTTTGTAAGCTAAGAAAGAAATTGTCTTGATGCTGATAGCTTATAGAAGATTTTAGCTTCACAAGTGTTGCGTTCCGTTGCTCTTCAACTTAAGTGTTGATAGTTTCTAGATTTACCATAAAATTTGACAACAAAGAAATTTTTTTTCAATACAGCCAACTTTAAGATTTTCAGTTCGCCTAACATTTTCAATTTTATTGTTAGTTCTCTGTATAACAATAGAGCAATTCCGATTGGAGTGGTTTGAGTCTGATACAATAGGGGTTAGCTGTAAAACACACTGCAGATTTCTATTGTTTTTACCCTATCATTGATATGCAGGAATGCTTACGACATGTATAAAAATAGTGCGATCAGGGCAAACATTTTCAGTAGACCGTTTATTTTGAGTTGTTTTACGGTATAAAAGACCACTGTCAATAGAACTTTAGCTATGTGTGTGTCTGTTCTGGTGGACAGATAAAAAAGTTTTATTAAAAGGTATTCTAACCTGAAACACTTTAATAAAACATCATGACCACCCGTAACTTCATGGATACTTTTAACATGACGGATTACTATAAAACTTGACATTGCAGCCTATAATCGTGAAATATCATGATCCGACCGATTTTACTAAGAAATTGTACCTCAAACATAATACAAACCATAAAGACAATAAACCTACAGATATATCAACCACTAGCTGGGAAAACCAATGAAGTCTTAATATCATTCGACAAAACAGTTTTCAAGTGAAGCAGAGCTCATCTATTCACCATTGGAACATATTTTACTCTAGTTTTCCAACAGATCAAATTTGCCAGAATGTTGAGCTATTAAATTTCATATAATTCAGTATGTCGTATGCTTATACAACTGTGTAAGTGAACATATATAAAGTGAAGTATATATATAAGGCAGTCCAATGAATGCTATCGAAGCAGACAGTTCTGAGGCACTTCAACTAAATAATTCAAAAAACTTTAACAACGTTAAATTAAATGATTTGAAGTTAGCCTGTAGCCTTAATATGCATCAGAATCTTATAGAGTCGATACTGTAATCAATAGTAAAAATTGTGATATCACATGAACAAAAGGACCTGGGTGTATTGAGCAAAAGAATTATCTTCCCTTGATTTATTTTCACTGTGAGTTGAATAAGAGGTCCCATTTACAGTTTAAGCATTGGGACCGTTTCATCTTGAAACCCGATTTTCTATCGACCTCAGATGAACATTGAGTTCACAGAAAGTGAATCAAATGCATGCGCTAAGTAATAGAGTTGTCTCTTCTTAGACTATACTCTGGTTGCATTCAATAATAGAGTTGCCTCCCTTTTTTAATATATTGACAGCTAATGATTTCTCAGCAAAATATAAATATTCACCGAGTTTTCATTGCAGTGATTCCACTATGAACGATTTATCTACACATGTCTTTTGTGAAGCTCAAAGTTGTGGTTGCACACATAAATGCCACATTAGATCTAAATAGTAGACCGACGACCTAAACGCATAAGATTCACCGGAGGACGGCTCGGCCTATTCAACAATGCCAGCTACTTCCAATTTAACCTTCTATGCTTAGCCTTACGCATTACCGGGGCGACAGCATCAAAAGGACAACCAAACAACCCCATGATTTGCGGCACAGGAGAAAATGATTCTCTACAAACATTTCGAGTAAAACAAGAATACGAATGCTCAACGGACACCAGCAAACAATCAGACATGGCACCCCAGAAATTTAACGTTACTACCTACAAGAAGAATATGATCAAGCAAACGACTATCGCCTACCGGTGCACAAAGTTCACCGCACATGTCACGACACAAATTTAATTTTTCAGAGACATTAAGACCAGGACAACCTCAAGCAGAACCCAGAAAGTAACCTTAAAAGAATGCACTGACATGGTAATACATAAGAAGTGCTAAGCTGGATTTTTACATAGAGGAGATGGAATGTATATTACGAATGAACCAACCAACGCCATGTATGTATGGTGCTGCCAACAGAAAACCTTCAGCGCTAAGCAATGCAGTTATGTGGCAACTTACCTATACAAGAGACACGAATCTGACAAATTTTAAAGTACAACCGGAGACGTCAGTTACTGCAATTACAACAACGGCTCTTGTGAATTAAACGACAGATCAATGCTTATGTGGGACCTGGACATAGTCGAAACATGTGAATACCCGCCATGGTTCAACAAAAAAGAATAATTTTTCGACGCACATTTTGTCTCCAATAAACACGATTTAGCTCTGACATTTTATAACTCGAGACTGAATTCACATTAAGGCTGTAACAACTCTAATGTTTCGCTTTCGGACCAAGGCCTTATAGTGAAATTTCTCACACCATTGACGAATGTCACAATTAACGATACGATAAAGGCAAAAGTATCAGCAGTGGGTCAAAACGCTGCCTTCTTCAATACAATGCTACAGTCACTTGCCTACCAGCAAACTAAGATGACTCAAAAACTATTTTGGTCAGCTTACTTCTACGCCTGCTACAATCTAGCTGAGATTTTACAGATAGTTACCATGTTAATAGGAGAACACTCGACACTCAGCGCAAGATATTTACTGGAAAACCCAAACGTTATTGCTACAGCAGGTCCGGGTTTCCTCCAAGTTTACCCTTGTACTATACTTAACTACAGTCAATACGAAATACTGCCAATGGAAGAGAATAATTGCACAGAATTTATTCCGATGATGATCAAAATAGCCGGTACAAAAAAATTGGATATTTTAATCCAAAAGACAATGTGATACACCCAAACACCTATACAGTCAATTGCAAGACAAAAGAGGTACATTGACGATGCTGGAAGGTAACATCTCTGAATACTTTCCGAACGGGACGATTTCGCCAATTAAGGAAACCACCGTCTTGAGCATTCCAGACATCAACCTCTGCAGCCAGCCCCTACAAATACAAGAAACAATATTTAGCAGAGCACATATGTTAAGATGGTCAAACACAGACGATTACAAAAAACTCAATGAAGTCCTATCTACCTTAGACAGACAGAAAAGAGTACTAAAGGCTATGGGAATCGTCACGAACCGCCATAACACCCTACATTACAACACCGTAGAGAGCAGAGAGAAACTATTTGGTCCTTCACTATTCAGCTTTCTATTTGGAGGACACGTAACCTCAGGTTATGAGCTCTGGACGTTCGCTTGCAACATCATTCTTACATTAATGGTTTTATCAACAGTCATTGGAGGAATCACAAAAGGATGCTTTGTGTACAGAGCAAGGAAGAGTGCAACGGTAAATGCTTTACATGTGGAGACGGCACTGGAACTAACCGACATGCCCGATCGAGAAAACAAATCTGAAAAATAGTTCGATGATGACCCATCCGCACCACCGGAAGACTTAGAAATCGAATTATCATTAGAAGACTTAAGCAGTGCACCACCATCATATAAACCCTACGTACCCAAATACTCACGACCAGGAGCAACTGACGAAAAGCGTGAATGATTGAGGGCATGGAATGACTACTTTTCGCAGGCATACAATATACAAACTTCGCGAAGATAACCCGAACAGGTTAATGGTGTTACCAAAGCCTCAAATAAAGATTGTAGAAGAGCCACAATAGATGTGAAGATCAATGGATTTATCTGCACATCACTCGTCGACGCAGAAGCTACAATAAGCCTTATCAATACAAGACTTGCTTGCGATGTTAATGTTAATGTGCACAGGAAGACGACTTTTCATAGGCAGTGGAAGGTAGCAGAAAACTTTGCCTGCATAGCCATCCAACTCGGTTTTTTTCATAACTCAAGGCTGGAGTACATCTTGTCTCCTATCTATGAAAATACAACAATAAAGGATCAATAGGTATAAAAAGATCTCGTTCTACATAACATTCTTGACCAGCTTCCTCAGCTAAAAAGGAGAAAGTAAGACCATTAAAACACGAGTGAATATAAAAACCCATACTTCTGGTCGAGAGGGACAGCCATACCTCCTACTGGCGCTAAGCCTTCATATCTGAGAGCAATCTCTAAGGCGTCCCAATCGCCCATTGAGGAAGTGACCAGCCAGTGAACAGATCGGTCAAGCACTCCCTCGGACAGTCCGAGAAAATGACATACCTCTATACTCTGCTTGTACCTCATCTGCAACACATGATTCATTCAGTACATTCTACATATTCACATATCTATATATTTTCTGGTAGCATTCTATAAATATTATTTAAGAGTATGTTATACATTGTTTGATGGTAACTTGAATGCACTATGGTAGTACCAAAATATGCTATGTTAGTATCCTGGATACACAATAATAGCTAATATTAATAACAATAACAGTAACAGCTAACAACAATAGGATACACTCCGTTTTCACCTGCCAACTCCACCAGCCAATAGCGCTATCTTGGAAACCTAAAGCTCGTTTAAACTGTTAATTACGTTTAAACGCCTTCACTTCTATATCTAATTGTTTTTACACAAAATCTTTATTGACAAAATAAATATGCAATGAGCCAGGTAATGGAGCTGCTCCTACGGCAAGCAGACGAGGTCTAATAAATATGCAATGAGCCAGGCAATTGTCTGCTCCTGCAACAATAGGATGAGGTCTAATAAAAACTAGGAGCAAATAATAACCATTATGTAAAAACAGAGAAAGGTATTTTCAAGTAAACAGTGATATCTCTGCCAACCTGAACATACATGTAGTTGCGCCATCTAAAAAGAAGTGATCGGGCAAATAGCAGTTGAAGACATAGGTGAAGACATTCTTCATGCTGTTGAGATCATTGAACATCCTACCTGGCTAATCGGGTGTAGTCCCTGGGACAAACCTGCAGTGTGGTAATGATTATGCTAAATGATGTTTTGAAAAAGTATTAAAATTCCTTTTTATGAATTTCATGTGCAAAGTGAATTAATTTAGCAGAAATTATAATGACTAAGTAGCATTTGCTATTATGAAATTCGCAAAAATCTTTTTTCAATTTTTTTGTCATTTGCATTCATTTGTGCTTATTTATTTGAGGCTATCAAAGTAGAATTCACATTCACACTTTATTCTGCACTTTAAGATATTTGTATGCAATGTACTTGTAGATGATTGGAATGGAGAAATATATTCAGAACACCTCTTTGCAGATAATTCAACTGAAGATTCCTTAGTATCTTTTTAATTTGCTTTCCCTAACTCTTTCGACAGTTTAAATTCAGTAATATATATCAAGAATATGGTTCAAAACATCTAACATTAGTATACACCTGCATGTTGTCTTTTTATATTGATATTCAACTTTTTCATAATGAAGCCATGCCATGTTTTGAACATTTCTTTTATTTTTTGCACCTAAGATTGTCATCTACAACAATGCTTGTGCATTACCCAGGTGTGCTCTCAATCGAAATCCGGCTTCTTCAGAGAGACAAAGTTTCTGGTAGATAGATTTCACTGGCACAACCATACTGGTAAGTGGCGTATAAATATAGTCATCATAAATAGTATAACAGTATTTAGTAATATTGTTATATTACATTCATTGCTATATTACAATATTTGCGTCATTGAGAGACGCATCTGTATTGCTGATCATGCTTGACTAATTCTGATTTCAGGATGCTGTGGTGGATATAATATAAATGCATACGACCATCTAAAAACTATCAACACTCAAGTTGCAGAGCAACGGAACGCAACACTTGTGAAGCTAAAATCTTCTATAAGCTATCAGCATCAAGACAAATTCTTTCTTAGCTTACAAACATTCTTATCTTTCCGTAACATAATCCATTCACTTCAACTACGAGAGGCACTTACTAACTCTGAGTTTATTATTAAGCAGCTGGTACATGTATCTTTCCTAAAATGAACTTTGAATAAAGTGATTTGCAGTTAGAATTTATTAGTATTTTAAATGGCAATCTAAAAAGCTATTACTCTACTAGATTTTATTTTTCATCTTGCATTTCATCTCAGGGTTTGGTGTTAGCCAAATGTATAAAATTTTTTAACTTAAACCATTAGATAATGTTTTTATTTATATTTCTTTATTTCGCTAGAAATAAAGCTGGTACCCACTTGGCATTTAATTCCTTGTTTAAAATCTGATTTTTTTATGGATATGTCCGAATGCCACTGTAGGAAAACTCCATAAAACTTATTGGTAACCAAGGGGATAATACATATTAGACAAGTTCAAATCATGAAAGGAATCTTGTGAACCTTGTTGTTTGAGTTGCTTGTCGGCGGGCAGGCAACTCCAGCAAGGTTGTTCACACGACTTGAACTAATGTTAGACATTCATGCAGTAATTTTCTTGTGCGGAAATACAGTCTTTTGACCCATCAATTGATAATGTGTTTGCACATATGGAACAAGTTGTAGATGAGATGCTTGTGACAAAGCAGAGAATGCCGTCAGACATACAAATATGTCTGACTGCATGTTTGTATTTGGAGTTGCCTTTTCAATAGAATTGTAAATTCTGATATTGCATAGATATATGTTAAACTAACCATTACAAAACTCCGCCAGATTATTAATAAGAATATTATATCAAAATATTTTTATAACGTTAAAGTAAAAACCTGTATGTATAGGTTGTTTGTTAAAATAAAGGGAGGACAACTTCTGTAAAGAAACTATCCAGTTGCTAAGATAGCCTAATTGCAAAGTTTTTCATCAATTTTTTGTCCGACAATAGCAATACTGCTTGTTAATAAATAATATCACTTGCGTGATGATTATTATAATATCTTTTTTAAAGCATTGAATTTGGTGATAAAAAAATAAAAGTAGCAAGACGTATGTATAATGCATACATGTTCGAAAGTTAGAATTGTCCTAGTTATGTAATTATTATAGCAGTCAACTGATATTGCTTAATTAACGATTAATAAGAATTCGTGATGCACCATTTTTTCACAAAATGTTTTCAACTAACAGATTACCATAAAATTTGACAACAAAGAAATTTTTTTTCAATACAGCCAATTTGAAGATTTTCAGTTCGCTTAACATCTTCAATTTTTTCTTGTTAGTTCTCTGTATAACAACGGGACATCTGCGATTGGAGTGGTTTGAGTCTGATACAAAAGGGACTAGCTGTAAAACACACCGCAGATTTCCATTGTTTTCACCCTATCATTGACATGCAGGAATGCTTACGACACGTATAAAAACTGTGTGATCAGGGCAAACATTTTCAGTAGACCATATATATGGAGTTGTTTTACGGTATGAAAGACCACTGTCAATAGAACTTTAGCTATGTGTGTGTCTGTTCTGGTGGACAGGTGAAAACGTTTTATGAAAAGGTATTCTAACCTGAAATACTTTAATAAGAAATCATGACCACCCCTAACTTCACGGATACTGTTAACATCACGGATTACCATAAAACTTGACATTGCAGCCTATAATCGTGAAATATCATGATCCGAACGATTTTAATAAGAAGTTGTACCTCAAACATAATACAAACCATAAAGACAATAAACCTACAGATATATAAACCACTAGCTAGGAAAACCAATGAAGTCTTAATATCATTCGACAAAACAGTTTTCAAGTGAACCAGAGCTCATCTATTCACCATGTGAACATAGTTTACCCTAGTTTTCCAACAGATCATATTTGCAAGAATGTTGAGCTAATAAATTTCATATAAGTCAGTATGTCGTATGCTTATACAAATGTGTAAGTGAACATGTATAAAGTGAAGTATATATATAAAGCAGTCCAATGAATGCTATCGAAGCAGATGGTTCTGAGGCACTTCAACTAAATAATTCAAAAAACTTTAACATGGTAAAATAAAATGATTTGAAGTTAGCTTGTAGCCTTAATAAGCATCAGGATCTTATAGAGTCAATACTGTATTCAATAGTAAAAATTGTGATTCCACATGAACACAAGGCCCTGGGTGTATTGAGCAAAAGAATTATCTCCCCTTGATTTATTTTCACTGTGAGTTGAATAAGAGGTTTCAGTTTTGTCAGACGTTTGTAATATTCTCACAATAAGCTAATTAGCTCAATTGGAGCATTTCTAGCATGTTTGGTTGAAATTGGAAATTTACATTTTTCAGTTTTGTCAGACGTTTGTAATATTCTCACAATAAGCTAATTAGCTCAATTGGAGCATTTCTAGCATGTTTGGTTGAAATTGGAAATTTACATTTTTCACTTTTGTCAGACAATTGCAATATTCTCTCAATAAGCTAATTAGCTCAATTGGAGCATTTCTAGCATGTTTGGTTAAAATTGGAAATTTACATTTTTCAGTTTTGTCAGACGTTTGTAATATTCTCACAATAAGCTAATTAGCTCAATTGGAGCATTTCTAGCATGTTTGGTTGAAATTGGAAATTTACATTTTTCACTTTTGTCAGACAATTGCAATATTCTTTCAATAAGCTAATTAGCTCAATTGGAGCATTTCTAGCATGTTTGGTTGAAATTGGAAATTTACATTTTTCAGTTTTGTCAGACGTTTGTAAAATTCTTACAGTAGGCTTATTTGCGCAATGTGAGCATTTCTAGCATGTTTGGTTGAAATTGGAAATTTACATTTTTCAGTTTTGTCAGACGTTTGTAATATTCTCACAATAAGCTAATTAGCTCAATTGGAGCATTTCTAGCATGTTTGGTTGAAATTGGAAATTTACATTTTTCAGTTTTGTCAGACGTTTGTAATATTCTCTCAATAAGGTAATTAGCTCAATTAGAGCATTTCTAGCAAGTTTGGTTGAAATTGGAAATTTACATTTATCATGTTTGTCAGACGTTTGTAATATTCTCACAATAAGCTAATTAGCTCAATTGGAACATTTCTAGCATGTTTGGTTGAAATTGGAAATTTACATTTTTCAGTGTTGTCAGACGTTTGTAATATTCTCACAATAAGCTATTTAGCTCAATTGGAGCATTTCTAGCATGTTTGGTTGAAATTGGAAACTTACATTTTTCACTTTTGTCAGACAATTGCAATATTCTCACAATAAGCTAATTAGCTCAATTGGAGCATTTCTAGCATGTTTGGTTGAAATTGGAAAATTACATTTCTCAGTTTTGTCAGACGTTTGTAATATTCTCACAATAAGCTAATTAGCTCAATTGGAGCATTTCTAGCATGTTTGGTTGAAATTGGAAGTTTACATTTTTCAGTTTTGTCAGACGTTTGTAATATTCTCACAATAAGCTAATTAGCTCAATTGGAGCATTTCTCGCATGTTTGGTTGAAATTGGAAATTTACATTTTTCAGTTCTGTCAGACGTTTGTAATATTCTCACAATAAGCTAATTAGCTCAATTGGAGCATTTCTAGCATGTTTGGTTGAAATTGGAAATTTACATTGTTCACTTTTGTCAGACAATTGCAATATTCTCTCAATAAGCTAATTAGCTCAATTGGAGCATTTCTAGCATGTTTGGTTGAAATTGGAAATTTACATTTTTCAGTTTTGTCAGACGTTTGTAAAATTCTTACAGTAGGCTTATTTGCGCAATTTTAGCATTTCTAGCATGTTTGGTTGAAATTGGAAATTTTCATTTTCACTTTTGTCAGACGTTTGTAATATTCTCACAATAAGCTAATTAGTTCAATTGGAGCATTTCTAGCATGTTTGGTTGAATTTGGAATTTTACATTTTTCAGTGTTGTCAGACGTTTGTAATATTCTCACAATAAGCTAATTAGCTCATTTGGAGCATTTCTAGCATGTTTGGTTGAAATTGGAAATTTACATTTTTCACTTTTGTCAGACGTTTGTAATATTCTCACAATAAGCTAATTAGCTCAATTAGAGCATTTCTAGCATGTTTGGTTGAAATTGGAAATTTACATTTATCATGTTTGTCAGACGTTTGTAATATTCTCACAATAAGCTAATTAGCTCAATTGGAGCATTTCTAGCATGTTTGGTTGAAATTGGAAATTTACATTTTTCAGTTTTGTCAGACGTTTGTAATATTCTCACAATAAGCTAAGTAGCTCAATTGGAGCATTTCTAGCATGTTTGGTTGAAATTGGAAATTTACATTTTTCACTTTTGGCAGACAATTGCAATATTATCACAATAAGCTAATTAGCTCAATTGGAGCATTTCTAGCATGTTTGGTTGAAATTGGAAATTTACATTTTTCAGTGTTGTCAGACGTTTTTAATATTCTCACAATAAGCTAATTAGCTCAATTGGAGCATTTCTGGCATGTTTGGTTGAAATTGGAAATTTACATTTTTCACTTTTGTCAGACGTTTGTAATATTCTCACAATAAGCTAATTAGCTCATTTGGAGCATTTCTAGCATGTTTGGTTGAAATTGGAAATTTACATTTTTCACTTTTGTCAGACGTTTGTAATATTCTCACAATAAGCTAATTAGCTCAATTAGAGCATTTCTAGCATGTTTGGTTGAAATTGGAAATTTACATTTTTCACTTTTGGCAGACAATTGCAATATTATCACAATAAGCTAATTAGCTCAATTGGAGCATTTCTAGCATGTTTGGTTGAAATTGGAAATTTACATTTTTCAGTGTTGTCAGACGTTTTTAATATTCTCACAATAAGCTAATTAGCTCAATTGGAGCATTTCTAGCATGTTTGGTTGAAATTGGAAATTTACATTTTTCACTTTTGTCAGACGTTTGTAATTTTCTCACAATAAGCTAATTAGCTCAATTGGAGCATTTTTAGCATGTTTGGTTGAAATTGGAAATTTACATTTTTCAGTTTTGTCAGACGTTTGTAATATTCTCACAATAAGCTAATTAGCTCAATTGGAGCATTTCTAGCATGTTTGGTTGAAATTGGAAATTTACATTTTTCAGTTTTGTCAGACGTTTGTAATATTCTCACAATAAGCTAATTAGCTCAATTGGAGCATTTCTAGCATGTTTGGTTGAAATTGGAAGTTTACATTTTTCACTTTTGTCAGACGTTTGTAATATTCTCACAATAAGCTAATTAGCTCAATTGGAGCATTTTTAGCATGTTTGGTTGAAATTGGAAATTTACATTTTTCACTTTTGTCAGACAATTGCAATATTCTCTCAATAAGCTAATTAGCTCAATTGGAGCATTTCTAGCATGTTTGGTTGAAATTGGAAATATACATTTTTCAGTTTTGTCAGACGTTTGTAAAATTCTTACAGTAGGCTTATTTGCGCAAATTGAGCATTTCTAGCATGTTTGGTTGAAATTGGAAATTTACATTTTTCAGTTTTGTCAGACGTTTGTAAAATTCTTACAGTAGGCTTATTTGCGCAAATTGAGCATTTCTAGCATGTTTGGTTGAAATTGGAAATTTACATTTTTCACTTTTGTCAGACAATTGCAATATTCTCACAATAAGCTAATTAGCTCAATTGGAGCATTTCTAGCATGTTTGGTTGAAATTGGAAATTTACATTTTTCAGTTTTGTCAGACGTTTGTAATATTCTCACAATAAGCTAATTAGCTCAATTAGAGCATTTCTAGCATGTTTGGTTGAAATTGGAAATTTACATTTATCATGTTTGTCAGACGTTTGTAATATTCTCACAATAAGCTAATTAGCTCAATTGGAGCATTTCTAGCATGTTTGGTTGAAATTGGAAATTTACATTTTTCAGTGTTGTCAGACGTTTGTAATATTCTCACAATAAGCTAATTAGCTCAATTGGAGCATTTCTAGCATGTTTGGTTGAAATTGGAAATTTACATTTTTCAGTTTTGTCAGACGTTTGTAATATTCTCACAATAAGCTAATTAGCTCAATTGGAGCATTTCTAGCATGTTTGGTTGAAATTGGAAATTTACATTTTTCAGTTTTGTCAGACGTTTGTAATATTCTCACAATAAGCTAATTAGCTCAATTGGAGCATTTCTAGCATGTTTGGTTGAAATTGGAAATTTACATTTTTCAGTTTTGTCAGACGTTTGTAATATTCTCACAATAAGCTAATTAGCTCAATTGGAGCATTTCTAGCATGTTTGGTTGAAATTGGAAATTTACACTTTTCACTTTTGTCAGACAATTGCAATATTCTCACAATAAGCTAATTAGCTCAATTGGAGCATTTCTAGCATGTTTGGTTGAAATTGAAATTTTACATTTTCCAGTTTTGTCAGACGTTTGAAATATTCTCACAATAAGCTAATTAGCTCAATTGGAGCATTTCTAGCATGTTTGGTTGAAATTGGAAATTTACATTTTTCAGTTTTGTCAGAGGTTTGTAATATTCTCACAATAAGCTAATTAGCTCAGTTTGAGCATTTCTAGCATGTTTGGTTGAAATTGGAAATTTACATTTTTCACTTTTGTCAGACAATTGCAATATTCTCTCAATAAACTAATTAGCTCAATTGGAGCATTTCTAGCATGTTTGGTTGAAATTGGAAATTTACATTTTTCACTTTTGTCAGACAATTGCAATATTCTCTCAATAAGCTAATTAGCTCAATTGGAGCATTTCTAGCATGTTTGGTTGAAATTGGAAATTCACATTTTTCACTTTTGTCAGACGTTTGTAAAATTCTTACAGTAGGCTTATTTGCACAATTTGAGCATTTCTAGCATGTTTGGTTGAAATTGGAAATTTACATTTTTCAGTGTTGTCAGACGTTTGTAATATTCTCACAATAAGCTAATTAGCTCAATTGGAGCATTTCTAGCATGTTTGGTTGAAATTAAAAATTTAAATTTATCATGTTTGTCAGACGTTTGTAATATTCTCACAATAAGCTAATTAGCTCAATTGGAGCATTTCTAGCATGTTTGGTTGAAATTGGAAATTTACATTTTTCAGTGTTGTCAGACGTTTGTAATATTCTCACAATAAGCTAATTAGCTCAATTGGAGCATTTCTAGCATGTTTGGTTGAAATTGAAACTTTACATTTTCCAGTTTTGTCAGACGTTGGTAATATTCTCACAATAAGCTAATTAGCTCAATTGGAGCATTTCTAGCATGTTTGGTTGAAATGGGAAATTTACATTTTTCAGTTTTGTCAGAGGTTTGTAATATTCTCACAATAAGCTAATTAGCTCAGTTTGAGCATTTCTAGCATGTTTGGTTGAAATTGGAAATTTACATTTTTCACTTTTGTCAGACAATTGCAATATTCTCACAATAAGCTAAGTAGCTCAATTGGAGCATTTCTAGCATGTTTGGTTGAAATTGGAAATTTACATTTTTCACTTTTGGCAGACAATTGCAATATTATCACAATAAGCTAATTAGCTCAATTGGAGCATTTCTAGCATGTTTGGTTGAAATTGGAAATTTACATTTTTCAGTGTTGTCAGACGTTTTTAATATTCTCACAATAAGCTAATTAGCTCAATTGGAGCATTTCTAGCATGTTTGGTTGAAATTGGAAATTTACATTTTTCACTTTTGTCAGACGTTTGTAATATTCTCACAATAAGCTAATTAGCTCATTTGGAGCATTTCTAGCATGTTTGGTTGAAATTGGAAATTTACATTTTTCACTTTTGTCAGACGTTTGTAATATTCTCACAATAAGCTAATTAGCTCAATTAGAGCATTTCTAGCATGTTTGGTTGAAATTGGAAATTTACATTTTTCCATTTTGGCAGACAATTGCAATATTATCACAATAAGCTAATTAGCTCAATTGGAGCATTTCTAGCATGTTTGGTTGAAATTGGAAATTTACATTTTTCAGTGTTGTCAGACGTTTTTAATATTCTCACAATAAGCTAATTAGCTCAATTGGAGCATTTCTAGCATGTTTGGTTGAAATTGGAAATTTACATTTTTCACTTTTGTCAGACGTTTGTAATTTTCTCACAATAAGCTAATTAGCTCAATTGGAGCATTTTTAGCATGTTTGGTTGAAATTGGAAATTTACATTTTTCAGTTTTGTCAGACGTTTGTAATATTCTCACAATAAGCTAATTAGCTCAATTGGAGCATTTCTAGCATGTTTGGTTGAAATTGGAAATTTACATTTTTCAGTTTTGTCAGACGTTTGTAATATTCTCACAATAAGCTAATTAGCTCAATTGGAGCATTTCTAGCATGTTTGGTTGAAATTGGAAGTTTACATTTTTCACTTTTGTCAGACAATTGCAATATTCTCTCAATAAGCTAATTAGCTCAATTGGAGCATTTCTAGCATGTTTGGTTGAAATTGGAAATATACATTTTTCAGTTTTGTCAGACGTTTGTAAAATTCTTACAGTAGGCTTATTTGCGCAAATTGAGCATTTCTAGCATGTTTGGTTGAAATTGGAAATTTACATTTTTCAGTTTTGTCAGACGTTTGTAAAATTCTTACAGTAGGCTTATTTGCGCAAATTGAGCATTTCTAGCATGTTTGGTTGAAATTGGAAATTTACATTTTTCACTTTTGTCAGACAATTGCAATATTCTCACAATAAGCTAATTAGCTCAATTGGAGCATTTCTAGCATGTTTGGTTGAAATTGGAAATTTACATTTTTCAGTTTTGTCAGACGTTTGTAATATTCTCACAATAAGCTAATTAGCTCAATTAGAGCATTTCTAGCATGTTTGGTTGAAATTGGAAATTTACATTTATCATGTTTGTCAGACGTTTGTAATATTCTCACAATAAGCTAATTAGCTCAATTGGAGCATTTCTAGCATGTTTGGTTGAAATTGGAAATTTACATTTTTCAGTGTTGTCAGACGTTTGTAATATTCTCACAATAAGCTAATTAGCTCAATTGGAGCATTTCTAGCATGTTTGGTTGAAATTGGAAATTTACATTTTTCAGTTTTGTCAGACGTTTGTAATATTCTCACAATAAGCTAATTAGCTCAATTGGAGCATTTCTAGCATGTTTGGTTGAAATTGGAAATTTACATTTTTCAGTTTTGTCAGACGTTTGTAATATTCTCACAATAAGCTAATTAGCTCAATTGGAGCATTTCTAGCATGTTTGGTTGAAATTGGAAATTTACATTTTTCAGTTTTGTCAGACGTTTGTAATATTCTCACAATAAGCTAATTAGCTCAATTGGAGCATTTCTAGCATGTTTGGTTGAAATTGGAAATTTACACTTTTCACTTTTGTCAGACAATTGCAATATTCTCACAATAAGCTAATTAGCTCAATTGGAGCATTTCTAGCATGTTTGGTTGAAATTGAAATTTTACATTTTCCAGTTTTGTCAGACGTTTGAAATATTCTCACAATAAGCTAATTAGCTCAATTGGAGCATTTCTAGCATGTTTGGTTGAAATTGGAAATTTACATTTTTCAGTTTTGTCAGAGGTTTGTAATATTCTCACAATAAGCTAATTAGCTCAGTTTGAGCATTTCTAGGATGTTTGGTTGAAATTGGAAATTTACATTTTTCACTTTTGTCAGACAATTGCAATATTCTCTCAATAAACTAATTAGCTCAATTGGAGCATTTCTAGCATGTTTGGTTGAAATTGGAAATTTACATTTTTCACTTTTGTCAGACAATTGCAATATTCTCTCAATAAGCTAATTAGCTCAATTGGAGCATTTCTAGCATGTTTGGTTGAAATTGGAAATTCACATTTTTCACTTTTGTCAGACGTTTGTAAAATTCTTACAGTAGGCTTATTTGCACAATTTGAGCATTTCTAGCATGTTTGGTTGAAATTGGAAATTTACATTTTTCAGTGTTGTCAGACGTTTGTAATATTCTCACAATAAGCTAATTAGCTCAATTGGAGCATTTCTAGCATGTTTGGTTGAAATTAAAAATTTAAATTTATCATGTTTGTCAGACGTTTGTAATATTCTCACAATAAGCTAATTAGCTCAATTGGAGCATTTCTAGCATGTTTGGTTGAAATTGGAAATTTACATTTTTCAGTGTTGTCAGACGTTTGTAATATTCTCACAATAAGCTAATTAGCTCAATTGGAGCATTTCTAGCATGTTTGGTTGAAATTGAAACTTTACATTTTCCAGTTTTGTCAGACGTTGGTAATATTCTCACAATAAGCTAATTAGCTCAATTGGAGCATTTCTAGCATGTTTGGTTGAAATGGGAAATTTACATTTTTCAGTTTTGTCAGAGGTTTGTAATATTCTCACAATAAGCTAATTAGCTCAGTTTGAGCATTTCTAGCATGTTTGGTTGAAATTGGAAATTTACATTTTTCACTTTTGTCAGACAATTGCAATATTCTCTCAATAAGCTAATTAGCTCAATTGGAACATTTCTAGCATGTTTGGTTGAAATTGGAAATTTACATTTTTCAGTTTTGTCAGACGTTTTTAAAATTCTTACAGTAAGCTTATTTGCGCATTTTGAGCATTTCTAGCATGTTTGGTTGAAATTGGAAATTTACATTTTTCAGTTTTGTCAGACGTTTGTAATATTCTCACAATAAGCTAATTAGCTCAATTGGAGCATTTCTAGCATGTTTGGTTGAAATTGGAAATTTACATTTTTCAGTTTTGTCAGACGTTTGTAAAATTCTTACAGTAGGCTTATTTGCGCAATTTGAGCATTTCTAGCATGTTTGGTTGAAATTGGAAATTTACATTTTTCACTTTTGTCAGACGTTTGTAATATTCTCACAATAAGCTAATTAGCTCAATTGGAGCATTTCTAGCATGTTTGGTTGAAATTGGAAATTTACATTTTTCAGTTTTGTCAGACGTTTGTAATATTCTCACAATAAGCTAATTAGCTCAATTGGAGCATTTCTAGCATGTTTGGTTGAAATTGGAAATTTACACTTTTCACTTTTGTCAGACAATTGCAATATTCTCACAATAAGCTAATTAGCTCAATTGGAGCATTTCTAGCATGTTTGGTTGAAATTGAAATTTTACATTTTCCAGTTTTGTCAGACGTTTGAAATATTCTCACAATAAGCTAATTAGCTCAATTGGAGCATTTCTAGCATGTTTGGTTGAAATTGGAAATTTACATTTTTCAGTTTTGTCAGAGGTTTGTAATATTCTCACAATAAGCTAATTAGCTCAGTTTGAGCATTTCTAGCATGTTTGGTTGAAATTGGAAATTTACATTTTTCACTTTTGTCAGACATTTGCAATATTCTCTCAATAAACTAATTAGCTCAATTGGAGCATTTCTAGCATGTTTGGTTGAAATTGGAAATTTACATTTTTCACTTTTGTCAGACAATTGCAATATTCTCTCAATAAGCTAATTAGCTCAATTGGAGCATTTCTAGCATGTTTGGTTGAAATTGGAAATTCACATTTTTCACTTTTGTCAGACGTTTGTAAAATTCTTACAGTAGGCTTATTTGCACAATTTGAGCATTTCTAGCATGTTTGGTTGAAATTGGAAATTTACCTTTTTCAGTGTTGTCAGACGTTTGTAATATTCTCACAATAAGCTAATTAGCTCAATTGGAGCATTTCTAGCATGTTTGGTTGAAATTAAAAATTTACATTTATCATGTTTGTCAGACGTTTGTAATATTCTCACAATAAGCTAATTAGCTCAATTGGAGCATTTCTAGCATGTTTGGTTGAAATTGGAAATTTACATTTTTCAGTGTTGTCAGACGTTTGTAATATTCTCACAATAAGCTAATTAGCTCAATTGGAGCATTTCTAGCATGTTTGGTTGAAATTGAAACTTTACATTTTCCAGTTTTGTCAGACGTTGGTAATATTCTCACAATAAGCTAATTAGCTCAATTGGAGCATTTCTAGCATGTTTGGTTGAAATGGGAAATTTACATTTTTCAGTTTTGTCAGAGGTTTGTAATATTCTCACAATAAGCTAATTAGCTCAGTTCGAGCATTTCTAGCATGTTTGGTTGAAATTGGAAATTTACATTTTTCACTTTTGTCAGACAATTGCAATATTCTCTCAATAAGCTAATTAGCTCAATTGGAGCATTTCTAGCATGTTTGGTTGAAATTGGAAATTTACATTTTTCAGTTTTGTCAGACGTTTTTAAAATTCTTACAGTAAGCTTATTTGCGCAATTTGAGCATTTCTAGCATGTTTGGTTGAAATTGGAAATTTACATTTTTCAGTTTTGTCAGACGTTTGTAATATTCTCACAATAAGCTAATTAGCTCAATTGGAGCATTTCTAGCATGTTTGGTTGAAATTGGAAATTTACGATTTTCAGTTTTGTCAGACGTTTGTAAAATTCTTACAGTAGGCTTATTTGCGCAATTTGAGCATTTCTAGCATGTTTGGTTGAAATTGGAAATTTACATTTTTCACTTTTGTCAGACGTTTGTAATATTCTCACAATAAGCTAATTAGCTCAATTGGAGCATTTCTAGCATGTTTGATTGAAATTGGAAATTTACATTTTTCAGTTTTATCAGAGGTTTGTAATATTCTCACAATAAGCTAATTAGCTCAGTTGGAGCATTTCTAGCATGTTTGGTTGAAATTGGAAATTTACATTTTTCACTTTTGTCAGACGTTTGTAAAATTCTTACAGTAGGCTTATTTGCACAATTTGAGCATTTCTAGCATGTTTGGTTGAAATTGAAAATTTACATTTTTCACTTTTGTCAGACAATTGCAATATTCTCTCAATAAGCTATTTAGCTCAATTGGAGCATTTCTAGCATGTTTGGTTGAAATTGGAAATTTACATTTTTCAGTTTTGTCAGACGTTTTTAAAATTCTTACAGTAAGCTTATTTGCGCAATTTGAGCATTTCTAGCATGTTTGGTTGAAATTGGAAATTTACATTTTTCCGTTTTGTCAGACATTTGTAATATTCTCACAATAAGCTAATTAGCTCAATTGGAGCATTTCTAGCATGTTTGGTTGAAATTGGAAATTTACATTTTTCAGTTTTGTCAGACGTTTGTAAAATTCTTACAGTAGGCTTATTTGCGCAATTTGAGCATTTCTAGCATGTTTGGTTGAAATTGGAAATTTACATTTTTCACTTTTGTCAGACAATTGCAATATTCTCTCAATAAACTAATTAGCTCAATTGGAGCATTTCTAGCATGTTTGGTTGAAATTGGAAATTTACATTTTTCACTTTTGTCAGACAATTGCAATATTCTCTCAATAAGCTAATTAGCTCAATTGGAGCATTTCTAGCATGTTTGGTTGAAATTGGAAATTCACATTTTTCACTTTTGTCAGACGTTTGTAAAATTCTTACAGTAGGCTTATTTGCACAATTTGAGCATTTCTAGCATGTTTGGTTGAAATTGGAAATTTACATTTTTCAGTGTTGTCAGACGTTTGTAATATTCTCACAATAAGCTAATTAGCTCAATTGGAGCATTTCTAGCATGTTTGGTTGAAATTAAAAATTTAAATTTATCATGTTTGTCAGACGTTTGTAATATTCTCACAATAAGCTAATTAGCTCAATTGGAGCATTTCTAGCATGTTTGGTTGAAATTGGAAATTTACATTTTTCAGTGTTGTCAGACGTTTGTAATATTCTCACAATAAGCTAATTAGCTCAATTGGAGCATTTCTAGCATGTTTGGTTGAAATTGAAACTTTACATTTTCCAGTTTTGTCAGACGTTGGTAATATTCTCACAATAAGCTAATTAGCTCAATTGGAGCATTTCTAGCATGTTTGGTTGAAATGGGAAATTTACATTTTTCAGTTTTGTCAGAGGTTTGTAATATTCTCACAATAAGCTAATTAGCTCAGTTTGAGCATTTCTAGCATGTTTGGTTGAAATTGGAAATTTACATTTTTCACTTTTGTCAGACAATTGCAATATTCTCTCAATAAGCTAATTAGCTCAATTGGAGCATTTCTAGCATGTTTGGTTGAAATTGGAAATTTACATTTTTCAGTTTTGTCAGACGTTTTTAAAATTCTTACAGTAAGCTTATTTGCGCAATTTGAGCATTTCTAGCATGTTTGGTTGAAATTGGAAATTTACATTTTTCAGTTTTGTCAGACGTTTGTAATATTCTCACAATAAGCTAATTAGCTCAATTGGAGCATTTCTAGCATGTTTGGTTGAAATTGGAAATTTACATTTTTCAGTTTTGTCAGACGTTTGTAAAATTCTTACAGTAGGCTTATTTGCGCAATTTGAGCATTTCTAGCATGTTTGGTTGAAATTGGAAATTTACATTTTTCACTTTTGTCAGACGTTTGTAATATTCTCACAATAAGCTAATTAGCTCAATTGGAGCATTTCTAGCATGTTTGGTTGAAATTGGAAATTTACATTTTTCAGTTTTGTCAGACGTTTGTAATATTCTCACAATAAGCTAATTAGCTCAATTGGAGCATTTCTAGCATGTTTGGTTGAAATTGGAAATTTACACTTTTCACTTTTGTCAGACAATTGCAATATTCTCACAATAAGCTAATTAGCTCAATTGGAGCATTTCTAGCATGTTTGGTTGAAATTGAAATTTTACATTTTCCAGTTTTGTCAGACGTTTGAAATATTCTCACAATAAGCTAATTAGCTCAATTGGAGCATTTCTAGCATGTTTGGTTGAAATTGGAAATTTACATTTTTCAGTTTTGTCAGAGGTTTGTAATATTCTCACAATAAGCTAATTAGCTCAGTTTGAGCATTTCTAGCATGTTTGGTTGAAATTGGAAATTTACATTTTTCACTTTTGTCAGACAATTGCAATATTCTCTCAATAAGCTAATTAGCTCAATTGGAGCATTTCTAGCATGTTTGGTTGAAATTGGAAATTCACATTTTTCACTTTTGTCAGACGTTTGTAAAATTCTTACAGTAGGCTTATTTGCACAATTTGAGCATTTCTAGCATGTTTGGTTGAAATTGGAAATTTACATTTTTCAGTGTTGTCAGACGTTTGTAATATTCTCACAATAAGCTAATTAGCTCAATTGGAGCATTTCTAGCATGTTTGGTTGAAATTAAAAATTTACATTTATCATGTTTGTCAGACGTTTGTAATATTCTCACAATAAGCTAATTAGCTCAATTGGAGCATTTCTAGCATGTTTGGTTGAAATTGGAAATTTACATTTTTCAGTGTTGTCAGACGTTTGTAATATTCTCACAATAAGCTAATTAGCTCAATTGGAGCATTTCTAGCATGTTTGGTTGAAATTGAAACTTTACATTTTCCAGTTTTGTCAGACGTTGGTAATATTCTCACAATAAGCTAATTAGCTCAATTGGAGCATTTCTAGCATGTTTGGTTGAAATGGGAAATTTACATTTTTCAGTTTTGTCAGAGGTTTGTAATATTCTCACAATAAGCTAATTAGCTCAGTTCGAGCATTTCTAGCATGTTTGGTTGAAATTGGAAATTTACATTTTTCACTTTTGTCAGACAATTGCAATATTCTCTCAATAAGCTAATTAGCTCAATTGGAGCATTTCTAGCATGTTTGGTTGAAATTGGAAATTTACATTTTTCAGTTTTGTCAGACGTTTTTAAAATTCTTACAGTAAGCTTATTTGCGCAATTTGAGCATTTCTAGCATGTTTGGTTGAAATTGGAAATTTACATTTTTCAGTTTTGTCAGACGTTTGTAATATTCTCACAATAAGCTAATTAGCTCAATTGGAGCATTTCTAGCATGTTTGGTTGAAATTGGAAATTTACAATTTTCAGTTTTGTCAGACGTTTGTAAAATTCTTACAGTAGGCTTATTTGCGCAATTTGAGCATTTCTAGCATGTTTGGTTGAAATTGGAAATTTACATTTTTCACTTTTGTCAGACGTTTGTAATATTCTCACAATAAGCTAATTAGCTCAATTGGAGCATTTCTAGCATGTTTGGTTGAAATTGGAAATTTACATTTTTCAGTTTTGTCAGACATTTGTAATATTCTCACAATTAGCTAATTAGCTCAATTGGAGCATTTCTAGCATGTTTGGTTGAAATTGGAAATTTACACTTTTCACATTTGTCAGAAAATTGCAATATTCTCACAATAAGATAAATTAGCTCAATTGGAGCATTTCTAGCATGTTTGGTTGAAATTGAAAATTTACATTTTTCAGTTTTGTCAGACGTTTGTAATATTCTCACAATAAGCTAATTAGCTCAATTGGAGCATTTCTAGCATGTTTGGTTGAAATTGAAATATTACATTTTCCAGTTTTGTCAGACGTTTGTAATATTCTCACAATAAGCTAATTAGCTCAATTGGAGCATTTCTAGCATGTTTGATTGAAATTGGAAATTTACATTTTTCAGTTTTATCAGAGGTTTGTAATATTCTCACAATAAGCTAATTAGCTCAGTTGGAGCATTTCTAGCATGTTTGGTTGAAATTGGAAATTTACATTTTTCACTTTTGTCAGACGTTTGTAAAATTCTTACAGTAGGCTTATTTGCACAATTTGAGCATTTCTAGCATGTTTGGTTGAAATTGAAAATTTACATTTTTCACTTTTGTCAGACAATTGCAATATTCTCTCAATAAGCTAATTAGCTCAGTTGGAGCATTTCTAGCATGTTTGGTTGAAATTGGAAATTTACATTTTTCAGTTTTGTCAGACGTTTTTAAAATTCTTACAGTAAGCTTATTTGCGCAATTTGAGCATTTCTAGCATGTTTGGTTGAAATTGGAAATTTACATTTTTCAGTTTTGTCAGACGTTTGTAAAATTCTTACAGTAGGCTTATTTGCGCAATTTGAGCATTTCTAGCATGTTTGGTTGAAATTGAAAATTTACATTTTTCAGTTTTGTCAGACGTTTGTAGTATTCTCACAATAAGCTAATTAGCTCAATTGGAGCATTTCTAGCATGTTTGGTTGAAATTGGAAATTTACATTTTTCACTTTTGTCAGACAATTGCAATATTCTCTCAATAAGCTAATTAGCTCAATTGGAGCATTTCTAGCATGTTTGGTTGAAATTGGAAATTTACATTTTTCAGTTTTGTCAGACGTTTTTAAAATTCTCACAATAAGCTAATTAGCTCAATTGGAGCATTTCTAGCATGTTTGGTTGAAATTGGAAATTTACATTTTTCAGTTTTGTCAGACGTTTGTAAAATTCTTACAGTAGGCTTATTTGCGCAATTTGAGCATTTCTAGCATGTTTGGTTGAAATTGAAAATTTACATTTTTCAGTTTTGTCAGACGTTTGTAGTATTCTCACAATAAGCTAATTAGCTCAATTGGAGCATTTCTAGCATGTTTGGTTGAAATTGGAAATTTACATTTTTCACTTTTGTCAGACAATTGCAATATTCTCACAATAAGCTAATTAGCTCAATTGGAGCATTTCTAGCATGTTTGGTTGAAATTGGAAATTTACATTTTTCACTTTTGTCAGACAATTGCAATATTCTCTCAATAAGCTAATTAGCTCAATTGGAGCATTTCTAGCATGTTTGGTTGAAATTGGAAATTTACATTTTTCAGTTTTGTCAGACGTTTGTAATATTCTCACAATAAGCTAATTAGCTCAATTGGAGCATTTCTAGCATGTTTGGTTGAAATTGGAAATTTACACTTTTCACATTTGTCAGAAAATTGCAATATTCTCACAATAAGATAAATTAGCTCAATTGGAGCATTTCTAGCATGTTTGGTTGAAATTGAAAATTTACATTTTTCAGTTTTGTCAGACGTTTGTAGTATTCTCACAATAAGCTAATTAGCTCAATTGGAGCATTTCTAGCATGTTTGGTTGAAATTGGAAATTTACATTTTTCACTTTTGTCAGACAATTGCAATATTCTCACAATAAGCTAATTAGCTCAATTGGAGCATTTCTAGCATGTTTGGTTGAAATTGGAAATTTACATTTTTCACTTTTGTCAGACAATTGCAATATTCTCACAATAAGCTAATTAGCTCAATTGGAGCATTTCTAGCATGTTTGGTTGAAATTAAAAATTTACATTTATCATGTTTGTCAGACGTTTGTAATATTCTCACAATAAGCTAATTAGCTCAATTGGAGCATTTCTAGCATGTTTGGTTGAAATTGGAAATTTACATTTTTCAGTGTTGTCAGACGTTTGTAATATTCTCACAATAAGCTAATTAGCTCAATTGGAGCATTTCTAGCATGTTTGGTTGAAATTGAAACTTTACATTTTCCAGTTTTGTCAGACGTTGGTAATATTCTCACAATAAGCTAATTAGCTCAATTGGAGCATTTCTAGCATGTTTGGTTGAAATGGGAAATTTACATTTTTCAGTTTTGTCAGAGGTTTGTAATATTCTCACAATAAGCTAATTAGCTCAGTTCGAGCATTTCTAGCATGTTTGGTTGAAATTGGAAATTTACATTTTTCACTTTTGTCAGACAATTGCAATATTCTCTCAATAAGCTAATTAGCTCAATTGGAGCATTTCTAGCATGTTTGGTTGAAATTGGAAATTTACATTTTTCAGTTTTGTCAGACGTTTTTAAAATTCTTACAGTAAGCTTATTTGCGCAATTTGAGCATTTCTAGCATGTTTGGTTGAAATTGGAAATTTACATTTTTCAGTTTGGTCAGACGTTTGTAATATTCTCACAATAAGCTAATTAGCTCAATTGGAGCATTTCTAGCATGTTTGGTTGAAATTGGAAATTTACATTTTTCAGTTTTGTCAGACGTTTGTAATATTCTCACAATAAGCTAATTAGCTCAATTGGAGCATTTCTAGCATGTTTGGTTGAAATTGGAAATTTACACTTTTCACATTTGTCAGAAAATTGCAATATTCTCACAATAAGATAAATTAGCTCAATTGGAGCATTTCTAGCATGTTTGGTTGAAATTGAAAATTTACATTTTTCAGTTTTGTCAGACGTTTGTAATATTCTCACAATAAGCTAATTAGCTCAATTGGAGCATTTCTAGCATGTTTGGTTGAAATTGGAAATTTACATTTTTCACTTTTGTCAGACAATTGCAATATTCTCACAATAAGCTAATTAGCTCAATTGGAGCATTTCTAGCATGTTTGGTTGAAATTGGAAATTTACATTTTTCACTTTTGTCAGACAATTGCAATATTCTCACAATAAGCTAATTAGCTCAATTGGAGCATTTCTAGCATGTTTGGTTGAAATTGGAAGTTTACATTTTTCAGTGTTGTCAGACGTTTGTAATATTCTCACAATAAGCTAATTAGCTCAATTGAAGCATTTCTAGCATGTTTGGTTGAAATTCGAAAATTTACAATTTTCACTTTTGTCAGACGTTTGTAATATTCTCACAATAAGCTAATTAGCTCAATTAGAGCATTTCTAGCATGTTTGGTTGAAACTGGAAATTTACATTTATCATGTTTGTCAGACGTTTGTAATATTCTCACAATAAGCTAATTAGCTCAATTGGAGCATTTCTAGCATGTTTGGTTGAAATTGGAAATTTACATTTTTCAGTGTTGTCAGACGTTTGTAATATTCTCACAATAAGCTAATTAGCTCAATTGGAGCATTTCTAGCATGTTTGGTTGAAATTGAAATATTACATTTTCCAGTTTTGTCAGACGTTTGTAATATTCTCACAATAAGCTAATTAGCTCAATTGGAGCATTTCTAGCATGTTTGATTGAAATTGGAAATTTACATTTTTCAGTTTTATCAGAGGTTTGTAATATTCTCACAATAAGCTAATTAGCTCAGTTGGAGCATTTCTAGCATGTTTGGTTGAAATTGGAAATTTACATTTTTCACTTTTGTCAGACGTTTGTAAAATTCTTACAGTAGGCTTATTTGCACAATTTGAGCATTTCTAGCATGTTTGGTTGAAATTGAAAATTTACATTTTTCACTTTTGTCAGACAATTGCAATATTCTCTCAATAAGCTAATTAGCTCAATTGGAGCATTTCTAGCATGTTTGGTTGAAATTGGAAATTTACATTTTTCAGTTTTGTCAGACGTTTTTAAAATTCTTACAGTAAGCTTATTTGCGCAATTTGAGCATTTCTAGCATGTTTGGTTGAAATTGGAAATTTACATTTTTCACTTTTGTCAGACGTTTGTAATATTCTCACAATAAGCTAATTAGCTCAATTGGAGCATTTCTAGCATGTTTGGTTGAAATTGGAAATTTACATTTTTCAGTTTTGTCAGACATTTGTAATATTCTCACAATAAGCTAATTAGCTCAATTGGAGCATTTCTAGCATGTTTGGTTGAAATTGGAAATTTACACTTTTCACATTTGTCAGAAAATTGCAATATTCTCACAATAAGATAAATTAGCTCAATTGGAGCATTTCTAGCATGTTTGGTTGAAATTGAAAATTTACATTTTTCAGTTTTGTCAGACGTTTGTAATATTCTCACAATAAGCTAATTAGCTCAATTGGAGCATTTCTAGCATGTTTGGTTGAAATTGAAATATTACATTTTCCAGTTTTGTCAGACGTTTGTAATATTCTCACAATAAGCTAATTAGCTCAATTGGAGCATTTCTAGCATGTTTGATTGAAATTGGAAATTTACATTTTTCAGTTTTATCAGAGGTTTGTAATATTCTCACAATAAGCTAATTAGCTCAGTTGGAGCATTTCTAGCATGTTTGGTTGAAATTGGAAATTTACATTTTTCACTTTTGTCAGACGTTTGTAAAATTCTTACAGTAGGCTTATTTGCACAATTTGAGCATTTCTAGCATGTTTGGTTGAAATTGAAAATTTACATTTTTCACTTTTGTCAGACAATTGCAATATTCTCTCAATAAGCTAATTAGCTCAATTGGAGCATTTCTAGCATGTTTGGTTGAAATTGGAAATTTACATTTTTCAGTTTTGTCAGACGTTTTTAAAATTCTTACAGTAAGCTTATTTGCGCAATTTGAGCATTTCTAGCATGTTTGGTTGAAATTGGAAATTTACATTTTTCAGTTTTGTCAGACATTTGTAATATTCTCACAATAAGCTAATTAGCTCAATTGGAGCATTTCTAGCATGTTTGGTTGAAATTGGAAATTTACATTTTTCAGTTTTGTCAGACGTTTGTAAAATTCTTACAGTAGGCTTATTTGCGCAATTTGAGCATTTCTAGCATGTTTGGTTGAAATTGGAAATTTACATTTTTCACTTTTGTCAGACGTTTGTAATATTCTCACAATAAGCTAATTAGCTCAATTGGAGCATTTCTAGCATGTTTGGTTGAAATTGGAAATTTACATTTTTCAGTTTTGTCTGACGTTTGTAATATTCTCACAATAAGCTAATTAGCTCAATTGGAGCATTTCTAGCATGTTTGGTTGAAATTGGAAATTTACACTTTTCACATTTGTCAGAAAATTGCAATATTCTCACAATAAGATAAATTAGCTCAATTGGAGCATTTCTAGCATGTTTGGTTGAAATTGAAAATTTACATTTTTCAGATTTGTCAGACGTTTGTAATATTCTCACAATAAGCTAATTAGCTCAATTGGAGCATTTCTAGCATGTTTGGTTGAAATTGGAAATTTACATTTTTCACTTTTGTCAGACAATTGCAATATTCTCACAATAAGCTAATTAGCTCAATTGGAGCATTTCTAGCATGTTTGGTTGAAATTGGAAGTTTACATTTTTCAGTGTTGTCAGACGTTTGTAATATTCTCACAATAAGCTAATTAGCTCAATTGAAGCATTTCTAGCATGTTTGGTTGAAATTCGAAAATTTACAATTTTCACTTTTGTCAGACGTTTGTAATATTCTCACAATAAGCTAATTAGCTCAATTAGAGCATTTCTAGCATGTTTGGTTGAAACTGGAAATTTACATTTATCATGTTTGTCAGACGTTTGTAATATTCTCACAATAAGCTAATTAGCTCAATTGGAGCATTTCTAGGATGTTTGGTTGAAATTGAAAATTTACATTTTTCAGTTTTGTCAGACGTTTGTAATATTCTCACAATAAGCTAATTAGCTCAGTTGGAGCATTTCTAGCATGTTTGGTTGAAATTGGAAATTTACATTTTTCACTTTTGTCAGACGTTTGTAAAATTCTTACAGTAGGCTTATTTGCACAATTTGAGCATTTCTAGCATGTTTGGTTGAAATTGAAAATTTACATTTTTCACTTTTGTCAGACAATTGCAATATTCTCACAATAAGATAAATTAGCTCAATTGGAGCATTTCTAGGATGTTTGGTTGAAATTGAAAATTTACATTTTTCAGTTTTGTCAGACGTTTGTAATATTCTCACAATAAGCTAATTAGCTCAATTGGAGCATTTCTAGCATGTTTGGTTGAAATTGAAACTTTACATTTTCCAGTTTTGTCAGACGTTGGTAATATTCTCACAATAAGCTAATTAGCTCAATTGGAGCATTTCTAGCATGTTTGGTTGAAATGGGAAATTTACATTTTTCAGTTTTGTCAGAGGTTTGTAATATTCTCACAATAAGCTAATTAGCTCAGTTCGAGCATTTCTAGCATGTTTGGTTGAAATTGGAAATTTACATTTTTCACTTTTGTCAGACAATTGCAATATTCTCTCAATAAGCTAATTAGCTCAATTGGAGCATTTCTAGCATGTTTGGTTGAAATTGGAAATTTACATTTTTCAGTTTTGTCAGACGTTTTTAAAATTCTTACAGTAAGCTTATTTGCGCAATTTGAGCATTTCTAGCATGTTTGGTTGAAATTGGAAATTTACATTTTTCAGTTTGGTCAGACGTTTGTAATATTCTCACAATAAGCTAATTAGCTCAATTGGAGCATTTCTAGCATGTTTGGTTGAAATTGGAAATTTACATTTTTCAGTTTTGTCAGACGTTTGTAATATTCTCACAATAAGCTAATTAGCTCAATTGGAGCATTTCTAGCATGTTTGGTTGAAATTGGAAATTTACACTTTTCACATTTGTCAGAAAATTGCAATATTCTCACAATAAGATAAATTAGCTCAATTGGAGCATTTCTAGCATGTTTGGTTGAAATTGAAAATTTACATTTTTCAGTTTTGTCAGACGTTTGTAATATTCTCACAATAAGCTAATTAGCTCAATTGGAGCGTTTCTAGCATGTTTGGTTGAAATTGGAAATTTACATTTTTCACTTTTGTCAGACAATTGCAATATTCTCACAATAAGCTAATTAGCTCAATTGGAGCATTTCTAGCATGTTTGGTTGAAATTGGAAATTTACATTTTTCACTTTTGTCAGACAATTGCAATATTCTCACAATAAGCTAATTAGCTCAATTGGAGCATTTCTAGCATGTTTGGTTGAAATTGGAAGTTTACATTTTTCAGTGTTGTCAGACGTTTGTAATATTCTCACAATAAGCTAATTAGCTCAATTGAAGCATTTCTAGCATGTTTGGTTGAAATTCGAAAATTTACAATTTTCACTTTTGTCAGACGTTTGTAATATTCTCACAATAAGCTAATTAGCTCAATTAGAGCATTTCTAGCATGTTTGGTTGAAACTGGAAATTTACATTTATCATGTTTGTCAGACGTTTGTAATATTCTCACAATAAGCTAATTAGCTCAATTGGAGCATTTCTAGCATGTTTGGTTGAAATTGGAAATTTACATTTTTCAGTGTTGTCAGACGTTTGTAATATTCTCACAATAAGCTAATTAGCTCAATTGGAGCATTTCTAGCATGTTTGGTTGAAATTGAAATATTACATTTTCCAGTTTTGTCAGACGTTTGTAATATTCTCACAATAAGCTAATTAGCTCAATTGGAGCATTTCTAGCATGTTTGATTGAAATTGGAAATTTACATTTTTCAGTTTTATCAGAGGTTTGTAATATTCTCACAATAAGCTAATTAGCTCAGTTGGAGCATTTCTAGCATGTTTGGTTGAAATTGGAAATTTACATTTTTCACTTTTGTCAGACGTTTGTAAAATTCTTACAGTAGGCTTATTTGCACAATTTGAGCATTTCTAGCATGTTTGGTTGAAATTGAAAATTTACATTTTTCACTTTTGTCAGACAATTGCAATATTCTCTCAATAAGCTAATTAGCTCAATTGGAGCATTTCTAGCATGTTTGGTTGAAATTGGAAATTTACATTTTTCAGTTTTGTCAGACGTTTTTAAAATTCTTACAGTAAGCTTATTTGCGCAATTTGAGCATTTCTAGCATGTTTGGTTGAAATTGGAAATTTACATTTTTCACTTTTGTCAGACGTTTGTAATATTCTCACAATAAGCTAATTAGCTCAATTGGAGCATTTCTAGCATGTTTGGTTGAAATTGGAAATTTACATTTTTCAGTTTTGTCAGACATTTGTAATATTCTCACAATAAGCTAATTAGCTCAATTGGAGCATTTCTAGCATGTTTGGTTGAAATTGGAAATTTACACTTTTCACATTTGTCAGAAAATTGCAATATTCTCACAATAAGATAAATTAGCTCAATTGGAGCATTTCTAGCATGTTTGGTTGAAATTGAAAATTTACATTTTTCAGTTTTGTCAGACGTTTGTAATATTCTCACAATAAGCTAATTAGCTCAATTGGAGCATTTCTAGCATGTTTGGTTGAAATTGAAATATTACATTTTCCAGTTTTGTCAGACGGTTGTAATATTCTCACAATAAGCTAATTAGCTCAATTGGAGCATTTCTAGCATGTTTGATTGAAATTGGAAATTTACATTTTTCAGTTTTATCAGAGGTTTGTAATATTCTCACAATAAGCTAATTAGCTCAGTTGGAGCATTTCTAGCATGTTTGGTTGAAATTGGAAATTTACATTTTTCACTTTTGTCAGACGTTTGTAAAATTCTTACAGTAGGCTTATTTGCACAATTTGAGCATTTCTAGCATGTTTGGTTGAAATTGAAAATTTACATTTTTCACTTTTGTCAGACAATTGCAATATTCTCTCAATAAGCTAATTAGCTCAATTGGAGCATTTCTAGCATGTTTGGTTGAAATTGGAAATTTACATTTTTCAGTTTTGTCAGACGTTTTTAAAATTCTTACAGTAAGCTTATTTGCGCAATTTGAGCATTTCTAGCATGTTTGGTTGAAATTGGAAATTTACATTTTTCAGTTTTGTCAGACATTTGTAATATTCTCACAATAAGCTAATTAGCTCAATTGGAGCATTTCTAGCATGTTTGGTTGAAATTGGAAATTTACATTTTTCAGTTTTGTCAGACGTTTGTAAAATTCTTACAGTAGGCTTATTTGCGCAATTTGAGCATTTCTAGCATGTTTGGTTGAAATTGGAAATTTACATTTTTCACTTTTGTCAGACGTTTGTAATATTCTCACAATAAGCTAATTAGCTCAATTGGAGCATTTCTAGCATGTTTGGTTGAAATTGGAAATTTACATTTTTCAGTTTTGTCTGACGTTTGTAATATTCTCACAATAAGCTAATTAGCTCAATTGGAGCATTTCTAGCATGTTTGGTTGAAATTGGAAATTTACACTTTTCACATTTGTCAGAAAATTGCAATATTCTCACAATAAGATAAATTAGCTCAATTGGAGCATTTCTAGCATGTTTGGTTGAAATTGAAAATTTACATTTTTCAGATTTGTCAGACGTTTGTAATATTCTCACAATAAGCTAATTAGCTCAATTGGAGCATTTCTAGCATGTTTGGTTGAAATTGGAAATTTACATTTTTCACTTTTGTCAGACAATTGCAATCTTCTCACAATAAGCTAATTAGCTCAATTGGAGCATTTCTAGCATGTTTGGTTGAAATTGGAAATTTACATTTTTCACTTTTGTCAGACGTTTGTAATATTCTCACAATAAGCTAATTAGCTCAATTGGAGCATTTCTAGCATGTTTGGTTGAAATTGGAAATTTACATTTTTCAGTTTTGTCTGACGTTTGTAATATTCTCACAATAAGCTAATTAGCTCAATTGGAGCATTTCTAGCATGTTTGGTTGAAATTGGAAATTTACACTTTTCACATTTGTCAGAAAATTGCAATATTCTCACAATAAGATAAATTAGCTCAATTGGAGCATTTCTAGCATGTTTGGTTGAAATTGAAAATTTACATTTTTCAGATTTGTCAGACGTTTGTAATATTCTCACAATAAGCTAATTAGCTCAATTGGAGCATTTCTAGCATGTTTGGTTGAAATTGGAAATTTACATTTTTCACTTTTGCCAGACGTTTGTAAAATTCTTACAGTAGGCATATTTGCACAATTTGAGCATTTCTAGCATGTTTGGTTGAAATTGAAAATTTACATTTTTCACTTTTGTCAGACAATTGCAATATTCTCTCAATAAGCTAATTAGCTCAATTGGAGCATTTCTAGCATGTTTGGTTGAAATTGGAAATTTACATTTTTCAGTTTTGTCAGACGTTTTTAAAATTCTTACAGTAAGCTTATTTGCGCAATTTGAGCATTTCTAGCATGTTTGGTTGAAATTGGAAATTTACATTTTTCAGTTTTGTCAGACATTTGTAATATTCTCACAATAAGCTAATTAGCTCAATTGGAGCATTTCTAGCATGTTTGGTTGAAATTGGAAATTTACATTTTTCAGTTTTGTCAGACGTTTGTAAAATTCTTACAGTAGGCTTATTTGCGCAATTTGAGCATTTCTAGCATGTTTGGATGAAATTGGAAATTTACATTTTTCACTTTTGTCAGACGTTTGTAATATTCTCACAATAAGCTAATTAGCTCAATTGGAGCATTTCTAGCATGTTTGGTTGAAATTGGAAATTTACATTTTTCAGTTTTGTCTGACGTTTGTAATATTCTCACAATAAGCTAATTAGCTCAATTGGAGCATTTCTAGCATGTTTGGTTGAAATTGGAAATTTACACTTTTCACATTTGTCAGAAAATTGCAATATTCTCACAATAAGATAAATTAGCTCAATTGGAGCATTTCTAGCATGTTTGGTTGAAATTGAAAATTTACATTTTTCAGATTTGTCAGACGTTTGTAATATTCTCACAATAAGCTAATTAGCTCAATTGGAGCATTTCTAGCATGTTTGGTTGAAATTGGAAATTTACATTTTTCACTTTTGTCAGACAATTGCAATATTCTCACAATAAGCTAATTAGCTCAATTGGAGCATTTCTAGCATGTTTGGTTGAAATTGGAAATTTACACTTTTCACATTTGTCAGAAAATTGCAATATTCTCACAATAAGATAAATTAGCTCAATTGGAGCATTTCTAGGATGTTTGGTTGAAATTGAAAATTTACATTTTTCAGTTTTGTCAGACGTTTGTAATATTCTCACAATAAGCTAATTAGCTCAATTGAAGCATTTCTAGCATGTTTGGTTGAAATTCGAAAATTTACAATTTTCACTTTTGTCAGACGTTTGTAATATTCTCACAATAAGCTAATTAGCTCAATTAGAGCATTTCTAGCATGTTTGGTTGAAACTGGAAATTTACATTTATCATGTTTGTCAGACGTTTGTAATATTCTCACAATAAGCTAATTAGCTCAATTGGAGCATTTCTAGCATGTTTGGTTGAAATTGGAAATTTACATTTTTCAGTGTTGTCAGACGTTTGTAATATTCACACAATAAGCTAATTAGCTCAATTGGAGCATTTCTAGCATGTTTGGTTGAAATTGGAAATTTACACTTTTCACATTTGTCAGAAAATTGCAATATTCTCACAATAAGATAAATTAGCTCAATTGGAGCATTTCTAGGATGTTTGGTTGAAATTGAAAATTTACATTTTTCAGTTTTGTCAGACGTTTGTAATATTCTCACAATAAGCTAATTAGCTCAATTGGAGCATTTCTAGCATGTTTGGTTGAAATTGAAATATTACATTTTCCAGTTTTGTCAGACGTTTGTAATATTCTCACAATAAGCTAATTAGCTCAATTGGAGCATTTCTAGCATGTTTGATTGAAATTGGAAATTTACATTTTTCAGTTTTATCAGAGGTTTGTAATATTCTCACAATAAGCTAATTAGCTCAGTTGGAGCATTTCTAGCATGTTTGGTTGAAATTGGAAATTTACATTTTTCACTTTTGTCAGACGTTTGTAAAATTCTTACAGTAGGCTTATTTGCACAATTTGAGCATTTCTAGCATGTTTGGTTGAAATTGAAAATTTACATTTTTCACTTTTGTCAGACAATTGCAATATTCTCTCAATAAGCTAATTAGCTCAATTGGAGCATTTCTAGCATGTTTGGTTGGAATTGGAAATTTACATTTTTCAGTTTTGTCAGACGTTTTTAAAATTCTTACAGTAAGCTTATTTGCGCAATTTGAGCATTTCTAGCATGTTTGGTTGAAATTGGAAATTTACATTTTTCAGTTTTGTCAGACATTTGTAATATTCTCACAATAAGCTAATTAGCTCAATTGGAGCATTTCTAGCATGTTTGGTTGAAATTGGAAACTTACATTTTTCAGTTTTGTCAGACGTTTGTAAAATTCTTACAGTAGGCTTATTTGCGCAATTTGAGCATTTCTAGCATGTTTGGTTGAAATTGGAAATTTACATTTTTCACTTTTGTCAGACGTTTGTAATATTCTCACAATAAGCTAATTAGCTCAATTGGAGCATTTCTAGCATGTTTGGTTGAAATTGGAAATTTACATTTTTCAGTTTTGTCAGACGTTTGTAATATTCTCACAATAAGCTAATTAGCTCAATTGGAGCATTTCTAGCATGTTTGGTTGAAATTGAAAATTTACACTTTTCACATTTGTCAGAAAATAGCAATATTCTCACAATAAGATAAATTAGCTCAATTGGAGCATTTCTAGCATGTTTGGTTGAAATTGAAAATTTACATTTTTCAGTTTTGTCAGACGTTTGTAATATTCTCACAATAAGCTAATTAGCTCAATTGGAGCATTTCTAGCATGTTTGGTTAAAATTGGAAATTTACATTTTTCACTTTTGTCAGACAATTGCAATATTCTCACAATAAGCTAATTAGCTCAATTGGAGCATTTCTAGCATGTTTGGTTGAAATTGGAAATTTACATTTTTCACTTTTGTCAGACAATTGCAATATTCTCACAATAAGCTAATTAGCTCAATTGGAGCATTTCTAGCATGTTTGGTTGAAATTGGAAGTTTACATTTTTCAGTGTTGTCAGACGTTTGTAATATTCTCACAATAAGCTAATTAGCTCAATTGAAGCATTTCTAGCATGTTTGGTTGAAATTTGAAAATTTACAATTTTCACTTTTGTCAGACGTTTGTAATATTCTCACAATAAGCTAATTAGCTCAATTAGAGCATTTCTAGCATGTTTGGTTGAAACTGGAAATTTACATTTATCATGTTTGTCAGACGTTTGTAATATTCTCACAATAAGCTAATTAGCTCAATTGGAGCATTTCTAGCATGTTTGGTTGAAATTGGAAATTTACATTTTTCAGTGTTGTCAGACGTTTGTAATATTCTCACAATAAGCTAATTAGCTCAATTGGAGCATTTCTAGCATGTTTGGTTGAAATTGAAATATTACATTTTCCAGTTTTGTCAGACGTTTGTAATATTCTCACAATAAGCTAATTAGCTCAATTGGAGCATTTCTAGCATGTTTGATTGAAATTGGAAATTTACATTTTTCAGTTTTATCAGAGGTTTGTAATATTCTCACAATAAGCTAATTAGCTCAGTTGGAGCATTTCTAGCATGTTTGGTTGAAATTGGAAATTTACATTTTTCACTTTTGTCAGACGTTTGTAAAATTCTTACAGTAGGCTTATTTGCACAATTTGAGCATTTCTAGCATGTTTGGTTGAAATTGAAAATTTACATTTTTCACTTTTGTTAGACGTTTGTAAAATTCTTACAGTAGGCTTATTTGCACAATTT
This sequence comes from Watersipora subatra, assembly GCF_963576615.1. Classification (NCBI taxonomy): domain Eukaryota; kingdom Metazoa; phylum Bryozoa; class Gymnolaemata; order Cheilostomatida; family Watersiporidae; genus Watersipora; species Watersipora subatra. The sequence goes on from NW_027045321.1 coordinate 94,042, forward strand.
GAGCATTTCTAGCATGTTTGGTTGAAATTGGAAATTTACATTTTTCACTTTTGTCAGACAATTGCAATATTCTCACAATAAGCTAATTAGCTCAATTGGAGCATTTCTAGCATGTTTGGTTGAAATTGGAAATTTACATTTTTCAGTGTTGTCAGACGTTTGTAATATTCTCACAATAAGCTAATTAGCTCAATTGGAGCATTTCTAGCATGTTTGGTTGAAATTGGAAATTTACATTTTTCACTTTTGTCAGACGTTTGTAATATTCTCACAATAAGCTAATTAGCTCAATTAGAGCATTTCTAGCATGTTTGGTTGAAATTAAAAATTTACATTTATCATGTTTGTCAGACGTTTGTAATATTCTCACAATAAGCTAATTAGCTCAATTGGAGCATTTCTAGCATGTTTGGTTGAAATTGGAAATTTACATTTTTCAGTGTTGTCAGACGTTTGTAATATTCTCACAATAAGCTAATTAGCTCAATTGGAGCATTTCTAGCATGTTTGGTTGAAATTGGAAATTTACACTTTTCACATTTGTCAGACAATTGCAATATTCTCACAATAAGATAATTTAGCTCAATTGGAGCATTTCTAGCATGTTTGGTTGAAATTGAAAATTTACATTTTTCAGTTTTGTCAGACGTTTGTAATATTCTCACAATAAGCTAATTAGCTCAATTGGAGCATTTCTAGCATGTTTGGTTGAAATTGGAAATTTACATTTTTCACTTTTGTAAGACAATTGCAATATTCTCACAATAAGCTAATTAGCTCAATTGGAGCATTTCTAGCATGTTTGGTTGAAATTGGAAATTTACATTTTTCACTTTTGTCAGACAATTGCAATATTCTCACAATAAGCTAATTAGCTCAATTGGAGCATTTCTAGCATGTTTGGTTGAAATTGAAAATTTACATTTTTCAGTTTTGTCAGACGTTTGTAATATTCTCACAATAAGCTAATTAGCTCAATTGGAGCATTTCTAGCATGTTTGGTTGAAATTGGAAATTTACATTTTTCAGTTTTGTCAGACGTTTGTAATATTCTCACAATAAGCTAATTAGCTCAATTGGAGCATTTCTAGCATGTTTGGTTGAAATTGGAAATTTACACTTTTCACATTTGTCAGAAAATTGCAATATTCTCACAATAAGATAAATTAGCTCAATTGGAGCATTTCTAGCATGTTTGGTTGAAATTGAAAATTTACATTTTTCAGTTTTGTCAGACGTTTGTAATATTCTCACAATAAGCTAATTAGCTCAATTGGAGCATTTCTAGCATGTTTGGTTGAAATTGGAAATTTACATTTTTCACTTTTGTCAGACAATTGCAATATTCTCACAATAAGCTAATTAGCTCAATTGGAGCATTTCTAGCATGTTTGGTTGAAATTGGAAATTTACATTTTTCACTTTTGTCAGACAATTGCAATATTCTCACAATAAGCTAATTAGCTCAATTGGAGCATTTCTAGCATGTTTGGTTGAAATTGGAAGTTTACATTTTTCAGTGTTGTCAGACGTTTGTAATATTCTCACAATAAGCTAATTAGCTCAATTGAAGCATTTCTAGCATGTTTGGTTGAAATTCGAAAATTTACAACTTTCACTTTTGTCAGACGTTTGTAATATTCTCACAATAAGCTAATTAGCTCAATTAGAGCATTTCTAGCATGTTTGGTTGAAACTGGAAATTTACATTTATCATGTTTGTCAGACGTTTGTAATATTCTCACAATAAGCTAATTAGCTCAATTGGAGCATTTCTAGCATGTTTGGTTGAAATTGGAAATTCACATTTTTCAGTGTTGTCAGACGTTTGTAATATTCTCACAATAAGCTAATTAGCTCAATTGGAGCATTTCTAGCATGTTTGGTTGAAATTGAAATATTACATTTTCCAGTTTTGTCAGACGTTTGTAATATTCTCACAATAAGCTAATTAGCTCAATTGGAGCATTTCTAGCATGTTTGATTGAAATTGGAAATTTACATTTTTCAGTTTTATCAGAGGTTTGTAATATTCTCACAATAAGCTAATTAGCTCAGTTGAAGCATTTCTAGCATGTTTGGTTGAAATTGGAAATTTACATTTTTCACTTTTGTCAGACGTTTGTAAAATTCTTACAGTAGGCTTATTTGCACAATTTGAGCATTTCTAGCATGTTTGGTTGAAATTGAAAATTTACATTTTTCACTTTTGTCACACGTTTGTAAAATTTTTACAGTAGGCTTATTTGCACAATTTGAGCATTTCTAGCATGTTTGGTTGAAATTGGAAATTTACATTTTTCACTTTTGTCAGACAATTGCAATATTCTCACAATAAGCTAATTAGCTCAATTGGAGCATTTCTAGCATGTTTGGTTGAAATTGGAAATTTACATTTTTCAGTGTTGTCAGACGTTTGTAATATTCTCACAATAAGCTAATTAGCTCAATTGGAGCATTTCTAGCATGTTTGGTTGAAATTGGAAATTTACATTTTTCACTTTTGTCAGACGTTTGTAATATTCTCACAATAAGCTAATTAGCTCAATTAGAGCATTTCTAGCATGTTTGGTTGAAATTGGAAATTTACATTTATCATGTTTGTCAGACGTTTGTAATATTCTCACAATAAGCTAATTAGCTCAATTGGAGCATTTCTAGCATGTTTGGTTGAAATTGGAAATTTACATTTTTCAGTGTTGTCAGACGTTTATAATATTCTCACAATAAGCTAATTAGCTCAATTGGAGCATTTCTAGCATGTTTGGTGGAAATTGGAAATTTACATTTTTCAGTGTTGTCAGACGTTTGTAATATTCTCACAATAAGCTAATTAGCTCAATTGGAGCATTTCTAGCATGTTTGGTTGAAATTAAAAATTTACATTTATCATGTTTGTCAGACGTTTGTAATATTCTCACAATAAGCTAATTAGCTCAATTGGAGCATTTCTAGCATGTTTGGTTGAAATTGGAAATTTACATTTTTCAGTGTTGTCAGACGTTTGTAATATTCTCACAATAAGCTAATTAGCTCAATTGGAGCATTTCTAGCATGTTTGGTTGAAATTGAAACTTTACATTTTCCAGTTTTGTCAGACGTTGGTAATATTCTCACAATAAGCTAATTAGCTCAATTGGAGCATTTCTAGCATGTTTGGTTGAAATGGGAAATTTACATTTTTCAGTTTTGTCAGAGGTTTGTAATATTCTCACAATAAGCTAATTAGCTCAGTTCGAGCATTTCTAGCATGTTTGGTTGAAATTGGAAATTTACATTTTTCACTTTTGTCAGACAATTGCAATATTCTCTCAATAAGCTAATTAGCTCAATTGGAGCATTTCTAGCATGTTTGGTTGAAATTGGAAATTTACATTTTTCAGTTTTGTCAGACGTTTTTAAAATTCTTACAGTAAGCTTATTTGCGCAATTTGAGCATTTCTAGCATGTTTGGTTGAAATTGGAAATTTACATTTTTCAGTTTTGTCAGACGTTTGTAATATTCTCACAATAAGCTAATTAGCTCAATTGGAGCATTTCTAGCATGTTTGGTTGAAATTGGAAATTTACATTTTTCAGTTTTGTCAGACGTTTGTAAAATTCTTACAGTAGGCTTATTTGCGCAATTTGAGCATTTCTAGCATGTTTGGTTGAAATTGGAAATTTACATTTTTCACTTTTGTCAGACGTTTGTAATATTCTCACAATAAGCTAATTAGCTCAATTGGAGCATTTCTAGCATGTTTGGTTGAAATTGGAAATTTACATTTTTCAGTTTTGTCAGACGTTTGTAATATTCTCACAATAAGCTAATTAGCTCAATTGGAGCATTTCTAGCATGTTTGGTTGAAATTGGAAATTTACATTTTTCAGTGTTGTCAGACGTTTGTAATATTCTCACAATAAGCTAATTAGCTCAATTGGAGCATTTCTAGCATGTTTGGTTGAAATTGGAAATTTACATTTTTCACTTTTGTCAGACGTTTGTAATATTCTCACAATAAGCTAATTAGCTCAGTTGGAGCATTTCTAGCATGTTTGGTTGAAATTGGAAATTTACATTTTTCAGTTTTGTCAGACGTTTTTAAAATTCTTACAGTAAGCTTATTTGCGCATTTTGAGCATTTCTAGCATGTTTGGTTGAAATTGGAAATTTACATTTTTCAGTTTTGTCAGACGTTTGTAATATTCTCACAATAAGCTAATTAGCTCAATTGGAGCATTTCTAGCATGTTTGGTTGAAATTGGAAATTTACATTTTTCACTTTTGTCAGACAATTGCAATATTCTCACAATAAGCTAATTAGCTCAATTAGAGCATTTCTAGCATGTTTGGTTGAAATTAAAAATTTACATTTATCATGTTTGTCAGACGTTTGTAATATTCTCACAATAAGCTAATTAGCTCAATTGGAGCATTTCTAGCATGTTTGGTTGAAATTGGAAATTTACATTTTTCAGTGTTGTCAGACGTTTGTAATATTCTCACAATAAGCTAATTAGCTCAATTGGAGCATTTCTAGCATGTTTGGTTGAAATTGGAAATTTACATTTTTCACTTTTGTCAGACGTTTGTAATATTCTCACAATAAGCTAATTAGCTCAATTGGAGCATTTTTAGCATGTTTGGTTGAAATTGGAAATTTACATTTTTCACTTTTGTCAGACAATTGCAATATTCTCTCAATAAGCTAATTAGCTCAATTGGAGCATTTCTAGCATGTTTGGTTGAAATTGGAAATATAGATTTTTCAGTTTTGTCAGACGTTTGTAAAATTCTTACAGTAGGCTTATTTGCGCAAATTGAGCATTTCTAGCATGTTTGGTTGAAACTGGAAATTTACATTTTTCAGTTTTGTCAGACGTTTGAAATATTCTCACAATAAGCTAATTAGCTCAATTGGAGCATTTCTAGCATGTTTGGTTGAAATTGGAAATTTACATTTTTCACTTTTGTCAGACGTTTGTAATATTCTCACAATAAGCTAATTAGCTCAATTGGAGCATTTCTAGCATGTTTGGTTGAAATTGGAAATTTACACTTTTCACTTTTGTCAGACAATTGCAATATTCTCACAATAAGCTAATTAGCTCAATTGGAGCATTTCTAGCATGTTTGGTTGAAATTGAAATTTTACATTTTCCAGTTTTGTCAGACGTTTGAAATATTCTCACAATAAGCTAATTAGCTCAATTGGAGCATTTCTAGCATGTTTGGTTGAAATTGGAAATTTACACTTTTCACTTTTGTCAGACAATTGCAATATTCTCACAATAAGCTAATTAGCTCAATTGGAGCATTTCTAGCATGTTTGGTTGAAATTGAAATTTTACATTTTCCAGTTTTGTCAGACGTTTGAAATATTCTCACAATAAGCTAATTAGCTCAATTGGAGCATTTTTAGCATGTTTGGTTGAAATTGGAAATTTACATTTTTCAGTTTTGTCAGACGTTTTTAAAATTCTTACAGTAAGCTTATTTGCGCATTTTGAGCATTTCTAGCATGTTTGGTTGAAATTGGAAATTTACATTTTTCAGTTTTGTCAGACGTTTGTAATATTCTCACAATAAGCTAATTAGCTCAATTGGAGCATTTCTAGCATGTTTGGTTGAAATTGGAAATTTACATTTTTCACTTTTGTCAGACAATTGCAATATTCTCACAATAAGCTAATTAGCTCAATTAGAGCATTTCTAGCATGTTTGGTTGAAATTAAAAATTTACATTTATCATGTTTGTCAGACGTTTGTAATATTCTCACAATAAGCTAATTAGCTCAATTGGAGCATTTCTAGCATGTTTGGTTGAAATTGGAAATTTACATTTTTCAGTGTTGTCAGACGTTTGTAATATTCTCACAATAAGCTAATTAGCTCAATTGGAGCATTTCTAGCATGTTTGGTTGAAATTGGAAATTTACATTTTTCACTTTTGTCAGACGTTTGTAATATTCTCACAATAAGCTAATTAGCTCAATTGGAGCATTTTTAGCATGTTTGGTTGAAATTGGAAATTTACATTTTTCACTTTTGTCAGACAATTGCAATATTCTCTCAATAAGCTAATTAGCTCAATTGGAGCATTTCTAGCATGTTTGGTTGAAATTGGAAATATAGATTTTTCAGTTTTGTCAGACGTTTGTAAAATTCTTACAGTAGGCTTATTTGCGCAAATTGAGCATTTCTAGCATGTTTGGTTGAAACTGGAAATTTACATTTTTCAGTTTTGTCAGACGTTTGAAATATTCTCACAATAAGCTAATTAGCTCAATTGGAGCATTTCTAGCATGTTTGGTTGAAATTGGAAATTTACATTTTTCACTTTTGTCAGACGTTTGTAATATTCTCACAATAAGCTAATTAGCTCAATTGGAGCATTTCTAGCATGTTTGGTTGAAATTGGAAATTTACATTTTTCAGTTTTGTCAGACGTTTGTAATATTCTCACAATAAGCTAATTAGCTCAATTGGAGCATTTCTAGCATGTTTGGTTGAAATTGGAAATTTACACTTTTCACTTTTGTCAGACAATTGCAATATTCTCACAATAAGCTAATTAGCTCAATTGGAGCATTTCTAGCATGTTTGGTTGAAATTGAAATTTTACATTTTCCAGTTTTGTCAGACGTTTGAAATATTCTCACAATAAGCTAATTAGCTCAATTGGAGCATTTCTAGCATGTTTGGTTGAAATTGGAAATTTACATTTTTCAGTTTTGTCAGACGTTTGTAATATTCTCACAATAAGCTAATTAGCTCAATTGGAGCATTTCTAGCATGTTTGGTTGAAATTGGAAATTTACATTTTTCAGTTTTGTCAGACGTTTGTAATATTCTCACAATAAGCTAATTAGCTCAATTGGAGCATTTCTAGCATGTTTGGTTGAAATTGGAAATTTACACTTTTCACTTTTGTCAGACAATTGCAATATTCTCACAATAAGCTAATTAGCTCAATTGGAGCATTTCTAGCATGTTTGGTTGAAATTGAAATTTTACATTTTCCAGTTTTGTCAGACGTTTGAAATATTCTCACAATAAGCTAATTAGCTCAATTGGAGCATTTCTAGCATGTTTGGTTGAAATTGGAAATTTACATTTTTCAGTTTTGTCAGAGGTTTGTAATATTCTCACAATAAGCTAATTAGCTCAGTTTGAGCATTTCTAGCATGTTTGGTTGAAATTGGAAATTTACATTTTTCACTTTTGTCAGACAATTGCAATATTCTCTCAATAAACTAATTAGCTCAATTGGAGCATTTCTAGCGTGTTTGGTTGAAATTGGAAATTTACATTTTTCACTTTTGTCAGACAATTGCAATATTCTCTCAATAAGCTAATTAGCTCAATTGGAGCATTTCTAGCATGTTTGGTTGAAATTGGAAATTCACATTTTTCACTTTTGTCAGACGTTTGTAAAATTCTTACAGTAGGCTTATTTGCACAATTTGAGCATTTCTAGCATGTTTGGTTGAAATTGGAAATTTACATTTTTCAGTGTTGTCAGACGTTTATAATATTCTCACAATAAGCTAATTAGCTCAATTGGAGCATTTCTAGCATGTTTGGTGGAAATTGGAAATTTACATTTTTCAGTGTTGTCAGACGTTTGTAATATTCTCACAATAAGCTAATTAGCTCAATTGGAGCATTTCTAGCATGTTTGGTTGAAATTAAAAATTTACATTTATCATGTTTGTCAGACGTTTGTAATATTCTCACAATAAGCTAATTAGCTCAATTGGAGCATTTCTAGCATGTTTGGTTGAAATTGGAAATTTACATTTTTCAGTGTTGTCAGACGTTTGTAATATTCTCACAATAAGCTAATTAGCTCAATTGGAGCATTTCTAGCATGTTTGGTTGAAATTGAAACTTTACATTTTCCAGTTTTGTCAGACGTTGGTAATATTCTCACAATAAGCTAATTAGCTCAATTGGAGCATTTCTAGCATGTTTGGTTGAAATGGGAAATTTACATTTTTCAGTTTTGTCAGAGGTTTGTAATATTCTCACAATAAGCTAATTAGCTCAGTTCGAGCATTTCTAGCATGTTTGGTTGAAATTGGAAATTTACATTTTTCACTTTTGTCAGACAATTGCAATATTCTCTCAATAAGCTAATTAGCTCAATTGGAGCATTTCTAGCATGTTTGGTTGAAATTGGAAATTTACATTTTTCAGTTTTGTCAGACGTTTTTAAAATTCTTACAGTAAGCTTATTTGCGCAATTTGAGCATTTCTAGCATGTTTGGTTGAAATTGGAAATTTACATTTTTCAGTTTTGTCAGACGTTTGTAATATTCTCACAATAAGCTAATTAGCTCAATTGGAGCATTTCTAGCATGTTTGGTTGAAATTGGAAATTTACATTTTTCAGTTTTGTCAGACGTTTGTAAAATTCTTACAGTAGGCTTATTTGCGCAATTTGAGCATTTCTAGCATGTTTGGTTGAAATTGGAAATTTACATTTTTCACTTTTGTCAGACGTTTGTAATATTCTCACAATAAGCTAATTAGCTCAATTGGAGCATTTCTAGCATGTTTGGTTGAAATTGGAAATTTACATTTTTCAGTTTTGTCAGACGTTTGTAATATTCTCACAATAAGCTAATTAGCTCAATTGGAGCATTTCTAGCATGTTTGGTTGAAATTGGAAATTTACATTTTTCAGTGTTGTCAGACGTTTGTAATATTCTCACAATAAGCTAATTAGCTCAATTGGAGCATTTCTAGCATGTTTGGTTGAAATTGGAAATTTACATTTTTCACTTTTGTCAGACGTTTGTAATATTCTCACAATAAGCTAATTAGCTCAATTGGAGCATTTTTAGCATGTTTGGTTGAAATTGGAAATTTACATTTTTCAGTTTTGTCAGACGTTTTTAAAATTCTTACAGTAAGCTTATTTGCGCAAATTGAGCATTTCTAGCATGTTTGGTTGAAATTGGAAATTTACATTTTTCAGTTTTGTCAGACGTTTGTAAAATTCTTACAGTAGGCTTATTTGCGCAAATTGAGCATTTCTAGCATGTTTGGTTGAAATTGGAAATTTACATTTTTCACTTTTGTCAGACAATTGCAATATTCTCACAATAAGCTAATTAGCTCAATTGGAGCATTTCTAGCATGTTTGGTTGAAATTGGAAATTTACATTTTTCAGTTTTGTCAGACGTTTGAAATATTCTCACAATAAGCTAATTAGCTCAATTGGAGCATTTTTAGCATGTTTGGTTGAAATTGGAAATTTACATTTTTCAGTTTTGTCAGACGTTTTTAAAATTCTTACAGTAAGCTTATTTGCGCATTTTGAGCATTTCTAGCATGTTTGGTTGAAATTGGAAATTTACATTTTTCAGTTTTGTCAGACGTTTGTAATATTCTCACAATAAGCTAATTAGCTCAATTGGAGCATTTCTAGCATGTTTGGTTGAAATTGGAAATTTACATTTTTCACTTTTGTCAGACAATTGCAATATTCTCACAATAAGCTAATTAGCTCAATTAGAGCATTTCTAGCATGTTTGGTTGAAATTGAAATTTTACATTTTCCAGTTTTGTCAGACGTTTGAAATATTCTCACAATAAGCTAATTAGCTCAATTGGAGCATTTTTAGCATGTTTGGTTGAAATTGGAAATTTACATTTTTCAGTTTTGTCAGACGTTTTTAAAATTCTTACAGTAAGCTTATTTGCGCATTTTGAGCATTTCTAGCATGTTTGGTTGAAATTGGAAATTTACATTTTTCAGTTTTGTCAGACGTTTGTAATATTCTCACAATAAGCTAATTAGCTCAATTGGAGCATTTCTAGCATGTTTGGTTGAAATTGGAAATTTACATTTTTCAGTGTTGTCAGACGTTTGTAATATTCTCACAATAAGCTAATTAGCTCAATTGGAGCATTTCTAGCATGTTTGGTTGAAATTGGAAATTTACATTTTTCACTTTTGTCAGACGTTTGTAATATTCTCACAATAAGCTAATTAGCTCAATTGGAGCATTTTTAGCATGTTTGGTTGAAATTGGAAATTTACATTTTTCACTTTTGTCAGACAATTGCAATATTCTCTCAATAAGCTAATTAGCTCAATTGGAGCATTTCTAGCATGTTTGGTTGAAATTGGAAATATAGATTTTTCAGTTTTGTCAGACGTTTGTAAAATTCTTACAGTAGGCTTATTTGCGCAAATTGAGCATTTCTAGCATGTTTGGTTGAAACTGGAAATTTACATTTTTCAGTTTTGTCAGACGTTTGAAATATTCTCACAATAAGCTAATTAGCTCAATTGGAGCATTTCTAGCATGTTTGGTTGAAATTGGAAATTTACATTTTTCACTTTTGTCAGACGTTTGTAATATTCTCACAATAAGCTAATTAGCTCAATTGGAGCATTTCTAGCATGTTTGGTTGAAATTGGAAATTTACATTTTTCAGTTTTGTCAGACGTTTGTAATATTCTCACAATAAGCTAATTAGCTCAATTGGAGCATTTCTAGCATGTTTGGTTGAAATTGGAAATTTACACTTTTCACTTTTGTCAGACAATTGCAATATTCTCACAATAAGCTAATTAGCTCAATTGGAGCATTTCTAGCATGTTTGGTTGAAATTGAAATTTTACATTTTCCAGTTTTGTCAGACGTTTGAAATATTCTCACAATAAGCTAATTAGCTCAATTGGAGCATTTCTAGCATGTTTGGTTGAAATTGGAAATTTACATTTTTCAGTTTTGTCAGACGTTTGTAATATTCTCACAATAAGCTAATTAGCTCAATTGGAGCATTTCTAGCATGTTTGGTTGAAATTGGAAATTTACATTTTTCAGTTTTGTCAGACGTTTGTAATATTCTCACAATAAGCTAATTAGCTCAATTGGAGCATTTCTAGCATGTTTGGTTGAAATTGGAAATTTACACTTTTCACTTTTGTCAGACAATTGCAATATTCTCACAATAAGCTAATTAGCTCAATTGGAGCATTTCTAGCATGTTTGGTTGAAATTGAAATTTTACATTTTCCAGTTTTGTCAGACGTTTGAAATATTCTCACAATAAGCTAATTAGCTCAATTGGAGCATTTCTAGCATGTTTGGTTGAAATTGGAAATTTACATTTTTCAGTTTTGTCAGAGGTTTGTAATATTCTCACAATAAGCTAATTAGCTCAGTTTGAGCATTTCTAGCATGTTTGGTTGAAATTGGAAATTTACATTTTTCACTTTTGTCAGACAATTGCAATATTCTCTCAATAAACTAATTAGCTCAATTGGAGCATTTCTAGCGTGTTTGGTTGAAATTGGAAATTTACATTTTTCACTTTTGTCAGACAATTGCAATATTCTCTCAATAAGCTAATTAGCTCAATTGGAGCATTTCTAGCATGTTTGGTTGAAATTGGAAATTCACATTTTTCACTTTTGTCAGACGTTTGTAAAATTCTTACAGTAGGCTTATTTGCACAATTTGAGCATTTCTAGCATGTTTGGTTGAAATTGGAAATTTACATTTTTCAGTGTTGTCAGACGTTTATAATATTCTCACAATAAGCTAATTAGCTCAATTGGAGCATTTCTAGCATGTTTGGTGGAAATTGGAAATTTACATTTTTCAGTGTTGTCAGACGTTTGTAATATTCTCACAATAAGCTAATTAGCTCAATTGGAGCATTTCTAGCATGTTTGGTTGAAATTAAAAATTTACATTTATCATGTTTGTCAGACGTTTGTAATATTCTCACAATAAGCTAATTAGCTCAATTGGAGCATTTCTAGCATGTTTGGTTGAAATTGGAAATTTACATTTTTCAGTGTTGTCAGACGTTTGTAATATTCTCACAATAAGCTAATTAGCTCAATTGGAGCATTTCTAGCATGTTTGGTTGAAATTGAAACTTTACATTTTCCAGTTTTGTCAGACGTTGGTAATATTCTCACAATAAGCTAATTAGCTCAATTGGAGCATTTCTAGCATGTTTGGTTGAAATGGGAAATTTACATTTTTCAGTTTTGTCAGAGGTTTGTAATATTCTCACAATAAGCTAATTAGCTCAGTTCGAGCATTTCTAGCATGTTTGGTTGAAATTGGAAATTTACATTTTTCACTTTTGTCAGACAATTGCAATATTCTCTCAATAAGCTAATTAGCTCAATTGGAGCATTTCTAGCATGTTTGGTTGAAATTGGAAATTTACATTTTTCAGTTTTGTCAGACGTTTTTAAAATTCTTACAGTAAGCTTATTTGCGCAATTTGAGCATTTCTAGCATGTTTGGTTGAAATTGGAAATTTACATTTTTCAGTTTTGTCAGACGTTTGTAATATTCTCACAATAAGCTAATTAGCTCAATTGGAGCATTTCTAGCATGTTTGGTTGAAATTGGAAATTTACATTTTTCAGTTTTGTCAGACGTTTGTAAAATTCTTACAGTAGGCTTATTTGCGCAATTTGAGCATTTCTAGCATGTTTGGTTGAAATTGGAAATTTACATTTTTCACTTTTGTCAGACGTTTGTAATATTCTCACAATAAGCTAATTAGCTCAATTGGAGCATTTCTAGCATGTTTGGTTGAAATTGGAAATTTACATTTTTCAGTTTTGTCAGACGTTTGTAATATTCTCACAATAAGCTAATTAGCTCAATTGGAGCATTTCTAGCATGTTTGGTTGAAATTGGAAATTTACATTTTTCAGTGTTGTCAGACGTTTGTAATATTCTCACAATAAGCTAATTAGCTCAATTGGAGCATTTCTAGCATGTTTGGTTGAAATTGGAAATTTACATTTTTCACTTTTGTCAGACGTTTGTAATATTCTCACAATAAGCTAATTAGCTCAATTGGAGCATTTTTAGCATGTTTGGTTGAAATTGGAAATTTACATTTTTCAGTTTTGTCAGACGTTTTTAAAATTCTTACAGTAAGCTTATTTGCGCAAATTGAGCATTTCTAGCATGTTTGGTTGAAATTGGAAATTTACATTTTTCAGTTTTGTCAGACGTTTGTAAAATTCTTACAGTAGGCTTATTTGCGCAAATTGAGCATTTCTAGCATGTTTGGTTGAAATTGGAAATTTACATTTTTCACTTTTGTCAGACAATTGCAATATTCTCACAATAAGCTAATTAGCTCAATTGGAGCATTTCTAGCATGTTTGGTTGAAATTGGAAATTTACATTTTTCAGTTTTGTCAGACGTTTGTAATATTCTCACAATAAGCTAATTAGCTCAATTGGAGCATTTTTAGCATGTTTGGTTGAAATTGGAAATTTACATTTTTCACTTTTGTCAGACAATTGTAATATTCTCACAATAAGCTAATTAGCTCAATTGGAGCATTTCTAGCATGTTTGGTTGAAATTGGAAATTTACATTTTTCAGTTTTGTCAGACGTTTGTAATATTCTCACAATAAGCTAATTAGCTCAATTGGAGCATTTCTAGCATGTTTGGTTGAAATTGGAAATTTACATTTTTCAGTTTTGTCAGACGTTTGTAATATTCTCACAATAAGCTAATTAGCTCAATTGGAGCATTTCTAGCATGTTTGGTTGAAATTGGAAATTTACACTTTTCACTTTTGTCAGACAATTGCAATATTCTCACAATAAGCTAATTAGCTCAATTGGAGCATTTCTAGCATGTTTGGTTGAAATTGAAATTGTACATTTTCCAGTTTTGTCAGACGTTTGAAATATTCTCACAATAAGCTAATTAGCTCAATTGGAGCATTTCTAGCATGTTTGGTTGAAATTGGAAATTTACATTTTTCAGTTTTGTCAGAGGTTTGTAATATTCTCACAATAAGCTAATTAGCTCAGTTTGAGCATTTCTAGCATGTTTGGTTGAAATTGGAAATTTACATTTTTCACTTTTGTCAGACAATTGCAATATTCTCTCAATAAACTAATTAGCTCAATTGGAGCATTTCTAGCGTGTTTGGTTGAAATTGGAAATTTACATTTTTCACTTTTGTCAGACAATTGCAATATTCTCTCAATAAGCTAATTAGCTCAATTGGAGCATTTCTAGCATGTTTGGTTGAAATTGGAAATTCACATTTTTCACTTTTGTCAGACGTTTGTAAAATTCTTACAGTAGGCTTATTTGCACAATTTGAGCATTTCTAGCATGTTTGGTTGAAATTGGAAATTTACATTTTTCAGTGTTGTCAGACGTTTATAATATTCTCACAATAAGCTAATTAGCTCAATTGGAGCATTTCTAGCATGTTTGGTGGAAATTGGAAATTTACATTTTTCAGTGTTGTCAGACGTTTGTAATATTCTCACAATAAGCTAATTAGCTCAATTGGAGCATTTCTAGCATGTTTGGTTGAAATTAAAAATTTACATTTATCATGTTTGTCAGACGTTTGTAATATTCTCACAATAAGCTAATTAGCTCAATTGGAGCATTTCTAGCATGTTTGGTTGAAATTGGAAATTTACATTTTTCAGTGTTGTCAGACGTTTGTAATATTCTCACAATAAGCTAATTAGCTCAATTGGAGCATTTCTAGCATGTTTGGTTGAAATTGAAACTTTACATTTTCCAGTTTTGTCAGACGTTGGTAATATTCTCACAATAAGCTAATTAGCTCAATTGGAGCATTTCTAGCATGTTTGGTTGAAATGGGAAATTTACATTTTTCAGTTTTGTCAGAGGTTTGTAATATTCTCACAATAAGCTAATTAGCTCAGTTCGAGCATTTCTAGCATGTTTGGTTGAAATTGGAAATTTACATTTTTCACTTTTGTCAGACAATTGCAATATTCTCTCAATAAGCTAATTAGCTCAATTGGAGCATTTCTAGCATGTTTGGTTGAAATTGGAAATTTACATTTTTCAGTTTTGTCAGACGTTTTTAAAATTCTTACAGTAAGCTTATTTGCGCAATTTGAGCATTTCTAGCATGTTTGGTTGAAATTGGAAATTTACATTTTTCAGTTTTGTCAGACGTTTGTAATATTCTCACAATAAGCTAATTAGCTCAATTGGAGCATTTCTAGCATGTTTGGTTGAAATTGGAAATTTACATTTTTCAGTTTTGTCAGACGTTTGTAAAATTCTTACAGTAGGCTTATTTGCGCAATTTGAGCATTTCTAGCATGTTTGGTTGAAATTGGAAATTTACATTTTTCACTTTTGTCAGACGTTTGTAATATTCTCACAATAAGCTAATTAGCTCAATTGGAGCATTTCTAGCATGTTTGGTTGAAATTGGAAATTTACATTTTTCAGTTTTGTCAGACGTTTGTAATATTCTCACAATAAGCTAATTAGCTCAATTGGAGCATTTCTAGCATGTTTGGTTGAAATTGGAAATTTACATTTTTCAGTGTTGTCAGACGTTTGTAATATTCTCACAATAAGCTAATTAGCTCAATTGGAGCATTTCTAGCATGTTTGGTTGAAATTGGAAATTTACATTTTTCACTTTTGTCAGACGTTTGTAATATTCTCACAATAAGCTAATTAGCTCAATTGGAGCATTTTTAGCATGTTTGGTTGAAATTGGAAATTTACATTTTTCAGTTTTGTCAGACGTTTTTAAAATTCTTACAGTAAGCTTATTTGCGCATTTTGAGCATTTCTAGCATGTTTGGTTGAAATTGGAAATTTACATTTTTCAGTTTTGTCAGACGTTTGTAATATTCTCACAATAAGCTAATTAGCTCAATTGGAGCATTTCTAGCATGTTTGGTTGAAATTGGAAATTTACATTTTTCACTTTTGTCAGACAATTGCAATATTCTCACAATAAGCTAATTAGCTCAATTAGAGCATTTCTAGCATGTTTGGTTGAAATTAAAAATTTACATTTATCATGTTTGTCAGACGTTTGTAATATTCTCACAATAAGCTAATTAGCTCAATTGGAGCATTTCTAGCATGTTTGGTTGAAATTGGAAATTTACATTTTTCAGTGTTGTCAGACGTTTGTAATATTCTCACAATAAGCTAATTAGCTCAATTGGAGCATTTCTAGCATGTTTGGTTGAAATTGGAAATTTACATTTTTCACTTTTGTCAGACGTTTGTAATATTCTCACAATAAGCTAATTAGCTCAATTGGAGCATTTTTAGCATGTTTGGTTGAAATTGGAAATTTACATTTTTCACTTTTGTCAGACAATTGCAATATTCTCTCAATAAGCTAATTAGCTCAATTGGAGCATTTCTAGCATGTTTGGTTGAAATTGGAAATATAGATTTTTCAGTTTTGTCAGGCGTTTGTAAAATTCTTACAGTAGGCTTATTTGCGCAAATTGAGCATTTCTAGCATGTTTGGTTGAAATTGGAAATTTACATTTTTCAGTTTTGTCAGACGTTTGTAAAATTCTTACAGTAGGCTTATTTGCGCAAATTGAGCATTTCTAGCATGTTTGGTTGAAATTGGAAATTTACATTTTTCACTTTTGTCAGACAATTGCAATATTCTCACAATAAGCTAATTAGCTCAATTGGAGCATTTCTAGCATGTTTGGTTGAAATTGGAAATTTACATTTTTCAGTTTTGTCAGACGTTTGTAATATTCTCACAATAAGCTAATTAGCTCAATTGGAGCATTTTTAGCATGTTTGGTTGAAATTGGAAATTTACATT
Organism: Watersipora subatra; assembly: GCF_963576615.1. Taxonomy (NCBI): domain Eukaryota; kingdom Metazoa; phylum Bryozoa; class Gymnolaemata; order Cheilostomatida; family Watersiporidae; genus Watersipora; species Watersipora subatra. The sequence continues at coordinate 110,649 of NW_027045321.1, forward strand.
TTTCACTTTTGTCAGACAATTGTAATATTCTCACAATAAGCTAATTAGCTCAATTGGAGCATTTCTAGCATGTTTGGTTGAAATTGGAAATTTACATTTTTCAGTTTTGTCAGACGTTTGTAATATTCTCACAATAAGCTAATTAGCTCAATTGGAGCATTTCTAGCATGTTTGGTTGAAATTGGAAATTTACATTTTTCAGTTTTGTCAGACGTTTGTAATATTCTCACAATAAGCTAATTAGCTCAATTGGAGCATTTCTAGCATGTTTGGTTGAAATTGGAAATTTACACTTTTCACTTTTGTCAGACAATTGCAATATTCTCACAATAAGCTAATTAGCTCAATTGGAGCATTTCTAGCATGTTTGGTTGAAATTGAAATTTTACATTTTCCAGTTTTGTCAGACGTTTGAAATATTCTCACAATAAGCTAATTAGCTCAATTGGAGCATTTCTAGCATGTTTGGTTGAAATTGGAAATTTACATTTTTCAGTTTTGTCAGAGGTTTGTAATATTCTCACAATAAGCTAATTAGCTCAGTTTGAGCATTTCTAGCATGTTTGGTTGAAATTGGAAATTTACATTTTTCACTTTTGTCAGACAATTGCAATATTCTCTCAATAAACTAATTAGCTCAATTGGAGCATTTCTAGCGTGTTTGGTTGAAATTGGAAATTTACATTTTTCACTTTTGTCAGACAATTGCAATATTCTCTCAATAAGATAATTAGCTCAATTGGAGCATTTCTAGCATGTTTGGTTGAAATTGGAATTTCACATTTTTCACTTTTGTCAGACGTTTGTAAAATTCTTACAGTAGGCTTATTTGCACAATTTGAGCATTTCTAGCATGTTTGGTTGAAATTGGAAATTTACACTTTTCACTTTTGTCAGACAATTGCAATATTCTCACAATAAGCTAATTAGCTCAATTGGAGCATTTCTAGCATGTTTGGTTGAAATTGAAATTTTACATTTTCCAGTTTTGTCAGACGTTTGAAATATTCTCACAATAAGCTAATTAGCTCAATTGGAGCATTTCTAGCATGTTTGGTTGAAATTGGAAATTTACATTTTTCAGTTTTGTCAGACGTTTGTAATATTCTCACAATAAGCTAATTAGCTCAATTGGAGCATTTCTAGCATGTTTGGTTGAAATTGGAAATTTACATTTTTCAGTTTTGTCAGACGTTTGTAATATTCTCACAATAAGCTAATTAGCTCAATTGGAGCATTTCTAGCATGTTTGGTTGAAATTGGAAATTTACACTTTTCACTTTTGTCAGACAATTGCAATATTCTCACAATAAGCTAATTAGCTCAATTGGAGCATTTCTAGCATGTTTGGTTGAAATTGAAATTTTACATTTTCCAGTTTTGTCAGACGTTTGAAATATTCTCACAATAAGCTAATTAGCTCAATTGGAGCATTTCTAGCATGTTTGGTTGAAATTGGAAATTTACATTTTTCAGTTTTGTCAGAGGTTTGTAATATTCTCACAATAAGCTAATTAGCTCAGTTTGAGCATTTCTAGCATGTTTGGTTGAAATTGGAAATTTACATTTTTCACTTTTGTCAGACAATTGCAATATTCTCTCAATAAACTAATTAGCTCAATTGGAGCATTTCTAGCGTGTTTGGTTGAAATTGGAAATTTACATTTTTCACTTTTGTCAGACAATTGCAATATTCTCTCAATAAGCTAATTAGCTCAATTGGAGCATTTCTAGCATGTTTGGTTGAAATTGGAAATTCACATTTTTCACTTTTGTCAGACGTTTGTAAAATTCTTACAGTAGGCTTATTTGCACAATTTGAGCATTTCTAGCATGTTTGGTTGAAATTGGAAATTTACATTTTTCAGTGTTGTCAGACGTTTATAATATTCTCACAATAAGCTAATTAGCTCAATTGGAGCATTTCTAGCATGTTTGGTGGAAATTGGAAATTTACATTTTTCAGTGTTGTCAGACGTTTGTAATATTCTCACAATAAGCTAATTAGCTCAATTGGAGCATTTCTAGCATGTTTGGTTGAAATTAAAAATTTACATTTATCATGTTTGTCAGACGTTTGTAATATTCTCACAATAAGCTAATTAGCTCAATTGGAGCATTTCTAGCATGTTTGGTTGAAATTGGAAATTTACATTTTTCAGTGTTGTCAGACGTTTGTAATATTCTCACAATAAGCTAATTAGCTCAATTGGAGCATTTCTAGCATGTTTGGTTGAAATTGAAACTTTACATTTTCCAGTTTTGTCAGACGTTGGTAATATTCTCACAATAAGCTAATTAGCTCAATTGGAGCATTTCTAGCATGTTTGGTTGAAATGGGAAATTTACATTTTTCAGTTTTGTCAGAGGTTTGTAATATTCTCACAATAAGCTAATTAGCTCAGTTCGAGCATTTCTAGCATGTTTGGTTGAAATTGGAAATTTACATTTTTCACTTTTGTCAGACAATTGCAATATTCTCTCAATAAGCTAATTAGCTCAATTGGAGCATTTCTAGCATGTTTGGTTGAAATTGGAAATTTACATTTTTCAGTTTTGTCAGACGTTTTTAAAATTCTTACAGTAAGCTTATTTGCGCAATTTGAGCATTTCTAGCATGTTTGGTTGAAATTGGAAATTTACATTTTTCAGTTTTGTCAGACGTTTGTAATATTCTCACAATAAGCTAATTAGCTCAATTGGAGCATTTCTAGCATGTTTGGTTGAAATTGGAAATTTACATTTTTCAGTTTTGTCAGACGTTTGTAAAATTCTTACAGTAGGCTTATTTGCGCAATTTGAGCATTTCTAGCATGTTTGGTTGAAATTGGAAATTTACATTTTTCACTTTTGTCAGACGTTTGTAATATTCTCACAATAAGCTAATTAGCTCAATTGGAGCATTTCTAGCATGTTTGGTTGAAATTGGAAATTTACATTTTTCAGTTTTGTCAGACGTTTGTAATATTCTCACAATAAGCTAATTAGCTCAATTGGAGCATTTCTAGCATGTTTGGTTGAAATTGGAAATTTACATTTTTCAGTGTTGTCAGACGTTTGTAATATTCTCACAATAAGCTAATTAGCTCAATTGGAGCATTTCTAGCATGTTTGGTTGAAATTGGAAATTTACATTTTTCACTTTTGTCAGACGTTTGTAATATTCTCACAATAAGCTAATTAGCTCAATTGGAGCATTTTTAGCATGTTTGGTTGAAATTGGAAATTTACATTTTTCAGTTTTGTCAGACGTTTTTAAAATTCTTACAGTAAGCTTATTTGCGCAAATTGAGCATTTCTAGCATGTTTGGTTGAAATTGGAAATTTACATTTTTCAGTTTTGTCAGACGTTTGTAAAATTCTTACAGTAGGCTTATTTGCGCAAATTGAGCATTTCTAGCATGTTTGGTTGAAATTGGAAATTTACATTTTTCACTTTTGTCAGACAATTGCAATATTCTCACAATAAGCTAATTAGCTCAATTGGAGCATTTCTAGCATGTTTGGTTGAAATTGGAAATTTACATTTTTCAGTTTTGTCAGACGTTTGTAATATTCTCACAATAAGCTAATTAGCTCAATTGGAGCATTTTTAGCATGTTTGGTTGAAATTGGAAATTTACATTTTTCACTTTTGTCAGACAATTGTAATATTCTCACAATAAGCTAATTAGCTCAATTGGAGCATTTCTAGCATGTTTGGTTGAAATTGGAAATTTACATTTTTCAGTTTTGTCAGACGTTTGTAATATTCTCACAATAAGCTAATTAGCTCAATTGGAGCATTTCTAGCATGTTTGGTTGAAATTGGAAATTTACATTTTTCAGTTTTGTCAGACGTTTGTAATATTCTCACAATAAGCTAATTAGCTCAATTGGAGCATTTCTAGCATGTTTGGTTGAAATTGGAAATTTACACTTTTCACTTTTGTCAGACAATTGCAATATTCTCACAATAAGCTAATTAGCTCAATTGGAGCATTTCTAGCATGTTTGGTTGAAATTGAAATTTTACATTTTCCAGTTTTGTCAGACGTTTGAAATATTCTCACAATAAGCTAATTAGCTCAATTGGAGCATTTCTAGCATGTTTGGTTGAAATTGGAAATTTACATTTTTCAGTTTTGTCAGAGGTTTGTAATATTCTCACAATAAGCTAATTAGCTCAGTTTGAGCATTTCTAGCATGTTTGGTTGAAATTGGAAATTTACATTTTTCACTTTTGTCAGACAATTGCAATATTCTCTCAATAAACTAATTAGCTCAATTGGAGCATTTCTAGCGTGTTTGGTTGAAATTGGAAATTTACATTTTTCACTTTTGTCAGACAATTGCAATATTCTCTCAATAAGCTAATTAGCTCAATTGGAGCATTTCTAGCATGTTTGGTTGAAATTGGAAATTCACATTTTTCACTTTTGTCAGACGTTTGTAAAATTCTTACAGTAGGCTTATTTGCACAATTTGAGCATTTCTAGCATGTTTGGTTGAAATTGGAAATTTACATTTTTCAGTGTTGTCAGACGTTTATAATATTCTCACAATAAGCTAATTAGCTCAATTGGAGCATTTCTAGCATGTTTGGTGGAAATTGGAAATTTACATTTTTCAGTGTTGTCAGACGTTTGTAATATTCTCACAATAAGCTAATTAGCTCAATTGGAGCATTTCTAGCATGTTTGGTTGAAATTAAAAATTTACATTTATCATGTTTGTCAGACGTTTGTAATATTCTCACAATAAGCTAATTAGCTCAATTGGAGCATTTCTAGCATGTTTGGTTGAAATTGGAAATTTACATTTTTCAGTGTTGTCAGACGTTTGTAATATTCTCACAATAAGCTAATTAGCTCAATTGGAGCATTTCTAGCATGTTTGGTTGAAATTGAAACTTTACATTTTCCAGTTTTGTCAGACGTTGGTAATATTCTCACAATAAGCTAATTAGCTCAATTGGAGCATTTCTAGCATGTTTGGTTGAAATGGGAAATTTACATTTTTCAGTTTTGTCAGAGGTTTGTAATATTCTCACAATAAGCTAATTAGCTCAGTTCGAGCATTTCTAGCATGTTTGGTTGAAATTGGAAATTTACATTTTTCACTTTTGTCAGACAATTGCAATATTCTCTCAATAAGCTAATTAGCTCAATTGGAGCATTTCTAGCATGTTTGGTTGAAATTGGAAATTTACATTTTTCAGTTTTGTCAGACGTTTTTAAAATTCTTACAGTAAGCTTATTTGCGCAATTTGAGCATTTCTAGCATGTTTGGTTGAAATTGGAAATTTACATTTTTCAGTTTTGTCAGACGTTTGTAATATTCTCACAATAAGCTAATTAGCTCAATTGGAGCATTTCTAGAATGTTTGGTTGAAATTGGAAATTTACATTTTTCAGTTTTGTCAGACGTTTGTAAAATTCTTACAGTAGGCTTATTTGCGCAATTTGAGCATTTCTAGCATGTTTGGTTGAAATTGGAAATTTACATTTTTCACTTTTGTCAGACGTTTGTAATATTCTCACAATAAGCTAATTAGCTCAATTGGAGCATTTCTAGCATGTTTGGTTGAAATTGGAAATTTACATTTTTCAGTTTTGTCAGACGTTTGTAATATTCTCACAATAAGCTAATTAGCTCAATTGGAGCATTTCTAGCATGTTTGGTTGAAATTGGAAATTTACATTTTTCAGTGTTGTCAGACGTTTGTAATATTCTCACAATAAGCTAATTAGCTCAATTGGAGCATTTCTAGCATGTTTGGTTGAAATTGGAAATTTACATTTTTCACTTTTGTCAGACGTTTGTAATATTCTCACAATAAGCTAATTAGCTCAATTGGAGCATTTTTAGCATGTTTGGTTGAAATTGGAAATTTACATTTTTCAGTTTTGTCAGACGTTTTTAAAATTCTTACAGTAAGCTTATTTGCGCATTTTGAGCATTTCTAGCATGTTTGGTTGAAATTGGAAATTTACATTTTTCAGTTTTGTCAGACGTTTGTAATATTCTCACAATAAGCTAATTAGCTCAATTGGAGCATTTCTAGCATGTTTGGTTGAAATTGGAAATTTACATTTTTCACTTTTGTCAGACAATTGCAATATTCTCACAATAAGCTAATTAGCTCAATTAGAGCATTTCTAGCATGTTTGGTTGAAATTAAAAATTTACATTTATCATGTTTGTCAGACGTTTGTAATATTCTCACAATAAGCTAATTAGCTCAATTGGAGCATTTCTAGCATGTTTGGTTGAAATTGGAAATTTACATTTTTCAGTGTTGTCAGACGTTTGTAATATTCTCACAATAAGCTAATTAGCTCAATTGGAGCATTTCTAGCATGTTTGGTTGAAATTGGAAATTTACATTTTTCACTTTTGTCAGACGTTTGTAATATTCTCACAATAAGCTAATTAGCTCAATTGGAGCATTTTTAGCATGTTTGGTTGAAATTGGAAATTTACATTTTTCACTTTTGTCAGACAATTGCAATATTCTCTCAATAAGCTAATTAGCTCAATTGGAGCATTTCTAGCATGTTTGGTTGAAATTGGAAATATAGATTTTTCAGTTTTGTCAGGCGTTTGTAAAATTCTTACAGTAGGCTTATTTGCGCAAATTGAGCATTTCTAGCATGTTTGGTTGAAATTGGAAATTTACATTTTTCAGTTTTGTCAGACGTTTGTAAAATTCTTACAGTAGGCTTATTTGCGCAAATTGAGCATTTCTAGCATGTTTGGTTGAAATTGGAAATTTACATTTTTCACTTTTGTCAGACAATTGCAATATTCTCACAATAAGCTAATTAGCTCAATTGGAGCATTTCTAGCATGTTTGGTTGAAATTGGAAATTTACATTTTTCAGTTTTGTCAGACGTTTGTAATATTCTCACAATAAGCTAATTAGCTCAATTGGAGCATTTTTAGCATGTTTGGTTGAAATTGGAAATTTACATTTTTCACTTTTGTCAGACAATTGTAATATTCTCACAATAAGCTAATTAGCTCAATTGGAGCATTTCTAGCATGTTTGGTTGAAATTGGAAATTTACATTTTTCAGTTTTGTCAGACGTTTGTAATATTCTCACAATAAGCTAATTAGCTCAATTGGAGCATTTCTAGCATGTTTGGTTGAAATTGGAAATTTACATTTTTCAGTTTTGTCAGACGTTTGTAATATTCTCACAATAAGCTAATTAGCTCAATTGGAGCATTTCTAGCATGTTTGGTTGAAATTGGAAATTTACACTTTTCACTTTTGTCAGACAATTGCAATATTCTCACAATAAGCTAATTAGCTCAATTGGAGCATTTCTAGCATGTTTGGTTGAAATTGAAATTTTACATTTTCCAGTTTTGTCAGACGTTTGAAATATTCTCACAATAAGCTAATTAGCTCAATTGGAGCATTTCTAGCATGTTTGGTTGAAATTGGAAATTTACATTTTTCAGTTTTGTCAGAGGTTTGTAATATTCTCACAATAAGCTAATTAGCTCAGTTTGAGCATTTCTAGCATGTTTGGTTGAAATTGGAAATTTACATTTTTCACTTTTGTCAGACAATTGCAATATTCTCTCAATAAACTAATTAGCTCAATTGGAGCATTTCTAGCGTGTTTGGTTGAAATTGGAAATTTACATTTTTCACTTTTGTCAGACAATTGCAATATTCTCTCAATAAGATAATTAGCTCAATTGGAGCATTTCTAGCATGTTTGGTTGAAATTGGAATTTCACATTTTTCACTTTTGTCAGACGTTTGTAAAATTCTTACAGTAGGCTTATTTGCACAATTTGAGCATTTCTAGCATGTTTGGTTGAAATTGGAAATTTACATTTTTCAGTGTTGTCAGACGTTTGTAATATTCTCACAATAAGCTAATTAGCTCAATTGGAGCATTTCTAGCATGTTTGGTTGAAATTAAAAATTTACATTTATCATGCTTGTCAGACGTTTGTAATATTCTCACAATAAGCTAATTAGCTCAATTGGAGCATTTCTAGCATGTTTGGTTGAAATTGGCAATTTACATTTTTCAGTGTTGTCAGACGTTTGTAATATTCTCACAATAAGCTAATTAGCTCAATTGGAGCATTTCTAGCATGTTTGGTTGAAATTGAAACTTTACATTTTCCAGTTTTGTCAGACGTTGGTAATATTCTCACAATAAGCTAATTAGCTCAATTGGAGCATTTCTAGCATGTTTGGTTGAAATTGGAAATTTACATTTTTCAGTTTTGTCAGACGTTTGTAATATTCTCACAATAAGCTAATTAGCTCAATTGGAGCATTTCTAGCATGTTTGGTTGAAATTGGAAATTTACATTTTTCACTTTTGTCAGACAATTGCAATATTCTCACAATAAGCTAATTAGCTCAATTAGAGCATTTCTAGCATGTTTGGTTGAAATTAAAAATTTACATTTATCATGTTTGTCAGACGTTTGTAATATTCTCACAATAAGCTAATTAGCTCAATTGGAGCATTTCTAGCATGTTTGGTTGAAATTGGAAATTTACATTTTTCAGTGTTGTCAGACGTTTGTAATATTCTCACAATAAGCTAATTAGCTCAGTTCGAGCATTTCTAGCATGTTTGGTTGAACTTGGAAATTTACATTTTTCACTTTTGTCAGACAATTGCAATATTCTCTCAATAAGCTAATTAGCTCAATTGGAGCATTTCTAGCATGTTTGGTTGAAATTGGAAATTTACATTTTTCAGTTTTGTCAGACGTTTTTAAAATTCTTACAGTAAGCTTATTTGCGCAATTTGAGCATTTCTAGCATGTTTGGTTGAAATTGGAAATTTACATTTTTCAGTTTTGTCAGACGTTTGTAATATTCTCACAATAAGCTAATTAGCTCAATTGGAGCATTTCTAGCATGTTTGGTTGAAATTGGAAATTTACATTTTTCAGTTTTGTCAGACGTTTGTAAAATTCTTACAGTAGGCTTATTTGCGCAATTTGAGCATTTCTAGCATGTTTGGTTGAAATTGGAAATTTACTTTTTTCACTTTTGTCAGACGTTTGTAATATTCTCACAATAAGCTAATTAGCTCAATTGGAGCATTTCTAGCATGTTTGGTTGAAATTGGAAATTTACATTTTTCAGTTTTGTCAGACGTTTGTAATATTCTCACAATAAGCTAATTAGCTCAATTGGAGCATTTCTAGCATGTTTGGTTGAAATTGGAAATTTACACTTTTCACATTTGTCAGAAAATTGCAATATTCTCACAATAAGATAAATTAGCTCAATTGGAGCATTTCTAGCATGTTTGGTTGAAATTGAAAATTTACATTTTTCAGTTTTGTCAGACGTTTGTAATATTCTCACAATAAGCTAATTAGCTCAATTGGAGCATTTCTAGCATGTTTGGTTGAAATTGGAAATTTACATTTTTCAGTTTTGTCAGACGTTTGTAATATTCTCACAATAAGCTAATTAGCTCAATTGGAGCATTTTTAGCATGTTTGGTTGAAATTGGAAATTTACATTTTTCACTTTTGTCAGACAATTGTAATATTCTCACAATAAGCTAATTAGCTCAATTGGAGCATTTCTAGCATGTTTGGTTGAAATTGGAAATTTACATTTTTCAGTTTTGTCAGACGTTTGTAATATTCTCACAATAAGCTAATTAGCTCAATTGGAGCATTTCTAGCATGTTTGGTTGAAATTGGAAATTTACATTTTTCAGTTTTGTCAGACGTTTGTAATATTCTCACAATAAGCTAATTAGCTCAATTGGAGCATTTCTAGCATGTTTGGTTGAAATTGGAAATTTACACTTTTCACTTTTGTCAGACAATTGCAATATTCTCACAATAAGCTAATTAGCTCAATTGGAGCATTTCTAGCATGTTTGGTTGAAATTGAAATTTTACATTTTCCAGTTTTGTCAGACGTTTGAAATATTCTCACAATAAGCTAATTAGCTCAATTGGAGCATTTCTAGCATGTTTGGTTGAAATTGGAAATTTACATTTTTCAGTTTTGTCAGAGGTTTGTAATATTCTCACAATAAGCTAATTAGCTCAGTTTGAGCATTTCTAGCATGTTTGGTTGAAATTGGAAATTTACATTTTTCACTTTTGTCAGACAATTGCAATATTCTCTCAATAAACTAATTAGCTCAATTGGAGCATTTCTAGCATGTTTGGTTGAAATTGGAAATTTACATTTTTCACTTTTGTCAGACAATTGCAATATTCTCTCAATAAGCTAATTAGCTCAATTGGAGCATTTCTAGCATGTTTGGTTGAAATTGGAAATTCACATTTTTCACTTTTGTCAGACGTTTGTAAAATTCTTACAGTAGGCTTATTTGCACAATTTGAGCATTTCTAGCATGTTTGGTTGAAATTGGAAATTTACATTTTTCAGTGTTGTCAGACGTTTGTAATATTCTCACAATAAGCTAATTAGCTCAATTGGAGCATTTCTAGCATGTTTGGTTGAAATTAAAAATTTACATTTATCATGCTTGTCAGACGTTTGTAATATTCTCACAATAAGCTAATTAGCTCAATTGGAGCATTTCTAGCATGTTTGGTTGAAATTGGCAATTTACATTTTTCAGTGTTGTCAGACGTTTGTAATATTCTCACAATAAGCTAATTAGCTCAATTGGAGCATTTCTAGCATGTTTGGTTGAAATTGAAACTTTACATTTTCCAGTTTTGTCAGACGTTGGTAATATTCTCACAATAAGCTAATTAGCTCAATTGGAGCATTTCTAGCATGTTTGGTTGAAATGGGAAATTTACATTTTTCAGTTTTGTCAGAGGTTTGTAATATTCTCACAATAAGCTAATTAGCTCAGTTCGAGCATTTCTAGCATGTTTGGTTGAAATTGGAAATTTACATTTTTCACTTTTGTCAGACAATTGCAATATTCTCTCAATAAGCTAATTAGCTCAATTGGAGCATTTCTAGCATGTTTGGTTGAAATTGGAAATTTACATTTTTCAGTTTTGTCAGACGTTTTTAAAATTCTTACAGTAAGCTTATTTGCGCAATTTGAGCATTTCTAGCATGTTTGGTTGAAATTGGAAATTTACATTTTTCAGTTTTCTCAGACGTTTGTAATATTCTCACAATAAGCTAATTAGCTCAATTGGAGCATTTCTAGCATGTTTGGTTGAAATTGGAAATTTACATTTTTCAGTTTTGTCAGACGTTTGTAAAATTCTTACAGTAGGCTTATTTGCGCAATTTGAGCATTTCTAGCATGTTTGGTTGAAATTGGAAATTTACTTTTTTCACTTTTGTCAGACGTTTGTAATATTCTCACAATAAGCTAATTAGCTCAATTGGAGCATTTCTAGCATTTTTGGTTGAAATTGGAAATTTACATTTTTCAGTTTTGTCAGACGTTTGTAATATTCTCACAATAAGCTAATTAGCTCAATTGGAGCATTTCTAGCATGTTTGGTTGAAATTGGAAATTTACACTTTTCACATTTGTCAGAAAATTGCAATATTCTCACAATAAGATAAATTAGCTCAATTGGAGCATTTCTAGCATGTTTGGTTGAAATTGAAAATTTACATTTTTCAGTTTTGTCAGACGTTTGTAATATTCTCACAATAAGCTAATTAGCTCAATTGGAGCATTTCTAGCATGTTTGGTTGAAATTGGAAATTTACATTTTTCAGTTTTGTCAGACGTTTGTAATATTCTCACAATAAGCTAATTAGCTCAATTGGAGCATTTTTAGCATGTTTGGTTGAAATTGGAAATTTACATTTTTCACTTTTGTCAGACAATTGTAATATTCTCACAATAAGCTAATTAGCTCAATTGGAGCATTTTTAGCATGTTTGGTTGAAATTGGAAATTTACAATTTTCACTTTTGTCAGACGTTTGTAATATTCTCACAATAAGCTAATTAGCTCAATTAGAGCATTTCTAGCATGTTTGGTTGAAACTGGAAATTTACATTTATCATGTTTGTCAGACGTTTGTAATATTCTCACAATAAGCTAATTAGCTCAATTGGAGCATTTCTAGCATGTTTGGTTGAAATTGAAAATTTACATTTTTCAGTGTTGTCAGACGTTTGTAATATTCTCACAATAAGCTAATTAGCTCAATTGGAGCATTTCTAGCATGTTTGGTTGAAATTGAAATATTACATTTTCCAGTTTTGTCAGACGTTTGTAAAATTCTTACAGTAGGCTTATTTGCACCATTTGAGCATTTCTAGCATGTTTGGTTGAAATTGAAAATTTACATTTTTCACTTTTGTCAGACGTTTGTAAAATTCTTACAGTAGGCTTATTTGCACAATTTGAGCATTTCTAGCATGTTTGGTTGAAATTGGAAATTTACATTTTTCACTTTTGTCAGACAATTGCAATATTCTCACAATAAGCAAATTAGCTCAATTGGAGCATTTCTAGCATGTTTGGTTGAAATTGGAAATTTACATTTTTCAGTGTTGTCAGACGTTTGTAATATTCTCACAATAAGCTAATTAGCTCAATTGGAGCATTTCTAGCATGTTTGGTTGAAATTGGAAATTTACATTTTTCACTTTTGTCAGACGTTTGTAATATTCTCACAATAAGCTAATTAGCTCAATTAGAGCATTTCTAGCATGTTTGGTTGAAATTAAAAATTTACATTTATCATGTTTGTCAGACGTTTGTAATATTCTCACAATAAGCTAATTAGCTCAATTGGAGCATTTCTAGCATGTTTGGTTGAAATTGGAAATTTACATTTTTCAGTGTTGTCAGACGTTTGTAATATTCTCACAATAAGCTAATTAGCTCAATTGGAGCATTTCTAGCATGTTTGGTTGAAATTGAAACTTTACATTTTCCAGTTTTGTCAGACGTTTGTAATATTCTCACAATAAGCTAATTAGCTCAATTGGAGCATTTCTAGCATGTTTGGTTGAAATTGGAAATTTACATTTTTCAGTTTTGTCAGAGGTTTGTAATATTCTCACAATAAGCTAATTAGCTCAGTTGGAGCATTTCTAGCATGTTTGGTTGAAATTGGAAATTTACATTTTTCACTTTTGTCAGACAATTGCAATATTCTCTCAATAAGCTAATTAGCTCAATTGGAGCATTTCTAGCATGTTTGGTTGAAATTGGAAATTTACATTTATCATGTTTGTCAGACGTTTGTAATATTCTCACACTAAGCTAATTAGCTCAATTGGAGCATTTCTAGCATGTTTGGTTGAAATTGGAAATTTACATTTTTCAGTGTTGTCAGACGTTTGTAATATTCTCACAATAAGCTAATTAGCTCAATTGGAGCATTGCTAGCATGTTTGGTTGAAATTGGAAATTTACATTTTTCACTTTTGTCAGACGTTTGTAATATTCTCACAATAAGCTAATTAGCTCAATTAGAGCATTTCTAGCATGTTTGGTTGAAATTAAAAATTTACATTTATCATGTTTGTCAGACGTTTGTAATATTCTCACAATAAGCTAATTTGCTCAATTGGAGCATTTCTAGCATGTTTGGTTGAATTTGGAAATTTACATTTTTCAGTGTTGTCAGACGTTTGTAATATTCTCACAATAAGCTAATTAGCTCAATTGGAGCATTTCTAGCATGTTTGGTTGAAATTGAAACTTTACATTTTCCAGTTTTGTCAGACGTTTGTAATATTCTCACAATAAGGTAATTAGCTCAATTGGAGCATTTCTAGCATGTTTGGTTGAAATTGAAACTTTACATTTTCCAGTTTTGTCAGACGTTTGTAATATTCTCACAATAAGCTAATTAGCTCAGTTGGAGCATTTCTAGCATGTTTGGTTGAAATTGGAAATTTACATTTTTCACTTTTGTCAGACAATTGCAATATTCTCTCAATAAGCTAATTAGCTCAATTGGAGCATTTCTAGCATGTTTGGTTGAAATTGGAAATTTACATTTTTCAGTTTTGTCAGACGTTTTTAAAATTCTTACAGTAAGCTTATTTGCGCAATTTGAGCATTTCTAGCATGTTTGGTTGAAATTGGAAACTTACATTTTTCAGTTTTGTCAGACGTTTGTAATATTCTCACAATAAGCTAATTAGCTCAATTGGAGCATTGCTAGCATGTTTGGTTGAAATTGGAAATTTACATTTTTCACTTTTGTCAGACGTTTGTAATATTCTCACAATAAGCTAATTAGCTCAATTAGAGCATTTCTAGCATGTTTGGTTGAAATTGGAAATTTACATTTATCATGTTTGTCAGAAGTTTGTAATATTCTCACAATAAGCTAATTAGCTCAATTGGGGCATTTCTAGCATGTTTGGTTGAAATTGGAAATTTACATTTTTCACTTTTGTCAGACATTTGTAATATTCTCACAATAAGCTAATTAGCTCAATTGGAGCATTTCTAGCATGTTTGGTTGAAATTGGAAATTTACATTTTTCAGTGTTGTCAGACGTTTGTAATATTCTCACAATAAGCTAATTAGCTCAATTGGAGCATTTCTAGCATGTTTGGTTGAAATTGGAAAGTTTACATTTTTCAGTTTTGTCAGACGTTTGTAATATTCTCACAATAAGCTAATTAGCTCAATTACAGCATTTCTAGCATGTTTGGTTGAAATTGGAATGTTACATTTATCATGTTTGTCAGACGTTTGTATTATTCTCACAATAAGCTAATTAGCTCAATTGGAGCATTTCTAGCATGTTTGGTTGAAATTGGAAATTTACATTTTTCAGTTTTATCAGAGGTTTGTAATATTCTCACAATAAGCTAATTAGCTCAGTTGGAGCATTTCTAGCATGTTTGGTTGAAATTGGAAATTTACATTTTTCACTTTTGTCAGACGTTTGTAAAATTCTTACAGTAGGCTTATTTGCGCAATTTGAGCAATTCTAGCATGTTTGGTTGAAATTGGAAATTTACATTTTTCACATTTGTCAGAAAATTGCAATATTCTCACAATAAGATAAATTAGCTCAATTGGAGCATTTCTAGCATGTTTGGTTGAAATTGGAAATTTACATTTTTCAGTTTTGTCAGACGTTTGTAATATTCTCACAATAAGCTAATTAGCTCAGTTGGAGCATTTCTAGCATGTTTGGTTGAAATTGGAAATTTACATTTTTCACTTTTGTCAGACGTTTGTAAAATTCTTACAGTAGGCTTATTTGCACAATTTGAGCATTTCTAGCATGTTTGGTTGAAATTGGAAATTTACATTTTTCACTTTTGTCAGACGTTTGTAAAATTCTTACAGTAGGCTTATTTGCACAATTTGAGCATTTCTAGCATGTTTGGTTGAAATTGGAAATTTACATTTTTCACTTTTGTCAGACATATGCAATATTCTCACAATAAGCTATTTAGCTCAATTGGAGCATTTCTAGCATGTTTGGTTGAAATTTTAAATTTACATTTTTCAGTGTTGTCAGACGTTTGTAATATTCTCACAATAAGCTAATTAGCTCAATTGGAGCATTTCTAGCATGTTTGGTTGAAATTGGTAATTTACATTTATCATGTTTGTCAGACGTTTGTAATATTCTCACAATAAGCTAATTAGCTCAATTGGAGCATTTCTAGCATGTTTGGTTGAAATTGGAAATTTACATTTTTCAGTGTTGTCAGACGTTTGTAATATTCTCACAATAAGCTAATTAGCTCAATTGGAGCATTTCTAGCATGATTGGTTGAAATTGGAAATTTACATTTTCCAGTTTTGTCAGACGTTTGTAATATTCTCACAATAAGCTAATTAGCTCAATTGGAGCATTTCTAGCATGTTTGATTGAAATTGGAAATTTACATTTTTCAGTTTTATCAGAGGTTTGTAATATTCTCACAATAAGCTAATTAGCTCAGTTGGAGCATTTCTAGCATGTTTGGTTGAAATTGGAAATTTACATTTTTCACTTTTGTCAGACGTTTGTAAAATTCTTACAGTAGGCTTATTTGCACAATTTGAGCATTTCTAGCATGTTTGGTTGAAATTGAAAATTTACATTTTTCACTTTTGTCAGACGTTTGTAAAATTCTTACAGTAGGCTTATTTGCACAATTTGAGCATTTCTAGCATGTTTGGTTGAAATTGGAAATTTACATTTTTCACTTTTGTCAGACAATTGCAATATTCTCACAATAAGCTAATTAGCTCAATTGGAGCATTTCTAGCATGTTTGGTTGAAATTGGAAATTTACATTTTTCAGTGTTGTCAGACGTTTGTAATATTCTCACAATAAGCTAATTAGCTCAATTGGAGCATTTCTAGCATGTTTGGTTGAAATTGGAAATTTACATTTTTCAGTGTTGTCAGACGTTTGTAATATTCTTACAATAAGCTAATTAGCTCAATTAGAGCATTTCTAGCATGTTTGGTTGAAATTAAAAATTTACATTTATCATGTTTGTCAGACGTTTGTAATATTCTCACAATAAGCTAATTAGCTCAATTGGAGCATTTCTAGCATGTTTGGTTGAAATTGGAAATTTACATTTTTCAGTGTTGTCAGACGTTTGTAATATTCTCACAATAAGCTAATTAGCTCAATTGGAGCATTTCTAGCATGTTTGGTTGAAATTGAAACTTTACATTTTCCAGTTTTGTCAGACGTTTGTAATATTCTCACAATAAGGTAATTAGCTCAGTTGGAGCATTTCTAGCATGTTTGGTTGAAATTGGAAATTTACATTTTTCACTTTTGTCAGACAATTGCAATATTCTCTCAATAAGCTAATTAGCTCAATTGGAGCATTTCTAGCATGTTTGGTTGAAATTGGAAATTTACATTTTTCAGTTTTGTCAGACGTTTTTAAAATTCTTACAGTAAGCTTATTTGCGCAATTTGAGCATTTCTAGCATGTTTGGTTGAAATTGGAAATTTACATTTTTCAGTTTTGTCAGACGTTTGTAATATTCTCACAATAAGCTAATTAGCTCAATTGGAGCATTGCTAGCATGTTTGGTTGAAATTGGAAATTTACATTTTTCACTTTTGTCAGACGTTTGTAATATTCTCACAATAAGCTAATTAGCTCAATTAGAGCATTTCTAGCATGTTTGGTTGAAATTGGAAATTTACATTTATCATGTTTGTCAGAAGTTTGTAATATTCTCACAATAAGCTAATTAGCTCAATTGGGGCATTTCTAGCATGTTTGGTTGAAATTGGAAATTTACATTTTTCACTTTTGTCAGACGTTTGTAATATTCTCACAATAAGCTAATTAGCTCAATTGGAGCATTTCTAGCATGTTTGGTTGAAATTGGAAATTTACATTTTTTAGTGTTGTCAGACGTTTGTAATATTCTCACAATAAGCTAATTAGCTCAATTGGAGAATTTCTAGCATGTTTGGTTGAAATTGGAAATTTACATTTTTCAGTTTTGTCAGACGTTTGTAATATTCTCACACTAAGCTAATTAGCTCAATTACAGCATTTCTAGCATGTTTGGTTGAAATTGGAATGTTACATTTATCATGTTTGTCAGACGTTTGTATTATTCTCACAATAAGCTAATTAGCTCAATTGGAGCATTTCTAGCATGTTTGGTTGAAATTGGAAATTTACATTTATCATGTTTGTCAGACGTTTGTAATATTCTCACACTAAGCTAATTAGCTCAATTGGAGCATTTCTAGCATGTTTGGTTGAAATTGGAAATTTACATTTTTCAGTGTTGTCAGACGTTTGTAATATTCTCACAATAAGCTAATTAGCTCAATTGGAGCATTGCTAGCATGTTTGGTTGAAATTGGAAATTTACATTTTTCACTTTTGTCAGACGTTTGTAATATTCTCACAATAAGCTAATTAGCTCAATTAGAGCATTTCTAGCATGTTTGGTTGAAATTGGAAATTTACATTTATCATGTTTGTCAGAGGTTTGTAATATTCTCACAATAAGCTAATTAGCTCAGTTGGAGCATTTCTAGCATGTTTGGTTGAAATTGGAAATTTACATTTTTCACTTTTGTCAGACGTTTGTAAAATTCTTACAGTAGGCTTATTTGCACAATTTGAGCATTTCTAGCATGTTTGGTTGAAATTGGAAATTTACATTTTTCACTTTTGTCAGACGTTTGTAAAATTCTTACAGTAGGCTTATTTGCACAATTTGAGCATTTCTAGCATGTTTGGTTGAAATTGGAAATTTACATTTTTCACTTTTGTCAGACATATGCAATATTCTCACAATAAGCTATTTAGCTCAATTGGAGCATTTCTAGCATGTTTGGTTGAAATTTTAAATTTACATTTTTCAGTGTTGTCAGACGTTTGTAATATTCTCACAATAAGCTAATTAGCTCAATTGGAGCATTTCTAGCATGTTTAGTTGAAATTGGTAATTTACATTTATCATGTTTGTCAGACGTTTGTAATATTCTCACAATAAGCTAATTAGCTCAATTGGAGCATTTCTAGCATGTTTGGTTGAAATTGGAAATTTACATTTTTCAGTGTTGTCAGACGTTTGTAATATTCTCACAATAAGCTAATTAGCTCAATTGGAGCATTTCTAGCATGATTGGTTGAAATTGGAAATTTACATTTTCCAGTTTTGTCAGACGTTTGTAATATTCTCACAATAAGCTAATTAGCTCAATTGGAGCATTTCTAGCATGTTTGATTGAAATTGGAAATTTACATTTTTCACTTTTGTCAGACGTTTGTAAAATTCTTACAGTAGGCTTATTTGCACAATTTGAGCATTTCTAGCATGTTTGGTTGAAATTGAAAATTTACATTTTTCACTTTTGTCAGACGTTTGTAAAATTCTTACAGTAGGCTTATTTGCACAATTTGAGCATTTCTAGCATGTTTGGTTGAAATTGGAAATTTACATTTTTCACTTTTGTCAGACAATTGCAATATTCTCACAATAAGCTAATTAGCTCAATTGGAGCATTTCTAGCATGTTTGGTTGAAAATGGAAATTTACTTTTTTCAGTGTTGTCAGACGTTTGTAATATTCTCACAATAAGCTAATTAGCTCAATTGGAGCATTGCTAGCATGTTTGGTTGAAATTGGAAATTTACATTTTTCACTTTTGTCAGACGTTTGTAATATTCTCACAATAAGCTAATTAGCTCAATTAGAGCATTTCTAGCATGTTTGGTTGAAATTGGAAATTTACATTTATCATGCTTGTCAGAAGTTTGTAATATTCTCACAATAAGCTAATTAGCTCAATTGGGGCATTTCTAGCATGTTTGGTTGAAATTGGAAATTTACATTTTTCAGTTTTGTCAGACGTTTGTAATATTCTCACAATAAGCTAATTAGCTCAATTGGAGCATTGCTAGCATGTTTGGTTGAAATTGGAAATTTACATTTTTCACTTTTGTCAGACGTTTGTAATATTCTCACAATAAGCTAATTAGCTCAATTAGAGCATTTCTAGCATGTTTGGTTGAAATTGGAAATTTACATTTATCATGTTTGTCAGAAGTTTGTAATATTCTCACAATAAGCTAATTAGCTCAATTGGGGCATTTCTAGCATGTTTGGTTGAAATTGGAAATTTACATTTTTCACTTTTGTCAGACGTTTGTAATATTCTCACAATAAGCTAATTAGCTCAATTGGAGCATTTCTAGCATGTTTGGTTGAAATTGGAAATTTACATTTTCCAGTGTTGTCAGACGTTTGTAATATTCTCACAATAAGCTAATTAGCTCAATTGGAGAATTTCTAGCATGTTTGGTTGAAATTGGAAATTTACATTTTTCACTTTTGTCAGACGTTTGTAATATTCTCACAATAAGCTAATTAGCTCAATTACAGCATTTCTAGCATGTTTGGTTGAAATTGGAATGTTACATTTATCATGTTTGTCAGACGTTTGTATTATTCTCACAATAAGCTAATTAGCTCAATTGGAGCATTTCGAGCATGTTTGGTTGAAATTGGAAATTTACATTTATCATGTTTGTCAGACGTTTGTAATATTCTCACACTAAGCTATTTAGCTCAATTGGAGCATTTCTAGCATGTTTGGTTGAAATTGGAAATTTACATTTTTCAGTGTTGTCAGACGTTTGTAATATTCTCACAATAAGCTAATTAGCTCAATTGGAGCATTGCTAGCATGTTTGGTTGAAATTGGAAATTTACATTTTTCACTTTTGTCAGACGTTTGTAATATTCTCACAATAAGCTAATTAGCTCAATTAGAGCATTTCTAGCATGTTTGGTTGAAATTGGAAATTTACATTTATCATGTTTGTCAGAGGTTTGTAATATTCTCACAATAAGCTAATTAGCTCAGTTGGAGCATTTCTAGCATGTTTGGTTGAAATTGGAAATTTACATTTTTCACTTTTGTCAGACGTTTGTAAAATTCTTACAGTAGGCTTATTTGCACAATTTGAGCATTTCTAGCATGTTTGGTTGAAATTGGAAATTTACATTTTTCACTTTTGTCAGACATATGCAATATTCTCACAATAAGCTATTTAGCTCAATTGGAGCATTTCTAGCATGTTTGGTTGAAATTTTAAATTTACATTTTTCAGTGTTGTCAGACGTTTGTAATATTCTCACAATAAGCTAATTAGCTCAATTGGAGCATTTCTAGCATGTTTGGTTGAAATTGGTAATTTACATTTATCATGTTTGTCAGACGTTTGTAATATTCTCACAATAAGCTAATTAGCTCAATTGGAGCATTTCTAGCATGTTTGGTTGAAATTGGAAATTTACATTTTTCAGTGTTGTCAGACGTTTGTAATATTCTCACAATAAGCTAATTAGCTCAATTGGAGCATTTCTAGCATGATTGGTTGAAATTGGAAATTTACATTTTCCAGTTTTGTCAGACGTTTGTAATATTCTCACAATAAGCTAATTAGCTCAATTGGAGCATTTCTAGCATGTTTGATTGAAATTGGAAATTTACATTTTTCAGTTTTATCAGAGGTTTGTAATATTCTCACAATAAGCTAATTAGCTCAGTTGGAGCATTTCCAGCATGTTTGGTTGAAATTGGAAATTTACATTTTTCAGTGTTGTCAGACGTTTGTAATATTCTCACAATAAGCTAATTAGCTCAATTGGAGCATTTCTAGCATGTTTGGTTGAAATTGAAATATTACATTTTCCAGTTTTGTCAGACGTTTGTAAAATTCTTACAGTAGGCTTATTTGCACCATTTGAGCATTTCTAGCATGTTTGGTTGAAATTGAAAATTTACATTTTTCACTTTTGTCAGACGTTTGTAAAATTCTTACAGTAGGCTTATTTGCACAATTTGAGCATTTCTAGCATGTTTGGTTGAAATTGGAAATTTACATTTTTCACTTTTGTCAGACAATTGCAATATTCTCACAATAAGCTAATTAGCTCAGTTGGAGCATTTCTAGCATGTTTGGTTGAAATTGGAAATTTACATTTTTCACTTTTGTCAGACGTTTGTAAAATTCTTACAGTAGGCTTATTTGCACAATTTGAGCATTTCTAGCATGTTTGGTTGAAATTGGAAATTTACATTTTTCACTTTTGTCAGACGTTTGTAAAATTCTTACAGTAGGCTTATTTGCACAATTTGAGCATTTCTAGCATGTTTGGTTGAAATTGGAAATTTACATTTTTCACTTTTGTCAGACATATGCAATATTCTCACAATAAGCTATTTAGCTCAATTGGAGCATTTCTAGCATGTTTGGTTGAAATTTTAAATTTACATTTTTCAGTGTTGTCAGACGTTTGTAATATTCTCACAATAAGCTAATTAGCTCAATTGGAGCATTTCTAGCATGTTTAGTTGAAATTGGTAATTTACATTTATCATGTTTGTCAGACGTTTGTAATATTCTCACAATAAGCTAATTAGCTCAATTGGAGCATTTCTAGCATGTTTGGTTGAAATTGGAAATTTACATTTTTCAGTGTTGTCAGACGTTTGTAATATTCTCACAATAAGCTAATTAGCTCAATTGGAGCATTTCTAGCATGATTGGTTGAAATTGGAAATTTACATTTTCCAGTTTTGTCAGACGTTTGTAATATTCTCACAATAAGCTAATTAGCTCAATTGGAGCATTTCTAGCATGTTTGATTGAAATTGGAAATTTACATTTTTCACTTTTGTCAGACGTTTGTAAAATTCTTACAGTAGGCTTATTTGCACAATTTGAGCATTTCTAGCATGTTTGGTTGAAATTGAAAATTTACATTTTTCACTTTTGTCAGACGTTTGTAAAATTCTTACAGTAGGCTTATTTGCACAATTTGAGCATTTCTAGCATGTTTGGTTGAAATTGGAAATTTACATTTTTCACTTTTGTCAGACAATTGCAATATTCTCACAATAAGCTAATTAGCTCAATTGGAGCATTTCTAGCATGTTTGGTTGAAATTGGAAATTTACATTTTTCAGTGTTGTCAGACGTTTGTAATATTCTCACAATAAGCTAATTAGCTCAATTGGAGCATTGCTAGCATGTTTGGTTGAAATTGGAAATTTACATTTTTCACTTTTGTCAGACGTTTGTAATATTCTCACAATAAGCTAATTAGCTCAATTAGAGCATTTCTAGCATGTTTGGTTGAAATTGGAAATTTACATTTATCATGCTTGTCAGAAGTTTGTAATATTCTCACAATAAGCTAATTAGCTCAATTGGGGCATTTCTAGCATGTTTGGTTGAAATTGGAAATTTACATTTTTCAGTTTTGTCAGACGTTTGTAATATTCTCACAATAAGCTAATTAGCTCAATTGGAGCATTGCTAGCATGTTTGGTTGAAATTGGAAATTTACATTTTTCACTTTTGTCAGACGTTTGTAATATTCTCACAATAAGCTAATTAGCTCAATTAGAGCATTTCTAGCATGTTTGGTTGAAATTGGAAATTTACATTTATCATGTTTGTCAGAAGTTTGTAATATTCTCACAATAAGCTAATTAGCTCAAATGGGGCATTTCTAGCATGTTTGGTTGAAATTGGAAATTTACATTTTTC
Source organism: Watersipora subatra (assembly GCF_963576615.1). Classification (NCBI taxonomy): domain Eukaryota; kingdom Metazoa; phylum Bryozoa; class Gymnolaemata; order Cheilostomatida; family Watersiporidae; genus Watersipora; species Watersipora subatra. The sequence continues at coordinate 133,589 of NW_027045321.1, forward strand.
ACTTTTGTCAGACGTTTGTAATATTCTCACAATAAGCTAATTAGCTCAATTGGAGCATTTCTAGCATGTTTGGTTGAAATTGGAAATTTACATTTTTCAGTGTTGTCAGACGTTTGTAATATTCTCACAATAAGCTAATTAGCTCAATTGGAGAATTTCTAGCATGTTTGGTTGAAATTGGAAATTTACATTTTTCACTTTTGTCAGACGTTTGTAATATTCTCACAATAAGCTAATTAGCTCAATTACAGCATTTCTAGCATGTTTGGTTGAAATTGGAATGTTACATTTATCATGTTTGTCAGACGTTTGTATTATTCTCACAATAAGCTAATTAGCTCAATTGGAGCATTTCGAGCATGTTTGGTTGAAATTGGAAATTTACATTTATCATGTTTGTCAGACGTTTGTAATATTCTCACACTAAGCTAATTAGCTCAATTGGAGCATTTCTAGCATGTTTGGTTGAAATTGGAAATTTACATTTTTCAGTGTTGTCAGACGTTTGTAATATTCTCACAATAAGCTAATTAGCTCAATTGGAGCATTGCTAGCATGTTTGGTTGAAATTGGAAATTTACATTTTTCACTTTTGTCAGACGTTTGTAATATTCTCACAATAAGCTAATTAGCTCAATTAGAGCATTTCTAGCATGTTTGGTTGAAATTGGAAATTTACATTTATCATGTTTGTCAGAGGTTTGTAATATTCTCACAATAAGCTAATTAGCTCAGTTGGAGCATTTCTAGCATGTTTGGTTGAAATTGGAAATTTACATTTTTCACTTTTGTCAGACGTTTGTAAAATTCTTACAGTAGGCTTATTTGCACAATTTGAGCATTTCTAGCATGTTTGGTTGAAATTGGAAATTTACATTTTTCACTTTTGTCAGACATATGCAATATTCTCACAATAAGCTATTTAGCTCAATTGGAGCATTTCTAGCATGTTTGGTTGAAATTTTAAATTTACATTTTTCAGTGTTGTCAGACGTTTGTAATATTCTCACAATAAGCTAATTAGCTCAATTGGAGCATTTCTAGCATGTTTGGTTGAAATTGGTAATTTACATTTATCATGTTTGTCAGACGTTTGTAATATTCTCACAATAAGCTAATTAGCTCAATTGGAGCATTTCTAGCATGTTTGGTTGAAATTGGAAATTTACATTTTTCAGTGTTGTCAGACGTTTGTAATATTCTCACAATAAGCTAATTAGCTCAATTGGAGCATTTCTAGCATGATTGGTTGAAATTGGAAATTTACATTTTCCAGTTTTGTCAGACGTTTGTAATATTCTCACAATAAGCTAATTAGCTCAATTGGAGCATTTCTAGCATGTTTGATTGAAATTGGAAATTTACATTTTTCAGTTTTATCAGAGGTTTGTAATATTCTCACAATAAGCTAATTAGCTCAGTTGGAGCATTTCCAGCATGTTTGGTTGAAATTGGAAATTTACATTTTTCAGTGTTGTCAGACGTTTGTAATATTCTCACAATAAGCTAATTAGCTCAATTGAAGCATTTCTAGCATGTTTGGTTGAAATTGAAATATTACATTTTCCAGTTTTGTCAGACGTTTGTAAAATTCTTACAGTAGGCTTATTTCCACCATTTGAGCATTTCTAGCATGTTTGGTTGAAATTGAAAATTTACATTTTTCACTTTTGTCAGACGTTTGTAAAATTCTTACAGTAGGCTTATTTGCACAATTTGAGCATTTCTAGCATGTTTGGTTGAAATTGGAAATTTACATTTTTCACTTTTGTCAGACAATTGCAATATTCTCACAATAAGCTAATTAGCTCAATTGGAGCATTTCTAGCATGTTTGGTTGAAATTGGAAATTTACAATTTTCAGTGTTGTCAGACGTTTGTAATATTCTCACAATAAGCTAATTAGCTCAATTGGAGCATTTCTAGCATGTTTGGTTGAAATTGGAAATTTACATTTTTCACTTTTGTCAGACGTTTGTAATATTCTCACAATAAGCTAATTAGCTCAATTAGAGCATTTCTAGCATGTTTGGTTGAAATTAAAAATTTACATTTATCATGTTTGTCAGACGTTTGTAATATTCTCACAATAAGCTAATTAGCTCAATTGGAGCATTTCTAGCATGTTTGGTTGAAATTGGAAATTTACATTTTTCAGTGTTGTCAGACGTTTGTAATATTCTCACAATAAGCTAATTAGCTCAATTGGAGCATTTCTAGCATGTTTGGTTGAAATTGAAACTTTACATTTTCCAGTTTTGTCAGACGTTTGTAATATTCTCACAATAAGCTAATTAGCTCAATTGGAGCATTTCTAGCATGTTTGGTTGAAATTGGAAATTTACATTTTTCAGTTTTGTCAGAGGTTTGTAATATTCTCACAATAAGCTAATTAGCTCAGTTGGAGCATTTCTAGCATGTTTGGTTGAAATTGGAAATTTACATTTTTCACTTTTGTCAGACAATTGCAATATTCTCTCAATAAGCTAATTAGCTCAATTGGAGCATTTCTAGCATGTTTGGTTGAAATTGGAAATTTACATTTATCATGTTTGTCAGACGTTTGTAATATTCTCACACTAAGCTAATTAGCTCAATTGGAGCATTTCTAGCATGTTTGGTTGAAATTGGAAATTTACATTTTTCAGTGTTGTCAGACGTTTGTAATATTCTCACAATAAGCTAATTAGCTCAATTGGAGCATTGCTAGCATGTTTGGTTGAAATTGGAAATTTACATTTTTCACTTTTGTCAGACGTTTGTAATATTCTCACAATAAGCTAATTAGCTCAATTAGAGCATTTCTAGCATGTTTGGTTGAAATTAAAAATTTACATTTATCATGTTTGTCAGACGTTTGTAATATTCTCACAATAAGCTAATTTGCTCAATTGGAGCATTTCTAGCATGTTTGGTTGAATTTGGAAATTTACATTTTTCAGTGTTGTCAGACGTTTGTAATATTCTCACAATAAGCTAATTAGCTCAATTGGAGCATTTCTAGCATGTTTGGTTGAAATTGAAACTTTACATTTTCCAGTTTTGTCAGACGTTTGTAATATTCTCACAATAAGGTAATTAGCTCAATTGGAGCATTTCTAGCATGTTTGGTTGAAATTGAAACTTTACATTTTCCAGTTTTGTCAGACGTTTGTAATATTCTCACAATAAGCTAATTAGCTCAGTTGGAGCATTTCTAGCATGTTTGGTTGAAATTGGAAATTTACATTTTTCACTTTTGTCAGACAATTGCAATATTCTCTCAATAAGCTAATTAGCTCAATTGGAGCATTTCTAGCATGTTTGGTTGAAATTGGAAATTTACATTTTTCAGTTTGGTCAGACGTTTTTAAAATTCTTACAGTAAGCTTATTTGCGCAATTTGAGCATGTCTAGCATGTTTGGTTGAAATTGGAAATTTACATTTTTCAGTTTTGTCAGACGTTTGTAATATTCTCACAATAAGCTAATTAGCTCAATTGGAGCATTGCTAGCATGTTTGGTTGAAATTGGAAATTTACATTTTTCACTTTTGTCAGACGTTTGTAATATTCTCACAATAAGCTAATTAGCTCAATTAGAGCATTTCTAGCATGTTTGGTTGAAATTGGAAATTTACATTTATCATGTTTGTCAGAAGTTTGTAATATTCTCACAATAAGCTAATTAGCTCAATTGGGGCATTTCTAGCATGTTTGGTTGAAATTGGAAATTTACATTTTTCACTTTTGTCAGACGTTTGTAATATTCTCACAATAAGCTAATTAGCTCAATTGGAGCATTTCTAGCATGTTTGGTTGAAATTGGAAATTTACATTTTTCAGTGTTGTCAGACGTTTGTAATATTCTCACAATAAGCTAATTAGCTCAATTGGAGCATTTCTAGCATGTTTGGTTGAAATTGGAAAGTTTACATTTTTCAGTTTTGTCAGACGTTTGTAATATTCTCACAATAAGCTAATTAGCTCAATTACAGCATTTCTAGCATGTTTGGTTGAAATTGGAATGTTACATTTATCATGTTTGTCAGACGTTTGTATTATTCTCACAATAAGCTAATTAGCTCAATTGGAGCATTTCTAGCATGTTTGGTTGAAATTGGAAATTTACATTTTTCAGTTTTATCAGAGGTTTGTAATATTCTCACAATAAGCTAATTAGCTCAGTTGGAGCATTTCTAGCATGTTTGGTTGAAATTGGAAATTTACATTTTTCACTTTTGTCAGACGTTTGTAAAATTCTTACAGTAGGCTTATTTGCGCAATTTGAGCAATTCTAGCATGTTTGGTTGAAATTGGAAATTTACATTTTTCACATTTGTCAGAAAATTGCAATATTCTCACAATAAGATAAATTAGCTCAATTGGAGCATTTCTAGCATGTTTGGTTGAAATTGGAAATTTACATTTTTCAGTTTTGTCAGACGTTTGTAATATTCTCACAATAAGCTAATTAGCTCAGTTGGAGCATTTCTAGCATGTTTGGTTGAAATTGGAAATTTACAATTTTCACTTTTGTCAGACGTTTGTAAAATTCTTACAGTAGGCTTATTTGCACAATTTGAGCATTTCTAGCATGTTTGGTTGAAATTGGAAATTTACATTTTTCACTTTTGTCAGACGTTTGTAAAATTCTTACAGTAGGCTTATTTGCACAATTTGAGCATTTCTAGCATGTTTGGTTGAAATTGGAAATTTACATTTTTCACTTTTGTCAGACATATGCAATATTCTCACAATAAGCTATTTAGCTCAATTGGAGCATTTCTAGCATGTTTGGTTGAAATTTTAAATTTACATTTTTCAGTGTTGTCAGACGTTTGTAATATTCTCACAATAAGCTAATTAGCTCAATTGGAGCATTTCTAGCATGTTTGGTTGAAATTGGTAATTTACATTTATCATGTTTGTCAGACGTTTGTAATATTCTCACAATAAGCTAATTAGCTCAATTGGAGCATTTCTAGCATGTTTGGTTGAAATTGGAAATTTGCATTTTTCAGTGTTGTCAGACGTTTGTAATATTCTCACAATAAGCTAATTAGCTCAATTGGAGCATTTCTAGCATGATTGGTTGAAATTGGAAATTTACATTTTCCAGTTTTGTCAGACGTTTGTAATATTCTCACAATAAGCTAATTAGCTCAATTGGAGCATTTCTAGCATGTTTGATTGAAATTGGAAATTTACATTTTTCAGTTTTATCAGAGGTTTGTAATATTCTCACAATAAGCTAATTAGCTCAGTTGGAGCATTTCTAGCATGTTTGGTTGAAAGTGGAAATTTACATTTTTCACTTTTGTCAGACGTTTGTAAAATTCTTACAGTAGGCTTATTTGCACAATTTGAGCATTTCTAGCATGTTTGGTTGAAATTGAAAATTTACATTTTTCACTTTTGTCAGACGTTTGTAAAATTCTTACAGTAGGCTTATTTGCACAATTTGAGCATTTCTAGCATGTTTGGTTGAAATTGGAAATTTACATTTTTCACTTTTGTCAGACAATTGCAATATTCTCACAATAAGCTAATTAGCTCAATTGGAGCATTTCTAGCATGTTTGGTTGAAATTGGAAATTTACATTTTTCAGTGTTGTCAGACGTTTGTAATATTCTCACAATAAGCTAATTAGCTCAATTGGAGCATTTCTAGCATGTTTGGTTGAAATTGGAAATTTACATTTTTCAGTGTTGTCAGACGTTTGTAATATTCTCACAATAAGCTAATTAGCTCAATTAGAGCATTTCTAGCATGTTTGGTTGAAATTAAAAATTTACATTTATCATGTTTGTCAGACGTTTGTAATATTCTCACAATAAGCTAATTAGCTCAATTGGAGCATTTCTAGCATGTTTGGTTGAAATTGGAAATTTACATTTTTCAGTGTTGTCAGACGTTTGTAATATTCTCACAATAAGCTAATTAGCTCAATTGGAGCATTTCTAGCATGTTTGGTTGAAATTGAAACTTTACATTTCCCAGTTTTGTCAGACGTTTGTAATATTCTCACAATAAGGTAATTAGCTCAGTTGGAGCATTTCTAGCATGTTTGGTTGAAATTGGAATGTTACATTTATCATGTTTGTCAGAAGTTTGTAATATTCTCACAATAAGCTAATTAGCTCAATTGGGGCATTTCTAGCATGTTTGGTTGAAATTGGAAATTTACATTTTTCACTTTTGTCAGACGTTTGTAATATTCTCACAATAAGCTAATTAGCTCAATTGGAGCATTTCTAGCATGTTTGGTTGAAATTGGAAATTTACATTTTTCAGTGTTGTCAGACGTTTGTAATATTCTCACAATAAGCTAATTAGCTCAATTGGAGAATTTCTAGCATGTTTGGTTGAAATTGGAAATTTACATTTTTCAGTTTTGTCAGACGTTTGTAATATTCTCACAATAAGCTAATTAGCTCAATTACAGCATTTCTAGCATGTTTGGTTGAAATTGGAATGTTACATTTATCATGTTTGTCAGACGTTTGTATTATTCTCACAATAAGCTAATTAGCTCAATTGGAGCATTTCTAGCATGTTTGGTTGAAAGTGGAAATTTACATTTATCATGTTTGTCAGACGTTTGTAATATTCTCACACTAAGCTAATTAGCTCAATTGGAGCATTTCTAGCATGTTTGGTTGAAATTGGAAATTTACATTTTTCAGTGTTGTCAGACGTTTGTAATATTCTCACAATAAGCTAATTAGCTCAATTGGAGCATTGCTAGCATGTTTGGTTGAAATTGGAAATTTACATTTTTCACTTTTGTCAGACGTTTGTAATATTCTCACAATAAGCTAATTAGCTCAATTAGAGCATTTCTAGCATGTTTGGTTGAAATTGGAAATTTACATTTATCATGTTTGTCAGAGGTTTGTAATATTCTCACAATAAGCTAATTAGCTCAGTTGGAGCATTTCTAGCATGTTTGGTTGAAATTGGAAATTTACATTTTTCAGTTTTGTCAGACGTTTGTAAAATTCTTACAGTAGGCTTATTTGCACAATTTGAGCATTTCTAGCATGTTTGGTTGAAATTGGAAATTTACATTTTTCACTTTTGTCAGACGTTTGTAAAATTCTTACAGTAGGCTTATTTGCACAATTTGAGCATTTCTAGCATGTTTGGTTGAAATTGGAAATTTACATTTTTCACTTTTGTCAGACATATGCAATATTCTCACAATAAGCTATTTAGCTCAATTGGAGCATTTCTAGCATGTTTGGTTGAAATTTTAAATTTACATTTTTCAGTGTTGTCAGACGTTTGTAATATTCTCACAATAAGCTAATTAGCTCAATTGGAGCATTTCTAGCATGTTTAGTTGAAATTGGTAATTTACATTTATCATGTTTGTCAGACGTTTGTAAAATTCTCACAATAAGCTAATTAGCTCAATTGGAGCATTTCTAGCATGTTTGGTTGAAATTGGAAATTTACATTTTTCAGTGTTGTCAGACGTTTGTAATATTCTCACAATAAGCTAATTAGCTCAATTGGAGCATTTCTAGCATGATTGGTTGAAATTGGAAATTTACATTTTCCAGTTTTGTCAGACGTTTGTAATATTCTCACAATAAGCTAATTAGCTCAATTGGAGCATTTCTAGCATGTTTGATTGAAATTGGAAATTTACATTTTTCACTTTTGTCAGACGTTTGTAAAATTCTTACAGTAGGCTTATTTGCACAATTTGAGCATTTCTAGCATGTTTGGTTGAAATTGAAAATTTACATTTTTCACTTTTGTCAGACGTTTGTAAAATTCTTACAGTAGGCTTATTTGCACAATTTGAGCATTTCTAGCATGTTTGGTTGAAATTGGAAATTTACATTTTTCACTTTTGTCAGACAATTGCAATATTCTCACAATAAGCTAATTAGCTCAATTGGAGCATTTCTAGCATGTTTGGTTGAAATTGGAAATTTACATTTTTCAGTGTTGTCAGACGTTTGTAATATTCTCACAATAAGCTAATTAGCTCAATTGGAGCATTGCTAGCATGTTTGGTTGAAATTGGAAATTTACATTTTTCACTTTTGTCAGACGTTTGTAATATTCTCAGAATAAGCTAATTAGCTCAATTAGAGCATTTCTAGCATGTTTGGTTGAAATTGGAAATTTACATTTATCATGCTTGTCAGAAGTTTGTAATATTCTCACAATAAGCTAATTAGCTCAATTGGGGCATTTCTAGCATGTTTGGTTGAAATTGGAAATTTACATTTTTCAGTTTTGTCAGACGTTTGTAATATTCTCACAATAAGCTAATTAGCTCAATTGGAGCATTGCTAGCATGTTTGGTTGAAATTGGAAATTTACATTTTTCACTTTTGTCAGACGTTTGTAATATTCTCACAATAAGCTAATTAGCTCAATTAGAGCATTTCTAGCATGTTTGGTTGAAATTGGAAATTTACATTTATCATGTTTGTCAGAAGTTTGTAATATTCTCACAATAAGCTAATTAGCTCAATTGGGGCATTTCTAGCATGTTTGGTTGAAATTTGAAATTTACATTTTTCACTTTTGTCAGACGTTTGTAATATTCTCACAATAAGCTAATTAGCTCAATTGGAGCATTTCTAGCATGTTTGGTTGAAATTGGAAATTTACATTTTTCAGTGTTGTCAGACGTTTGTAATATTCTCACAATAAGCTAATTAGCTCAATTACAGCATTTCTAGCATGTTTGGTTGAAATTGGAATGTTACATTTATCATGTTTGTCAGACGTTTGTATTATTCTCACAATAAGCTAATTAGCTCAATTGGAGCATTTCGAGCATGTTTGGTTGAAATTGGAAATTTACATTTATCATGTTTGTCAGACGTTTGTAATATTCTCACACTAAGCTAATTAGCTCAATTGGAGCATTTCTAGCATGTTTGGTTGAAATTGGAAATTTACATTTTTCAGTGTTGTCAGACGTTTGTAATATTCTCACAATAAGCTAATTAGCTCAATTGGAGCATTGCTAGCATGTTTGGTTGAAATTGGAAATTTACATTTTTCACTTTTGTCAGACGTTTGTAATATTCTCACAATAAGCTAATTAGCTCAATTAGAGCATTTCTAGCATGTTTGGTTGAAATTGGAAATTTACATTTATCATGTTTGTCAGAAGTTTGTAATATTCTCACAATAAGCTAATTAGCTCAATTGGGGCATTTCTAGCATGTTTGGTTGAAATTGGAAATTTACATTTTTCACTTTTGTCAGACGTTTGTAATATTCTCACAATAAGCTAATTAGCTCAATTGGAGCATTTCTAGCATGTTTGGTTGAAATTGGAAATTTACATTTTTCAGTGTTGTCAGACGTTTGTAATATTCTCACAATAAGCTAATTAGCTCAATTACAGCATTTCTAGCATGTTTGGTTGAAATTGGAATGTTACATTTATCATGTTTGTCAGACGTTTGTATTATTCTCACAATAAGCTAATTAGCTCAATTGGAGCATTTCGAGCATGTTTGGTTGAAATTGGAAATTTACATTTATCATGTTTGTCAGACGTTTGTAATATTCTCACACTAAGCTAATTAGCTCAATTGGAGCATTTCTAGCATGTTTGGTTGAAATTGGAAATTTACATTTTTCAGTGTTGTCAGACGTTTGTAATATTCTCACAATAAGCTAATTAGCTCAATTGGAGCATTGCTAGCATGTTTGGTTGAAATTGGAAATTTACATTTTTCACTTTTGTCAGACGTTTGTAATATTCTCACAATAAGCTAATTAGCTCAATTAGAGCATTTCTAGCATGTTTGGTTGAAATTGGAAATTTACATTTATCATGTTTGTCAGAGGTTTGTAATATTCTCACAATAAGCTAATTAGCTCAGTTGGAGCATTTCTAGCATGTTTGGTTGAAATTGGAAATTTACATTTTTCAGTTTTGTCAGACGTTTGTAAAATTCTTACAGTAGGCTTATTTGCACAATTTGAGCATTTCTAGCATGTTTGGTTGAAATTGAAAATTTACATTTTTCACTTTTGTCAGACGTTTGTAAAATTCTTACAGTAGGCTTATTTGCACAATTTGAGCATTTCTAGCATGTTTGGTTGAAATTGGAAATTTACATTTTTCACTTTTGTCAGACAATTGCAATATTCTCACAATAAGCTAATTAGCTCAATTGGAGCATTTCTAGCATGTTTGGTTGAAATTGGAAATTTACATTTTTCAGTGTTGTCAGACGTTTGTAATATTCTCACAATAAGCTAATTAGCTCAATTGGAGCATTGCTAGCATGTTTGGTTGAAATTGGAAATTTACATTTTTCACTTTTGTCAGACGTTTGTAATATTCTCAGAATAAGCTAATTAGCTCAATTAGAGCATTTCTAGCATGTTTGGTTGAAATTGGAAATTTACATTTATCATGCTTGTCAGAAGTTTGTAATATTCTCACAATAAGCTAATTAGCTCAATTGGGGCATTTCTAGCATGTTTGGTTGAAATTGGAAATTTACATTTTTCAGTTTTGTCAGACGTTTGTAATATTCTCACAATAAGCTAATTAGCTCAATTGGAGCATTGCTAGCATGTTTGGTTGAAATTGGAAATTTACATTTTTCACTTTTGTCAGACGTTTGTAATATTCTCACAATAAGCTAATTAGCTCAATTAGAGCATTTCTAGCATGTTTGGTTGAAATTGGAAATTTACATTTATCATGTTTGTCAGAAGTTTGTAATATTCTCACAATAAGCTAATTAGCTCAATTGGGGCATTTCTAGCATGTTTGGTTGAAATTGGAAATTTACATTTTTCACTTTTGTCAGACGTTTGTAATATTCTCACAATAAGCTAATTAGCTCAATTGGAGCATTTCTAGCATGTTTGGTTGAAATTGGAAATTTACATTTTTCAGTGTTGTCAGACGTTTGTAATATTCTCACAATAAGCTAATTAGCTCAATTACAGCATTTCTAGCATGTTTGGTTGAAATTGGAATGTTACATTTATCATGTTTGTCAGACGTTTGTATTATTCTCACAATAAGCTAATTAGCTCAATTGGAGCATTTCGAGCATGTTTGGTTGAAATTGGAAATTTACATTTATCATGTTTGTCAGACGTTTGTAATATTCTCACACTAAGCTAATTAGCTCAATTGGAGCATTTCTAGCATGTTTGGTTGAAATTGGAAATTTACATTTTTCAGTGTTGTCAGACGTTTGTAATATTCTCACAATAAGCTAATTAGCTCAATTGGAGCATTGCTAGCATGTTTGGTTGAAATTGGAAATTTACATTTTTCACTTTTGTCAGACGTTTGTAATATTCTCACAATAAGCTAATTAGCTCAATTAGAGCATTTCTAGCATGTTTGGTTGAAATTGGAAATTTACATTTATCATGTTTGTCAGAAGTTTGTAATATTCTCACAATAAGCTAATTAGCTCAATTGGGGCATTTCTAGCATGTTTGGTTGAAATTGGAAATTTACATTTTTCACTTTTGTCAGACGTTTGTAATATTCTCACAATAAGCTAATTAGCTCAATTGGAGCATTTCTAGCATGTTTGGTTGAAATTGGAAATTTACATTTTTCAGTGTTGTCAGACGTTTGTAATATTCTCACAATAAGCTAATTAGCTCAATTACAGCATTTCTAGCATGTTTGGTTGAAATTGGAATGTTACATTTATCATGTTTGTCAGACGTTTGTATTATTCTCACAATAAGCTAATTAGCTCAATTGGAGCATTTCGAGCATGTTTGGTTGAAATTGGAAATTTACATTTATCATGTTTGTCAGACGTTTGTAATATTCTCACACTAAGCTAATTAGCTCAATTGGAGCATTTCTAGCATGTTTGGTTGAAATTGGAAATTTACATTTTTCAGTGTTGTCAGACGTTTGTAATATTCTCACAATAAGCTAATTAGCTCAATTGGAGCATTGCTAGCATGTTTGGTTGAAATTGGAAATTTACATTTTTCACTTTTGTCAGACGTTTGTAATATTCTCACAATAAGCTAATTAGCTCAATTAGAGCATTTCTAGCATGTTTGGTTGAAATTGGAAATTTACATTTATCATGTTTGTCAGAGGTTTGTAATATTCTCACAATAAGCTAATTAGCTCAGTTGGAGCATTTCTAGCATGTTTGGTTGAAATTGGAAATTTACATTTTTCAGTTTTGTCAGACGTTTGTAAAATTCTTACAGTAGGCTTATTTGCACAATTTGAGCATTTCTAGCATGTTTGGTTGAAATTGGAAATTTACATTTTTCACTTTTGTCAGACGTTTGTAAAATTCTTACAGTAGGCTTATTTGCACAATTTGAGCATTTCTAGCATGTTTGGTTGAAATTGGAAATTTACATTTTTCACTTTTGTCAGACATATGCAATATTCTCACAATAAGCTATTTAGCTCAATTGGAGCATTTCTAGCATGTTTGGTTGAAATTTTAAATTTACATTTTTCAGTGTTGTCAGACGTTTGTAATATTCTCACAATAAGCTAATTAGCTCAATTGGAGCATTTCTAGCATGTTTGGTTGAAATTGGTAATTTACATTTATCATGTTTGTCAGACGTTTGTAATATTCTCACAATAAGCTAATTAGCTCAATTGGAGCATTTCTAGCATGTTTGGTTGATATTGGAAATTTACATTTTTCAGTGTTGTCAGACGTTTGTAATATTCTCACAATAAGCTAATTAGCTCAATTGGAGCATTTCTAGCATGATTGGTTGAAATTGGAAATTTACATTTTCCAGTTTTGTCAGACGTTTGTAATATTCTCACAATAAGCTAATTAGCTCAATTGGAGCATTTCTAGCATGTTTGATTGAAATTGGAAATTTACATTTTTCAGTTTTATCAGAGGTTTGTAATATTCTCACAATAAGCTAATTAGCTCAGTTGGAGCATTTCCAGCATGTTTGGTTGAAATTGGAAATTTACATTTTTCACTTTTGTCAGACGTTTGTAAAATTCTTACAGTAGGCTTATTTGCACAAATTGAGCATTTCTAGCATGTTTGGTTGAAATTGAAAATTTACATTTTTCACTTTTGTCAGACGTTTGTAAAATTCTTACAGTAGGCTTATTTGCACAATTTGAGCATTTCTAGCATGTTTGGTTGAAATTGGAAATTTACATTTTTCACTTTTGTCAGACAATTGCAATATTCTCACAATAAGCTAATTAGCTCAATTGGAGCATTTCTAGCATGTTTGGTTGAAATTGGAAATTTACATTTTTCAGTGTTGTCAGACGTTTGTAATATTCTCACAATAAGCTAATTAGCTCAATTGGAGCATTTCTAGCATGTTTGGTTGAAATTGGAAATTTACATTTTTCAGTGTTGTCAGACGTTTGTAATATTCTCACAATAAGCTAATTAGCTCAATTGGAGCATTTCTAGCATGTTTGGTTAAAATTGGATATTTACATTTTTCAGTTTTGTCAGACGTTTGTAATATTCTCACAATAAGCTAATTAGCTCAATTGGAGCATTTCTAGCATGTTTGGTTGAAATTGGAAATTTACATTTTTCAGTTTTGTCAGACGTTTGTAATATTCTCACAATAAGCTAATTAGCTCAATTGGAGCATTTCTAGCATGTTTGGTTGAAATTGGAATTTTACATTTTCCAGTTTTGTCAGACGTTTGTAATATTCTCACAATAAGCTAATTAGCTCAATTGGAGCATTTCTAGCATGTTTGGTTGAAATTGGAAATTTACATTTATCAGTTTTGTCAGAGGTTTGTAATATTCTCACAATAAGCTAATTAGCTCAGTTGGAGCATTTCTAGCATGTTTGGTTGAAATTTGAAATTTACATTTTTCAGTGTTGTCAGACGTTTGTAATATTCTCACAATAAGCTAATTAGCTCAATCGGAGCATTTCTAGCATGTTTGGTTGAAATTGGAAATTTACACTTTTCACTTTTGTCAGACGTTTGTAATATTCTCACAATAAGCTAATTAGCTCAATTGGAGCATTTCTAGCATGTTTGGTTGAAAATGAAAATTTACATTCTCCAGTTTTGTCAGACGTTTGTAATATTCTCACAATAAGCTAATTAGCTCAATTGGAGCATTTCTAGCATGTTTGGTTGAAATTGGAAATTTACATTTTTCAGTTTTGTCAGAGGTTTGTAATATTCTCACAATAAGCTAATTAGCTCAATTGGAGCATTTCTAGCATGTTTGGTTGAAATTGGAAATTCACATTTTTCACTTTTGTCAGACGTTTGTAAAATTCTTACAGTAGGCTCATTTGCACAATTTGAGCATTTCTAGCATGTTTGGTTGAAATTGGAAATTTACATTTTTCAGTGTTGTCAGACGTTTGTAATATTCTCACAATAAGCTAATTAGCTCAATTGGAGCATTTCTAGCATGTTTGGTTGAAATTGGAAATTTACATTTTTCACTTTTGTCAGACAATTGCAATATTCTCACAATAAGCTAATTAGCTCAATTGGAGCATTTCTAGCATGTTTGGTTGAAATTGGAAATTTACATTTTTCAGTGTTGTCAGACATTTGTAATATTCTCACAATAAGCTAATTAGCTCAATTGGAGCATTTCTAGCATGTTTGGTTGAAATTGGAAATTTACATTTTTCACTTTTGTCAGACGTTTGTAAAATTCTTACAGTAGGCTTATTTGCACAATTTGAGCATTTCTAGCATGTTTGGTTGAAATTGGAAATTTACATTTTTCACTTTTGTCAGACATATGCAATATTCTCACAATAAGCTATTTAGCTCAATTGGAGCATTTCTAGCATGTTTGGTTGAAATTGGAAATTTACATTTTTCAGTGTTGTCAGACGTTTGTAATATTCTCACAATAAGCTAATTAGCTCAATTGGAGCATTTCTAGCATGTTTGGTTGAAATTGGAAATTTACATTTTTCAGTGTTGTCAGACGTTTGTAATATTCTCACAATAAGCTAATTAGCTCAATTGGAGCATTTCTAGCATGTTTGGTTGAAATTGGAAGTTTACATTTTTCACTTTTGTCAGACGTTTGTAATATTCTCACAATAAGCTAATTAGCTCAATTAGAGCATTTCTAGCATGTTTGGTTGAAATTGGAAGTTTACATTTATCATGTTTGTCAGACGTTTGTAATATTCTCACAATAAGCTAATTAGCTCAATTGGAGCATTTCTAGCATGTTTGGTTGAAATTGAAACTTTACATTTTCCAGTTTTGTCAGACGTTTGTAATATTCTCACAATAAGCTAATTAGCTCAGTTGGAGCATTTCTAGCATGTTTGGTTGAAATTGGAAATTTACATTTTTCAGTTTTGTCAGAGGTTTGTAATATTCTCACAATAAGCTTATTAGCTCAGTTGGAGCATTTCTAGCATGTTTGGTTGAAATTGGAAATTTACATTTTTCACTTTTGTCAGACAATTGCAATATTCTCTCAATAAGCTAATTAGCTCAATTGGAGCATTTCTAGCATGTTTGGTTGAAATTGGAAATTTACATTTTTCACTTTTGTCAGACGTTTGTAATATTCTCACAATAAGCTAATTAGCTCAATTGGAGCATTTCTAGCATGTTTGGTTGAAATTGGAAATTTACATTTTTCACTTTTGTCAGACGTTTGTAATATTCTCACAATAAGCTAATTAGCTCAATTGGAGCATTTTTAGCATGTTTGGTTGAAATTGGAAATTTACATTTTTCACTTTTGTCAGACAATTGCAATATTCTCTCAATAAGCTAATTAGCTCAATTCGAGCATTTCTAGCATGTTTGGTTGAAATTGGAATTTTACATTTTTCAGTGTTGTCAGACGTTTGTAATATTCTCACAATAAGCTAATTAGCTCAATTGGAGCATTTCTAGCATGTTTGGTTGAAAGTGGAAATTTACATTTTTCACTTTTGTCAGACGTTTGTAAAATTCTTACAGTAGGCTTATTTGCACAATTTGAGCATTTCTAGCATGTTTGGTTAAAATTGGAAATTTACATTTTTCAGTTTTGTCAGACGTTTGTAATATTCTCACAATAAGCTAATTAGCTCAATTGGAGCATTTCTAGCATGTTTGGTTGAAATTGGAAATTTACATTTTTCAGTTTTGTCAGACGTTTGTAATATTCTCACAATAAGCTAATTAGCTCAATTGGAGCATTTCTAGCATGTTTGGTTGAAATTGAAATTTTACATTTTCCAGTTTTGTCAGACGTTTGTAATATTCTCACAATAAGCTAATTAGCTCAATTGGAGCATTTCTAGCATGTTTGGTTGAAATTGGAAATTTACATTTATCAGTTTTGTCAGAGGTTTGTAATATTCTCACAATAAGCTAATTAGCTCAGTTGGAGCATTTCTAGCATGTTTGGTTGAAATTTGAAATTTACATTTTTCAGTGTTGTCAGACGTTTGTAATATTCTCACAATAAGCTAATTAGCTCAATCGGAGCATTTCTAGCATGTTTGGTTGAAATTGGAAATTTACACTTTTCACTTTTGTCAGACGTTTGTAATATTCTCACAATAAGCTAATTAGCTCAATTGGAGCATTTCTAGCATGTTTGGTTGAAAATGAAAATTTGCATTCTCCAGTTTTGTCAGACGTTTGTAATATTCTCACAATAAGCTAATTAGCTCAATTGGAGCATTTCTAGCATGTTTGGTTGAAATTGGAATTTTACATTTTTCAGTTTTGTCAGAGGTTTGTAATATTCTCACAATAAGCTAATTAGCTCAATTGGAGCATTTCTAGCATGTTTGGTTGAAATTGGAAATTCACATTTTTCACTTTTGTCAGACGTTTGTAAAATTCTTACAGTAGGCTCATTTGCACAATTTGAGCATTTCTAGCATGTTTGGTTGAAATTGGAAATTTACATTTTTCAGTGTTGTCAGACGTTTGTAATATTCTCACAATAAGCTAATTAGCTCAATTGGAGCATTTCTAGCATGTTTGGTTGAAATTGGAAATTTACATTTTTCACTTTTGTCAGACAATTGCAATATTCTCACAATAAGCTAATTAGCTCAATTGGAGCATTTCTAGCATGTTTGGTTGAAATTGGAAATTTACATTTTTCAGTGTTGTCAGACATTTGTAATATTCTCACAATAAGCTAATTAGCTCAATTGGAGCATTTCTAGCATGTTTGGTTGAAATTGGAAATTTACATTTATCATGTTTGTCAGACGTTTGTAATATTCTCACAATAAGCTAATTAGCTCAATTGGAGCATTTCTAGCATGTTTGGTTGAAATTGGAAATTTACATTTTTCACTTTTGTCAGACGTTTGTAAAATTCTTACAGTAGGCTTATTTGCACAATTTGAGCATTTCTAGCATGTTTGGTTGAAATTGGAAATTTACATTTTTCACTTTTGTCAGACATATGCAATATTCTCACAATAAGCTATTTAGCTCAATTGGAGCATTTCTAGCATGTTTGGTTGAAATTGGAAATTTACATTTTTCAGTGTTGTCAGACGTTTGTAATATTCTCACAATAAGCTAATTAGCTCAATTGGAGCATTTCTAGCATGTTTGGTTGAAATTGGAAATTTACATTTTTCAGTGTTGTCAGACGTTTGTAATATTCTCACAATAAGCTAATTAGCTCAATTGGAGCATTTCTAGCATGTTTGGTTGAAATTGGAAGTTTACATTTTTCACTTTTGTCAGACGTTTGTAATATTCTCACAATAAGCTAATTAGCTCAATTAGAGCATTTCTAGCATGTTTGGTTGAAATTGGAAGTTTACATTTATCATGTTTGTCAGACGTTTGTAATATTCTCACAATAAGCTAATTAGCTCAATTGGAGCATTTCTAGCATGTTTGGTTGAAATTGAAACTTTACATTTTCCAGTTTTGTCAGACGTTTGTAATATTCTCACAATAAGCTAATTAGCTCAGTTGGAGCATTTCTAGCATGTTTGGTTGAAATTGGAAATTTACATTTTTCAGTTTTGTCAGAGGTTTGTAATATTCTCACAATAAGCTTATTAGCTCAGTTGGAGCATTTCTAGCATGTTTGGTTGAAATTGGAAATTTACATTTTTCACTTTTGTCAGACAATTGCAATATTCTCTCAATAAGCTAATTAGCTCAATTGGAGCATTTCTAGCATGTTTGGTTGAAATTGGAAATTTACATTTTTCACTTTTGTCAGACGTTTGTAATATTCTCACAATAAGCTAATTAGCTCAATTGGAGCATTTCTAGCATGTTTGGTTGAAATTGGAAATTTACATTTTTCACTTTTGTCAGACGTTTGTAATATTCTCACAATAAGCTAATTAGCTCAATTGGAGCATTTTTAGCATGTTTGGTTGAAATTGGAAATTTACATTTTTCACTTTTGTCAGACAATTGCAATATTCTCTCAATAAGCTAATTAGCTCAATTGGAGCATTTCTAGCATGTTTGGTTGAAATTGGAAATATAGATTTTTCAGTTTTGTCAGACGTTTGTAAAATTCTTACAGTAGGCTTATTTGCGCAAATTGAGCATTTCTAGCATGTTTGGTTGAAATTGGAAATTTACATTTTTCAGTTTTGTCAGACGTTTGTAAAATTCTTACAGTAGGCTTATTTGCGCAAATTGAGCATTTCTAGCATGTTTGGTTGAAATTGGAAATTTACATTTTTCACTTTTGTCAGACAATTGCAATATTCTCACAATAAGCTAATTAGCTCAATTGGAGCATTTCTAGCATGTTTGGTTGAAATTGGAAATTTACATTTTTCAGTTTTGTCAGACGTTTGTAATATTCTCACAATAAGCTAATTAGCTCAATTGGAGCATTTTTAGCATGTTTGGTTGAAATTGGAAATTTACATTTTTCACTTTTGTCAGACAATTGTAATATTCTCACAATAAGCTAATTAGCTCAATTGGAGCATTTCTAGCATGTTTGGTTGAAATTGGAAATTTACATTTTTCAGTTTTGTCAGACGTTTGTAATATTCTCACAATAAGCTAATTAGCTCAATTGGAGCATTTCTAGCATGTTTGGTTGAAATTGGAAATTTACATTTTTCAGTTTTGTCAGACGTTTGTAATATTCTCACAATAAGCTAATTAGCTCAATTGGAGCATTTCTAGCATGTTTGGTTGAAATTGGAAATTTACACTTTTGACTTTTGTCAGACAATTGCAATATTCTCACAATAAGCTAATTAGCTCAATTGGAGCATTTCTAGCATGTTTGGTTGAAATTGAAATTTTACATTTTCCAGTTTTGTCAGACGTTTGAAATATTCTCACAATAAGCTAATTAGCTCAATTGGAGCATTTCTAGCATGTTTGGTTGAAATTGGAAATTTACATTTTTCAGTTTTGTCAGACGTTTGTAATATTCTCACAATAAGCTAATTAGCTCAATTGGAGCATTTCTAGCATGTTTGGTTGAAATTGAAATTTTACATTTTCCAGTTTTGTCAGACGTTTGAAATATTCTCACAATAAGCTAATTAGCTCAATTGGAGCATTTCTAGCATGTTTGGTTGAAATTGGAAATTTACACTTTTGACTTTTGTCAGACAATTGCAATATTTTCACAATAAGCTAATTAGCTCAATTGGAGCATTTCTAGCATGTTTGGTTGAAATTGAAATTTTACATTTTCCAGTTTTGTCAGACGTTTGAAATATTCTCACAATAAGCTAATTAGCTCAGTTTGAGCATTTCTAGCATGTTTGGTTGAAATTGGAAATTTACATTTTTCACTTTTGTCAGACAATTGCAATATTCTCTCAATAAACTAATTAGCTCAATTGGAGCATTTCTAGCATGTTTGGTTGAAATTGGAAATTTACATTTTTCACTTTTGTCAGACAATTGCAATATTCTCTCAATAAGCTAATTAGCTCAATTGGAGCATTTCTAGCATGTTTGGTTGAAATTGTAAATTCACATTTTTCACTTTTGTCAGACGTTTGTAAAATTCTTACAGTAGGCTTATTTGCACAATTTGAGCATTTCTAGCATGTTTGGTTGAAATTGGAAATTTACATTTTTCAGTGTTGTCAGACGTTTGTAATATTCTCACAATAAGCTAATTAGCTCAATTGGAGCATTTCTAGCATGTTTGGTTGAAATTAAAAATTTACATTTATCATGCTTGTCAGACGTTTGTAATATTCTCACAATAAGCTAATTAGCTCAATTGGAGCATTTCTAGCATGTTTGGTTGAAATTGGCAATTTACATTTTTCAGTGTTGTCAGACGTTTGTAATATTCTCACAATAAGCTAATTAGCTCAATTGGAGCATTTCTAGCATGTTTGGTTGAAATTGAAACTTTACATTTTCCAGTTTTGTCAGACGTTGGTAATATTCTCACAATAAGCTAATTAGCTCAATTGGAGCATTTCTAGCATGTTTGGTTGAAATGGGAAATTTACATTTTTCAGTTTTGTCAGAGGTTTGTAATATTCTCACAATAAGCTAATTAGCTCAGTTCGAGCATTTCTAGCATGTTTGGTTGAAATTGGAAATTTACATTTTTCACTTTTGTCAGACAATTGCAATATTCTCTCAATAAGCTAATTAGCTCAATTGGAGCATTTCTAGCATGTTTGGTTGAAATTGGAAATTTACATTTTTCAGTTTTGTCAGACGTTTTTAAAATTCTTACAGTAAGCTTATTTGCGCAATTTGAGCATTTCTAGCATGTTTGGTTGAAATTGGAAATTTACATTTTTCAGTTTTGTCAGACGTTTGTAATATTCTCACAATAAGCTAATTAGCTCAATTGGAGCATTTCTAGCATGTTTGGTTGAAATTGGAAATTTACATTTTTCAGTTTTGTCAGACGTTTGTAAAATTCTTACAGTAGGCTTATTTGCGCAATTTGAGCATTTCTAGCATGTTTGGTTGAAATTGGAAATTTACTTTTTTCACTTTTGTCAGACGTTTGTAATATTCTCACAATAAGCTAATTAGCTCAATTGGAGCATTTCTAGCATGTTTGGTTGAAATTGGAAATTTACATTTTTCAGTTTTGTCAGACGTTTGTAATATTCTCACAATAAGCTAATTAGCTCAATTGGAGCATTTCTAGCATGTTTGGTTGAAATTGGAAATTTACACTTTTCACATTTGTCAGAAAATTGCAATATTCTCACAATAAGATAAATTAGCTCAATTGGAGCATTTCTAGCATGTTTGGTTGAAATTGAAAATTTACATTTTTCAGTTTTGTCAGACGTTTGTGTTGAATATGTGTGTAGTTAATGCTGTAGAACGTATATTATGAATAACGAACAATAGTACATAAGTGAATAAGGAATACAATACAAGAGCATTAGAAAAACGTGTAACGCATCCTCGAGGATAAAAACAGAACTGCGTGCGCATGCACTAACCGGAAACGGCAAAGCCAATGATTCAATAACGTAACATCTCTCCTTCCCCTTGGGAAGAAACATGTCATCACTAATTGTAATCCCCTTTTTAGGACAGTTCATAATCTGACAAATATGATGGAACAGTTTTCGCACGCGCTGATCGTCTGATTTGCGTAGGTGTTGATTGTGGTGATTGTAGTATTTCTTGTGCCATGGGGGTGCATGGAATCGAGTCAACGGTGCCTGAAGAGGGCTGCTCGTGTGGACACGTCTCCGCTTCAATATTGACACCTGTCTCCTGACCCATCGGCAAGTGATTGGGTTTTGTCACCTCGCGTTCACTGTTCATTTCATTGGAGGTGTCAGCCAAGTACGGAGAGGTTTCTCTTTTGCGTAGCTGATCAACGTGACGCCTTACAATACCTGAGGTGGAAGCATCTAAAATCTCATACATGGAATTTCCCAGAAGATGCATGACTGACCCTTGCAGCCACTGAACGGCTGGTCTCTGAAACGTCTTGTACCACACTAAATCACCCTCCTGAAAGTGACGCTTCTGCGAGAAGTTTGTGAGTGGTGCAGCCTGAATTGATGGCTTCAGAAGATCTAGTCTTGTTCGCAGACATCTGCCCATCAGTAATTCTGCTGGCGTCTTGCCTGTTACCATGCTAATCGATGTACGATATTTGAGGAGAAACTTATCAACTTTCGTGTTTACTGCTTCTGTCGAAGCCTTGTAAGCTTGTTTGAATGTCTGCACAAATCGTTCGGCTTGACCATTACTTTGTGGGTGGTATGGTGCCGTTGTTAAATGTCGTATACCATTGCTCTTCATGAAGTGCATGAACTCCCCTGATGTGAACTGAGGTCCATTGTCAGTGACCACTGTATAGGGCAACCCATGTGTAGCAAAGACTCTTCGTAGTGTTGCTATGGTGATTGCTGAAGTAGACGTCCGAATGGGAAAAACTTCCGGCCATTTGGAATAGGCATCTACTATAATTAGGAACATTGTATTGTCTAGAGGACCGGCATAATCCAAATGTATTCGCTGCCATGGACTATCAGCAGGGGCCCAATGGTGGGGATCTGATGGAGGATTGTGTTTAACCGCATTGCACTGCGGACAAGACCTTGCAATGGCTTCAATGTCCTCATCAATTTGTGGCCACCATACATAATTGCGTGCTGTTGTTTTCATTTTGACCATCCCCAAGTGACTTTGGTGGAGTTCGGTGAGTATTGTGGCTCGCAAACTAGAGGGTATAACAAGGCGTATGCCTCTCATCAAGCAACCATTTAGCGTCGAGAGCTCTTGTCGACATCTAAAGTATGGATCTATGTTTGCGGCACTGTATGGAGGCCAACCATGTATGGTTGAGTTGTAGACATTGCTCAATGTTTTGTCCTCCTGAGTTTTTATGGATACTGTCTCAAATGTCACGGGTAGTTGGGCATATTGTTCAATGTGAAATAGTCTTGTTTGTTCACAATGAAGTCTTCTGCATGGCTGCGGAAGCCGTGACATAGCATCAGCATTCGCATGAGCGAGTGATGACTTGTATTCTATGTCGTATGTATACGCTGTTAGAATAGCGGCCCATCTTTGCATTCTCATCGCAGCAATAGGAGGAACACCGGTTTTTGGGCCTAGAATTGTAACCAATGGCTTATGGTCAGTGAGCAAGGTAAATGAGCGGCCATACAAGTAGAGGTGGAATTTTGTTACCCCAAAGATAATTGATAGTGCCTCTCGTTCGATTTGGGCATAGTTTCGCTCACTTGGGCTTAATGTTCGAGAAGCAAATGCTATGGGCTTTTCTTCACCATTTGAAAGTTTGTGCGATAAGACTGCCCCTACCCCGTATGCTGAGGCATCACAGGCCAGTATCAGAGGAGAGTTAACATCGTATGGTGTCAACACGCAGTCTGTAGACAACAGCTGCTTTAACTGAACAAAGGCTTCTTGACATTGTGAAGACCAGTTCCAGTGAGCATTTTTGCGTAACTGTTGATGCAATGGGTGCATGACTGTTGCTAAGTTTGGTAAAAACTTTTGATAGTAGTTCACTAAGCCTATGAAAGATCGAAGCTCACCAATATTTGTAGGTGTTGGAGCCTCTTTGATAGCCTTAACCTTGCTTTCCATAGGGTGCAGGCCGTGTTGATCTATGCGATGTCCTAAATAAATAATTGATGATTGTAGGAGGCAGCACTTTTCTTTATTGACCTTTAGCCCATAATTCTGTAGACGGTCTAAAACGCTATGCAAAGTAGATAGATGTGATTCATAGTTCTGACCAGTAATAAATATGTCGTCTTGATAACATAAGACATTTGGTAGGCTACCCAGTATGTCATCCATTGCTCTCTGGTGGATGGCAGGCGCTGAGGCCACCCCGTATGGGAGTCGGTTGTACTGGAACAGTCCTTTATGTGTAGTGATAGTAACTAAAGGCTTTGAAGCTGCATCTAGTTTGATCTGAGCAAAGGCCTTTGACAAATCTAATTTGGAGAATAACTTTCCGCCACTCATTTTTTCTTGAAGGTCATCTATAGATGGCATAGGATATGAGTCAACAACTAGCTGAGGATTTAGGGTAACTTTAAAGTCTCCACACAGCCTAATGGAACCATTGGGTTTTATGACGGGAACTACAGGTGTTGCCCATTCACTATGTTCTACTGGAGAGATAACATTTTCATTTAGGAGAGATTCAAGTTCTTGTTCTACTTTTGCCCGCAATGCGAATGGTACAACTCGGTGCTTTTGCCGAATAGGAATAGCACTTGGGCGCGTACGGAGCGTTGCTTCAACCTTTTTCATTTCTCCTAAAGTTTGCTTGAATAAGGACGGGTACTTTGCAACTAGAGTGTCCATCAGTTGTGCCGTTGCCTCGACCCGATTAGCCTTGATCTCTGACCAGTTTAATTTAAAGTGGTTTAACCATTCCCTTCCAAACAATGGGACCTGCTCACCCTCGGATTTATCTAGCACAAACATCCTTGCTTTACTTTCTTGCTTGCTGAAATGCACAGTTGGGTAGATGACTCCTTTCGGCTTAATTGACTGCGTTGCGCCGTATGGTTTCAAAGTAGTAGATGTAGGTTGGAGTTCCGATGAGCCTTTAATCTTTTTGTAGATATGATATGGCATTGTGGACACTCCTGCACCTGTATCAAGTTCCATTTTCACTGGGATACCATTGATGAGTGTATCTAGCATGATTGGTGGGTGGCTGTGCTCCTTAGACAGTGTGTTTATATGAGCTATATCTTCATGCTCCTCTGTAATTGCATCTGACATTACACTGTGTGTGTTTTGTGCTCGTCTATGAGGCTTCTGGAGTTGAGGTCTTTTACTTGGAGTTTTCTGTTCACAAACAGATTGAAGATGGCCTTTCCGACCACATTTAAAACATTCAGCTTGAAGGTGTGGGCATTGCTTTCTTGGATGAAGGGTGCTCCCGCAGGAACGACAAGGCCAAGGTTTGCCACTGGTAGTAGGCGAATGCATGTTAGAGATGTGACAGACTTTAGATTCTGTTGGCTGTCGTTGTGTCATGACTTCGGCATCTTTCCCAGCCTGCTCCATACCTCGAGCAATCTCTATGGCACGTGAAAGATTTAAGTCTGCTACAGTTAACAGTTTGCGGCGAGCATTTTCGCAGTAAATTCCACAGACCAGTCTATCACGTAGTACCCGTTCACGGTACGCACCTTCAAAATTGCAATGCTCAGCAAGTAACTTGAGTGGTGCAACATACTCATGGATGCTTTCACCAGGTAGCTGGTTTCGTTGATGAAAGCGATATGTTTCCGCAATTTCGAGTGGAGGTGGTGAGATATGATTACTTAGCAGCGTGGTTAATTCTTCGAATGACTTAGCTGTTGGTCTATCTGGTGCTGCGAGACCACGTAATAGTTTATATAACTTGGGACCTATGAGGCTCAGAAAAGTTGCCTTTTTCTTGCTATCATCAATGCTATTAGCTTCCGTGTAGAAATCAAAACGCTCTAAATAACATGTGAATGACTCAATTGACTCATCAAATGGTTCCATGCGTCCAATGGAATTTTGAGCTGCCATTGCAAAATTAATGCTTGTTGAGCTTTATGAGAGAATTTCTGTTAAGAAAAAGATGCACAACAACGTGTGTCTTGCGCAAGAAAAAGGCAACAGTTCTAGTACAAAAATACAGGTAACTAATACAGTAAAACGATAGGGGACATTGAGATAATTACGAATCCCATCCTCGTCGCCATTGTTGAATATGTGTGTAGTTAATGCTGTAGAACGTATATTATGAATAACGAACAATAGTACATAAGTGAATAAGGAATACAATACAAGAGCATTAGAAAAACGTGTAACGCATCCTCGAGGATAAAAACAGAACTGCGTGCGCATGCACTAACCGGAAACGGCAAAGCCAATGATTCAATAACGTAACAGTTTGTAATATTCTCACAATAAGCTAATTAGCTCAATTGGAGCATTTCTAGCATGTTTGGTTGAAATTGGAAATTTACATTTTTCAGTTTTGTCAGACGTTTGTAATATTCTCACAATAAGCTAATTAGCTCAATTGGAGCATTTTTAGCATGTTTGGTTGAAATTGGAAATTTACATTTTTCACTTTTGTCAGACAATTGTAATATTCTCACAATAAGCTAATTAGCTCAATTGGAGCAATTCTAGCATGTTTGGTTGAAATTGGAAATTTACATTTTTCAGTTTTGTCAGACGTTTGTAATATTCTCACAATAAGCTAATTAGCTCAATTGGAGCATTTCTAGCATGTTTGGTTGAAATTGGAAATTTACATTTTTCAGTTTTGCCAGACGTTTGTAATATTCTCACAATAAGCTAATTAGCTCAATTGGAGCATTTCTAGCATGTTTGGTTGAAATTGGAAATTTACACTTTTCACTTTTGTCAGACAATTGCAATATTCTCACAATAAGCTAATTAGCTCAATTGGAGCATTTCTAGCATGTTTGGTTGAAATTGAAATTTTACATTTTCCAGTTTTGTCAGACGTTTGAAATATTCTCACAATAAGCTAATTAGCTCAATTGGAGCATTTCTAGCATGTTTGGTTAAAATTGGAAATTTACATTTTTCAGTTTTGTCAGACGTTTGTAATATTCTCACAATAAGCTAATTAGCTCAATTGGAGCATTTCTAGCATGTTTGGTTGAAATTGGAAATTTACATTTTTCAGTTTTGTCAGACGTTTGTAATATTCTCACAATAAGCTAATTAGCTCAATTGGAGCATTTCTAGCATGTTTGGTTGAAATTGAAATTTTACATTTTCCAGTTTTGTCAGACGTTTGTAATATTCTCACAATAAGCTAATTAGCTCAATTGGAGCATTTCTAGCATGTTTGGTTGAAATTGGAAATTTACATTTATCAGTTTTGTCAGAGGTTTGTAATATTCTCACAATAAGCTAATTAGCTCAGTTGGAGCATTTCTAGCATGTTTGGTTGAAATTTGAAATTTACATTTTTCAGTGTTGTCAGACGTTTGTAATATTCTCACAATAAGCTAATTAGCTCAATCGGAGCATTTCTAGCATGTTTGGTTGAAATTGGAAATTTACACTTTTCACTTTTGTCAGACGTTTGTAATATTCTCACAATAAGCTAATTAGCTCAATTGGAGCATTTCTAGCATGTTTGGTTGAAAATGAAAATTTGCATTCTCCAGTTTTGTCAGACGTTTGTAATATTCTCACAATAAGCTAATTAGCTCAATTGGAGCATTTCTAGCATGTTTGGTTGAAATTGGAAATTTACATTTTTCAGTTTTGTCAGAGGTTTGTAATATTCTCACAATAAGCTAATTAGCTCAATTGGAGCATTTCTAGCATGTTTGGTTGAAATTGGAAATTCACATTTTTCACTTTTGTCAGACGTTTGTAAAATTCTTACAGTAGGCTCATTTGCACAATTTGAGCATTTCTAGCATGTTTGGTTGAAATTGGAAGTTTACATTTTTCACTTTTGTCAGACGTTTGTAATATTCTCACAATAAGCTAATTAGCTCAATTAGAGCATTTCTAGCATGTTTGGTTGAAATTGGAAGTTTACATTTATCATGTTTGTCAGACGTTTGTAATATTCTCACAATAAGCTAATTAGCTCAATTGGAGCATTTCTAGCATGTTTGGTTGAAATTGAAACTTTACATTTTCCAGTTTTGTCAGACGTTTGTAATATTCTCACAATAAGCTAATTAGCTCAGTTGGAGCATTTCTAGCATGTTTGGTTGAAATTGGAAATTTACATTTTTCAGTTTTGTCAGAGGTTTGTAATATTCTCACAATAAGCTTATTAGCTCAGTTGGAGCATTTCTAGCATGTTTGGTTGAAATTGGAAATTTACATTTTTCACTTTTGTCAGACAATTGCAATATTCTCTCAATAAGCTAATTAGCTCAATTGGAGCATTTCTAGCATGTTTGGTTGAAATTGGAAATTTACATTTTTCACTTTTGTCAGACGTTTGTAATATTCTCACAATAAGCTAATTAGCTCAATTGGAGCATTTCTAGCATGTTTGGTTGAAATTGGAAATTTACATTTTTCACTTTTGTCAGACGTTTGTAATATTCTCACAATAAGCTAATTAGCTCAATTGGAGCATTTTTAGCATGTTTGGTTGAAATTGGAAATTTACATTTTTCACTTTTGTCAGACAATTGCAATATTCTCTCAATAAGCTAACTAGCTCAATTGGAGCATTTCTAGCATGTTTGGTTGAAATTGGAAATATAGATTTTTCAGTTTTGTCAGACGTTTGTAAAATTCTTACAGTAGGCTTATTTGCGCAAATTGAGCATTTCTAGCATGTTTGGTTGAAATTGGAAATTTACATTTTTCAGTTTTGTCAGACGTTTGTAAAATTCTTACAGTAGGCTTATTTGCGCAAATTGAGCATTTCTAGCATGTTTGGTTGAAATTGAAATTTTACATTTTCCAGTTTTGTCAGACGTTTGTAATATTCTCACAATAAGCTAATTAGCTCAATTGGAGCATTTCTAGCATGTTTGGTTGAAATTGGAAATTTACATTTATCAGTTTTGTCAGAGGTTTGTAATATTCTCACAATAAGCTAATTAGCTCAGTTGGAGCATTTCTAGCATGTTTGGTTGAAATTTGAAATTTACATTTTTCAGTGTTGTCAGACGTTTGTAATATTCTCACAATAAGCTAATTAGCTCAATCGGAGCATTTCTAGCATGTTTGGTTGAAATTGGAAATTTACACTTTTCACTTTTGTCAGACGTTTGTAATATTCTCACAATAAGCTAATTAGCTCAATTGGAGCATTTCTAGCATGTTTGGTTGAAAATGAAAATTTGCATTCTCCAGTTTTGTCAGACGTTTGTAATATTCTCACAATAAGCTAATTAGCTCAATTGGAGCATTTCTAGCATGTTTGGTTGAAACTGGAAATTTACATTTTTCAGTTTTGTCAGAGGTTTGTAATATTCTCACAATAAGCTAATTAGCTCAATTGGAGCATTTCTAGCATGTTTGGTTGAAATTGGAAATTCACATTTTTCACTTTTGTCAGACGTTTGTAAAATTCTTACAGTAGGCTCATTTGCACAATTTGAGCATTTCTAGCATGTTTGGTTGAAATTGGAAATTTACATTTTTCAGTGTTGTCAGACGTTTGTAATATTCTCACAATAAGCTAATTAGCTCAATTGGAGCATTTCTAGCATGTTTGGTTGAAATTGGAAATTTACATTTTTCACTTTTGTCAGACAATTGCAATATTCTCACAATAAGCTAATTAGCTCAATTGGAGCATTTCTAGCATGTTTGGTTGAAATTGGAAATTTACATTTTTCAGTGTTGTCAGACATTTGTAATATTCTCACAATAAGCTAATTAGCTCAATTGGAGCATTTCTAGCATGTTTGGTTGAAATTGGAAATTTACATTTTTCAGTTTTGTCAGACATTTGTAATATTCTCACAATAAGCTAATTAGCTCAATTGGAGCATTTCTAGCATGTTTGGTTGAAATTGGAAATTTACATTTTTCACTTTTGTCAGACGTTTGTAATATTCTCACAATAAGCTAATTAGCTCAATTGGAGCATTTCTAGCATGTTTGGTTGAAATTGGAAATTTACATTTTTCACTTTTGTCAGACGTTTGTAATATTCTCACAATAAGCTAATTAGCTCAATTGGAGCATTTTTAGCATGTTTGGTTGAAATTGGAAATTTACATTTTTCACTTTTGTCAGACAATTGCAATATTCTCTCAATAAGCTAATTAGCTCAATTGGAGCATTTCTAGCATGTTTGGTTGAAATTGGAAATATAGATTTTTCAGTTTTGTCAGACGTTTGTAAAATTCTTACAGTAGGCTTATTTGCGCAAATTGAGCATTTCTAGCATGTTTGGTTGAAATTGGAAATTTACATTTTTCAGTTTTGTCAGACGTTTGTAAAATTCTTACAGTAGGCTTATTTGCGCAAATTGAGCATTTCTAGCATGTTTGGTTGAAATTGAAATTTTACATTTTCCAGTTTTGTCAGACGTTTGTAATATTCTCACAATAAGCTAATTAGCTCAATTGGAGCATTTCTAGCATGTTTGGTTGAAATTGGAAATTTACATTTATCAGTTTTGTCAGAGGTTTGTAATATTCTCACAATAAGCTAATTAGCTCAGTTGGAGCATTTCTAGCATGTTTGGTTGAAATTTGAAATTTACATTTTTCAGTGTTGTCAGACGTTTGTAATATTCTCACAATAAGCTAATTAGCTCAATCGGAGCATTTCTAGCATGTTTGGTTGAAATTGGAAATTTACACTTTTCACTTTTGTCAGACGTTTGTAATATTCTCACAATAAGCTAATTAGCTCAATTGGAGCATTTCTAGCATGTTTGGTTGAAAATGAAAATTTGCATTCTCCAGTTTTGTCAGACGTTTGTAATATTCTCACAATAAGCTAATTAGCTCAATTGGAGCATTTCTAGCATGTTTGGTTGAAATTGGAAATTTACATTTTTCAGTTTTGTCAGAGGTTTGTAATATTCTCACAATAAGCTAATTAGCTCAATTGGAGCATTTCTAGCATGTTTGGTTGAAATTGGAAATTCACATTTTTCACTTTTGTCAGACGTTTGTAAAATTCTTACAGTAGGCTCATTTGCACAATTTGAGCATTTCTAGCATGTTTGGTTGAAATTGGAAATTTACATTTTTCAGTGTTGTCAGACGTTTGTAATATTCTCACAATAAGCTAATTAGCTCAATTGGAGCATTTCTAGCATGTTTGGTTGAAATTGGAAATTTACATTTTTCACTTTTGTCAGACAATTGCAATATTCTCACAATAAGCTAATTAGCTCAATTGGAGCATTTCTAGCATGTTTGGTTGAAATTGGAAATTTACATTTTTCAGTGTTGTCAGACATTTGTAATATTCTCACAATAAGCTAATTAGCTCAATTGGAGCATTTCTAGCATGTTTGGTTGAAATTGGAAATTTACATTTATCATGTTTGTCAGACGTTTGTAATATTCTCACAATAAGCTAATTAGCTCAATTGGAGCATTTCTAGCATGTTTGGTTGAAATTGGAAATTTACATTTTTCACTTTTGTCAGACGTTTGTAAAATTCTTACAGTAGGCTTATTTGCACAATTTGAGCATTTCTAGCATGTTTGGTTGAAATTGGAAATTTACATTTTTCACTTTTGTCAGACATATGCAATATTCTCACAATAAGCTATTTAGCTCAATTGGAGCATTTCTAGCATGTTTGGTTGAAATTGGAAATTTACATTTTTCAGTGTTGTCAGACGTTTGTAATATTCTCACAATAAGCTAATTAGCTCAATTGGAGCATTTCTAGCATGTTTGGTTGAAATTGGAAATTTACATTTTTCAGTGTTGTCAGACGTTTGTAATATTCTCACAATAAGCTAATTAGCTCAATTGGAGCATTTCTAGCATGTTTGGTTGAAATTGGAAGTTTACATTTTTCACTTTTGTCAGACGTTTGTAATATTCTCACAATAAGCTAATTAGCTCAATTAGAGCATTTCTAGCATGTTTGGTTGAAATTGGAAGTTTACATTTATCATGTTTGTCAGACGTTTGTAATATTCTCACAATAAGCTAATTAGCTCAATTGGAGCATTTCTAGCATGTTTGGTTGAAATTGAAACTTTACATTTTCCAGTTTTGTCAGACGTTTGTAATATTCTCACAATAAGCTAATTAGCTCAGTTGGAGCATTTCTAGCATGTTTGGTTGAAATTGGAAATTTACATTTTTCAGTTTTGTCAGAGGTTTGTAATATTCTCACAA
Organism: Watersipora subatra; assembly: GCF_963576615.1. Taxonomy (NCBI): domain Eukaryota; kingdom Metazoa; phylum Bryozoa; class Gymnolaemata; order Cheilostomatida; family Watersiporidae; genus Watersipora; species Watersipora subatra. The sequence continues at coordinate 165,267 of NW_027045321.1, forward strand.
TAAGCTTATTAGCTCAGTTGGAGCATTTCTAGCATGTTTGGTTGAAATTGGAAATTTACATTTTTCACTTTTGTCAGACAATTGCAATATTCTCTCAATAAGCTAATTAGCTCAATTGGAGCATTTCTAGCATGTTTGGTTGAAATTGGAAATTTACATTTTTCACTTTTGTCAGACGTTTGTAATATTCTCACAATAAGCTAATTAGCTCAATTGGAGCATTTCTAGCATGTTTGGTTGAAATTGGAAATTTACATTTTTCACTTTTGTCAGACGTTTGTAATATTCTCACAATAAGCTAATTAGCTCAATTGGAGCATTTTTAGCATGTTTGGTTGAAATTGGAAATTTACATTTTTCACTTTTGTCAGACAATTGCAATATTCTCTCAATAAGCTAATTAGCTCAATTGGAGCATTTCTAGCATGTTTGGTTGAAATTGGAAATATAGATTTTTCAGTTTTGTCAGACGTTTGTAAAATTCTTACAGTAGGCTTATTTGCGCAAATTGAGCATTTCTAGCATGTTTGGTTGAAATTGGAAATTTACATTTTTCAGTTTTGTCAGACGTTTGTAAAATTCTTACAGTAGGCTTATTTGCGCAAATTGAGCATTTCTAGCATGTTTGGTTGAAATTGGAAATTTACATTTTTCACTTTTGTCAGACAATTGCAATATTCTCACAATAAGCTAATTAGCTCAATTGGAGCATTTCTAGCATGTTTGGTTGAAATTGGAAATTTACATTTTTCAGTTTTGTCAGACGTTTGTAATATTCTCACAATAAGCTAATTAGCTCAATTGGAGCATTTTTAGCATGTTTGGTTGAAATTGGAAATTTACATTTTTCACTTTTGTCAGACAATTGTAATATTCTCACAATAAGCTAATTAGCTCAATTGGAGCATTTCTAGCATGTTTGGTTGAAATTGGAAATTTACATTTTTCAGTTTTGTCAGACGTTTGTAATATTCTCACAATAAGCTAATTAGCTCAATTGGAGCATTTCTAGCATGTTTGGTTGAAATTGGAAATTTACATTTTTCAGTTTTGTCAGACGTTTGTAATATTCTCACAATAAGCTAATTAGCTCAATTGGAGCATTTCTAGCATGTTTGGTTGAAATTGGAAATTTACACTTTTGACTTTTGTCAGACAATTGCAATATTCTCACAATAAGCTAATTAGCTCAATTGGAGCATTTCTAGCATGTTTGGTTGAAATTGAAATTTTACATTTTCCAGTTTTGTCAGACGTTTGAAATATTCTCACAATAAGCTAATTAGCTCAATTGGAGCATTTCTAGCATGTTTGGTTGAAATTGGAAATTTACATTTTTCAGTTTTGTCAGACGTTTGTAATATTCTCACAATAAGCTAATTAGCTCAATTGGAGCATTTCTAGCATGTTTGGTTGAAATTGAAATTTTACATTTTCCAGTTTTGTCAGACGTTTGAAATATTCTCACAATAAGCTAATTAGCTCAATTGGAGCATTTCTAGCATGTTTGGTTGAAATTGGAAATTTACACTTTTGACTTTTGTCAGACAATTGCAATATTTTCACAATAAGCTAATTAGCTCAATTGGAGCATTTCTAGCATGTTTGGTTGAAATTGAAATTTTACATTTTCCAGTTTTGTCAGACGTTTGAAATATTCTCACAGTAAGCTAATTAGCTCAGTTTGAGCATTTCTAGCATGTTTGGTTGAAATTGGAAATTTACATTTTTCACTTTTGTCAGACAATTGCAATATTCTCTCAATAAACTAATTAGCTCAATTGGAGCATTTCTAGCATGTTTGGTTGAAATTGGAAATTTACATTTTTCACTTTTGTCAGACAATTGCAATATTCTCTCAATAAGCTAATTAGCTCAATTGGAGCATTTCTAGCATGTTTGGTTGAAATTGGAAATTCACATTTTTCACTTTTGTCAGACGTTTGTAAAATTCTTACAGTAGGCTTATTTGCACAATTTGAGCATTTCTAGCATGTTTGGTTGAAATTGGAAATTTACATTTTTCAGTGTTGTCAGACGTTTGTAATATTCTCACAATAAGCTAATTAGCTCAATTGGAGCATTTCTAGCATGTTTGGTTGAAATTAAAAATTTACATTTATCATGCTTGTCAGACGTTTGTAATATTCTCACAATAAGCTAATTAGCTCAATTGGAGCATTTCTAGCATGTTTGGTTGAAATTGGCAATTTACATTTTTCAGTGTTGTCAGACGTTTGTAATATTCTCACAATAAGCTAATTAGCTCAATTGGAGCATTTCTAGCATGTTTGGTTGAAATTGAAACTTTACATTTTCCAGTTTTGTCAGACGTTGGTAATATTCTCACAATAAGCTAATTAGCTCAATTGGAGCATTTCTAGCATGTTTGGTTGAAATGGGAAATTTACATTTTTCAGTTTTGTCAGAGGTTTGTAATATTCTCACAATAAGCTAATTAGCTCAGTTCCAGCATTTCTAGCATGTTTGGTTGAAATTGGAAATTTACATTTTTCACTTTTGTCAGACAATTGCAATATTCTCTCAATAAGCTAATTAGCTCAATTGGAGCATTTCTAGCATGTTTGGTTGAAATTGGAAATTTACATTTTTCAGTTTTGTCAGACGTTTTTAAAATTCTTACAGTAAGCTTATTTGCGCAATTTGAGCATTTCTAGCATGTTTGGTTGAAATTGGAAATTTACATTTTTCAGTTTTGTCAGACGTTTGTAATATTCTCACAATAAGCTAATTAGCTCAATTGGAGCATTTCTAGCATGTTTGGTTGAAATTGGAAATTTACATTTTTCAGTTTTGTCAGACGTTTGTAAAATTCTTACAGTAGGCTTATTTGCGCAATTTGAGCATTTCTAGCATGTTTGGTTGAAATTGGAAATTTACTTTTTTCACTTTTGTCAGACGTTTGTAATATTCTCACAATAAGCTAATTAGCTCAATTGGAGCATTTCTAGCATGTTTGGTTGAAATTGGAAATTTACATTTTTCAGTTTTGTCAGACGTTTGTAATATTCTCACAATAAGCTAATTAGCTCAATTGGAGCATTTCTAGCATGTTTGGTTGAAATTGGAAATTTACACTTTTCACATTTGTCAGAAAATTGCAATATTCTCACAATAAGATAAATTAGCTCAATTGGAGCATTTCTAGCATGTTTGGTTGAAATTGAAAATTTACATTTTTCAGTTTTGTCAGACGTTTGTAATATTCTCACAATAAGCTAATTAGCTCAATTGGAGCATTTCTAGCATGTTTGGTTGAAATTGGAAATTTACATTTTTCAGTTTTGTCAGACGTTTGTAATATTCTCACAATAAGCTAATTAGCTCAGTTTGAGCATTTCTAGCATGTTTGGTTGAAATTGGAAATTTACATTTTTCACTTTTGTCAGACAATTGCAATATTCTCTCAATAAACTAATTAGCTCAATTGGAGCATTTCTAGCATGTTTGGTTGAAATTGGAAATTTACATTTTTCACTTTTGTCAGACAATTGCAATATTCTCTCAATAAGCTAATTAGCTCAATTGGAGCATTTCTAGCATGTTTGGTTGAAATTGGAAATTCACATTTTTCACTTTTGTCAGACGTTTGTAAAATTCTTACTGTAGGCTTATTTGTACATTTTGAGCATTTCTAGCATGTTTGGTTGAAATTGGAAATTTACATTTTTCAGTGTTGTCAGACGTTTGTAATATTCTCACAATAAGCTAATTAGCTCAATTGGAGCATTTCTAGCATGTTTGGTTGAAATTAAAAATTTACATTTATCATGCTTGTCAGACGTTTGTAATATTCTCACAATAAGCTAATTAGCTCAATTGGAGCATTTCTAGCATGTTTGGTTGAAATTGGCAATTTACATTTTTCAGTGTTGTCAGACGTTTGTAATATTCTCACAATAAGCTAATTAGCTCAATTGGAGCATTTCTAGCATGTTTGGTTGAAATTGAAACTTTACATTTTCCAGTTTTGTCAGACGTTGGTAATATTCTCACAATAAGCTAATTAGCTCAATTGGAGCATTTCTAGCATGTTTGGTTGAAATGGGAAATTTACATTTTTCAGTTTTGTCAGAGGTTTGTAATATTCTCACAATAAGCTAATTAGCTCAGTTCGAGCATTTCTAGCATGTTTGGTTGAAATTGGAAATTTACATTTTTCACTTTTGTCAGACAATTGCAATATTCTCTCAATAAGCTAATTAGCTCAATTGGAGCATTTCTAGCATGTTTGGTTGAAATTGGAAATTTACATTTTTCAGTTTTGTCAGACGTTTTTAAAATTCTTACAGTAAGCTTATTTGCGCAATTTGAGCATTTCTAGCATGTTTGGTTGAAATTGGAAATTTACATTTTTCAGTTTTGTCAGACGTTTGTAATATTCTCACAATAAGCTAATTAGCTCAATTGGAGCATTTCTAGCATGTTTGGTTGAAATTGGAAATTTACATTTTTCAGTTTTGTCAGACGTTTGTAAAATTCTTACAGTAGGCTTATTTGCGCAATTTGAGCATTTCTAGCATGTTTGGTTGAAATTGGAAATTTACTTTTTTCACTTTTGTCAGACGTTTGTAATATTCTCACAATAAGCTAATTAGCTCAATTGGAGCATTTCTAGCATGTTTGGTTGAAATTGGAAATTTACATTTTTCAGTTTTGTCAGACGTTTGTAATATTCTCACAATAAGCTAATTAGCTCAATTGGAGCATTTCTAGCATGTTTGGTTGAAATTGGAAATTTACACTTTTCACATTTGTCAGAAAATTGCAATATTCTCACAATAAGATAAATTAGCTCAATTGGAGCATTTCTAGCATGTTTGGTTGAAATTGAAAATTTACATTTTTCAGTTTTGTCAGACGTTTGTAATATTCTCACAATAAGCTAATTAGCTCAATTGGAGCATTTCTAGCATGTTTGGTTGAAATTGGAAATTTACATTTTTCAGTTTTGTCAGACGTTTGTAATATTCTCACAATAAGCTAATTAGCTCAATTGGAGCATTTTTAGCATGTTTGGTTGAAATTGGAAATTTACATTTTTCACTTTTGTCAGACAATTGTAATATTCTCACAATAAGCTAATTAGCTCAATTGGAGCATTTCTAGCATGTTTGGTTGAAATTGGAAATTTACATTTTTCAGTTTTGTCAGACGTTTGTAATATTCTCACAATAAGCTAATTAGCTCAATTGGAGCATTTCTAGCATGTTTGGTTGAAATTGGAAATTTACATTTTTCAGTTTTGTCAGACGTTTGTAATATTCTCACAATAAGCTAATTAGCTCAATTGGAGCATTTCTAGCATGTTTGGTTGAAATTGGAAATTTACACTTTTCACTTTTGTCAGACAATTTCAATATTCTCACAATAAGCTAATTAGCTCAATTGGAGCATTTTTAGCATGTTTGGTTGAAATTGGAAATTTACATTTTTCACTTTTGTCAGACAATTGTAATATTCTCACAATAAGCTAATTAGCTCAATTGGAGCATTTCTAGCATGTTTGGTTGAAATTGGAAATTTACACTTTTCACTTTTGTCAGACAATTTCAATATTCTCACAATAAGCTAATTAGCTCAATTGGAGCATTTCTAGCATGTTTGGTTGAAATTGAAATTTTACATTTTCCAGTTTTGTCAGACGTTTGAAATATTCTCACAATAAGCTAATTAGCTCAATTGGAGCATTTCTAGCATGTTTGGTTGAAATTGGAAACTTACATTTTTCAGTTTTGTCAGAGGTTTGTAATATTCTCACAATAAGCTAATTAGCTCAGTTTGAGCATTTCTAGCATGTTTGGTTGAAATTGGAAATTTACATTTTTCACTTTTGTCAGACAATTGCAATATTCTCTCAATAAACTAATTAGCTCAATTGGAGCATTTCTAGCATGTTTGGTTGAAATTGGAAATTTACATTTTTCACTTTTGTCAGACAATTGCAATATTCTCTCAATAAGCTAATTAGCTCAATTGGAGCATTTCTAGCATGTTTGGTTGAAATTGGAAATTCACATTTTTCACTTTTGTCAGACGTTTGTAAAATTCTTACAGTAGGCTTATTTGCACAATTTGAGCATTTTTAGCATGTTTGGTTGAAATTGGAAATTTACATTTTTCAGTGTTGTCAGACGTTTGTAATATTCTCACAATAAGCTAATTAGCTCAATTGGAGCATTTCTAGCATGTTTGGTTGAAATTAAAAATTTACATTTATCATGCTTGTCAGACGTTTGTAATATTCTCACAATAAGCTAATTAGCTCAATTGGAGCATTTCTAGCATGTTTGGTTGAAATTGGCAATTTACATTTTTCAGTGTTGTCAGACGTTTGTAATATTCTCACAATAAGCTAATTAGCTCAATTGGAGCATTTCTAGCATGTTTGGTTGAAATTGAAACTTTACATTTTCCAGTTTTGTCAGACGTTGGTAATATTCTCACAATAAGCTAATTAGCTCAATTGGAGCATTTCTAGCATGTTTGGTTGAAATGGGAAATTTACATTTTTCAGTTTTGTCAGAGGTTTGTAATATTCTCACAATAAGCTAATTAGCTCAGTTCAAGCATTTCTAGCATGTTTGGTTGAAATTGGAAATTTACATTTTTCACTTTTGTCAGACAATTGCAATATTCTCTCAATAAGCTAATTAGCTCAATTGGAGCATTTCTAGCATGTTTGGTTGAAATTGGAAATTTACATTTTTCAGTTTTGTCAGACGTTTTTAAAATTCTTACAGTAAGCTTATTTGCGCAATTTGAGCATTTCTAGCATGTTTGGTTGAAATTGGAAATTTACATTTTTCAGTTTTGTCAGACGTTTGTAATATTCTCACAATAAGCTAATTAGCTCAATTGGAGCATTTCTAGCATGTTTGGTTGAAATTGGAAATTTACATTTTTCACTTTTGTCAGACGTTTGTAAAATTCTTACAGTAGGCTTATTTGCGCAATTTGAGCATTTCTAGCATGTTTGGTTGAAATTGGAAATTTACTTTTTTCACTTTTGTCAGACGTTTGTAATATTCTCACAATAAGCTAATTAGCTCAATTGGAGCATTTCTAGCATGTTTGGTTGAAATTGGAAATTTACATTTTTCAGTTTTGTCAGACGTTTGTAATATTCTCACAATAAGCTAATTAGCTCAATTGGAGCATTTCTAGCATGTTTGGTTGAAATTGGAAATTTACACTTTTCACATTTGTCAGAAAATTGCAATATTCTCACAATAAGATAAATTAGCTCAATTGGAGCATTTCTAGCATGTTTGGTTGAAATTGAAAATTTACATTTTTCAGTTTTGTCAGACGTTTGTAATATTCTCACAATAAGCTAATTAGCTCAATTGGAGCATTTCTAGCATGTTTGGTTGAAATTGGAAATTTACATTTTTCACTTTTGTCAGACAATTGCAATATTCTCACAATAAGCTAATTAGCTCAATTGGAGCATTTCTAGCATGTTTGGTTGAAATTGGAAATTTACATTTTTCACTTTTGTCAGACAATTGCAATATTCTCACAATAAGCTAATTAGCTCAATTGGAGCATTTCTAGCATGTTTGGTTGAAATTGGAAGTTTACATTTTTCAGTGTTGTCAGACGTTTGTAATATTCTCACAATAAGCTAATTAGCTCAATTGAAGCATTTCTAGCATGTTTGGTTGAAATTCGAAAATTTACAATTTTCACTTTTGTCAGACGTTTGTAATATTCTCACAATAAGCTAATTAGCTCAATTAGAGCATTTCTAGCATGTTTGGTTGAAACTGGAAATTTACATTTATCATGTTTGTCAGACGTTTGTAATATTCTCACAATAAGCTAATTAGCTCAATTGGAGCATTTCTAGCATGTTTGGTTGAAATTGGAAATTTACATTTTTCAGTGTTGTCAGACGTTTGTAATATTCTCACAATAAGCTAATTAGCTCAATTGGAGCATTTCTAGCATGTTTGGTTGAAATTGAAATATTACATTTTCCAGTTTTGTCAGACGTTTGTAATATTCTCACAATAAGCTAATTAGCTCAATTGGAGCATTTCTAGCATGTTTGATTGAAATTGGAAATTTACATTTTTCAGTTTAATCAGAGGTTTGTAATATTCTCACAATAAGCTAATTAGCTCAGTTGGAGCATTTCTAGCATGTTTGGTTGAAATTGGAAATTTACATTTTTCACTTTTGTCAGACGTTTGTAAAATTCTTACAGTAGGCTTATTTGCACAATTGGAGCATTTCTAGCATGTTTGGTTGAAATTAAAAATTTACATTTATCATGCTTGTCAGACGTTTGTAATATTCTCACAATAAGCTAATTAGCTCAATTGGAGCATTTCTAGCATGTTTGGTTGAAATTGGCAATTTACATTTTTCAGTGTTGTCAGACGTTTGTAATATTCTCACAATAAGCTAATTAGCTCAATTGGAGCATTTCTAGCATGTTTGGTTGAAATTGAAACTTTACATTTTCCAGTTTTGTCAGACGTTGGTAATATTCTCACAATAAGCTAATTAGCTCAATTGGAGCATTTCTAGCATGTTTGGTTGAAATGGGAAATTTACATTTTTCAGTTTTGTCAGAGGTTTGTAATATTCTCACAATAAGCTAATTAGCTCAGTTCGAGCATTTCTAGCATGTTTGGTTGAAATTGGAAATTTACATTTTTCACTTTTGTCAGACAATTGCAATATTCTCTCAATAAGCTAATTAGCTCAATTGGAGCATTTCTAGCATGTTTGGTTGAAATTGGAAATTTACATTTTTCAGTTTTGTCAGACGTTTTTAAAATTCTTACAGTAAGCTTATTTGCGCAATTTGAGCATTTCTAGCATGTTTGGTTGAAATTGGAAATTTACATTTTTCAGTTTTGTCAGACGTTTGTAATATTCTCACAATAAGCTAATTAGCTCAATTGGAGCATTTCTAGCATGTTTGGTTGAAATTGGAAATTTACATTTTTCAGTTTTGTCAGACGTTTGTAAAATTCTTACAGTAGGCTTATTTGCGCAATTTGAGCATTTCTAGCATGTTTGGTTGAAATTGGAAATTTACTTTTTTCACTTTTGTCAGACGTTTGTAATATTCTCACAATAAGCTAATTAGCTCAATTGGAGCATTTCTAGCATGTTTGGTTGAAATTGGAAATTTACATTTTTCAGTTTTGTCAGACGTTTGTAATATTCTCACAATAAGCTAATTAGCTCAATTGGAGCATTTCTAGCATGTTTGGTTGAAATTGGAAATTTACACTTTTCACATTTGTCAGAAAATTGCAATATTCTCACAATAAGATAAATTAGCTCAATTGGAGCATTTCTAGCATGTTTGGTTGAAATTGAAAATTTACATTTTTCAGTTTTGTCAGATGTTTGTAATATTCTCACAATAAGCTAATTAGCTCAATTGGAGCATTTCTAGCATGTTTGGTTGAAATTGGAAATTTACATTTTTCAGTTTTGTCAGACGTTTGTAATATTCTCACAATAAGCTAATTAGCTCAATTGGAGCATTTTTAGCATGTTTGGTTGAAATTGGAAATTTACATTTTTCACTTTTGTCAGACAATTGTAATATTCTCACAATAAGCTAATTAGCTCAATTGGAGCATTTCTAGCATGTTTGGTTGAAATTGGAAATTTACATTTTTCAGTTTTGTCAGACGTTTGTAATATTCTCACAATAAGCTAATTAGCTCAATTGGAGCATTTCTAGCATGTTTGGTTGAAATTGGAAATTTACATTTTTCAGTTTTGTCAGACGTTTGTAATATTCTCACAATAAGCTAATTAGCTCAATTGGAGCATTTCTAGCATGTTTGGTTGAAATTGGAAATTTACACTTTTCACTTTTGTCAGACAATTTCAATATTCTCACAATAAGCTAATTAGCTCAATTGGAGCATTTCTAGCATGTTTGGTTGAAATTGAAATTTTACATTTTCCAGTTTTGTCAGACGTTTGAAATATTCTCACAATAAGCTAATTAGCTCAATTGGAGCATTTCTAGCATGTTTGGTTGAAATTGGAAACTTACATTTTTCAGTTTTGTCAGAGGTTTGTAATATTCTCACAATAAGCTAATTAGCTCAGTTTGAGCATTTCTAGCATGTTTGGTTGAAATTGGAAATTTACATTTTTCACTTTTGTCAGACAATTGCAATATTCTCTCAATAAACTAATTAGCTCAATTGGAGCATTTCTAGCATGTTTGGTTGAAATTGGAAATTTACATTTTTCACTTTTGTCAGACAATTGCAATATTCTCTCAATAAGCTAATTAGCTCAATTGGAGCATTTCTAGCATGTTTGGTTGAAATTGGAAATTCACATTTTTCACTTTTGTCAGACGTTTGTAAAATTCTTACAGTAGGCTTATTTGCACAATTTGAGCATTTTTAGCATGTTTGGTTGAAATTGGAAATTTACATTTTTCAGTGTTGTCAGACGTTTGTAATATTCTCACAATAAGCTAATTAGCTCAATTGGAGCATTTCTAGCATGTTTGGTTGAAATTAAAAATTTACATTTATCATGCTTGTCAGACGTTTGTAATATTCTCACAATAAGCTAATTAGCTCAATTGGAGCATTTCTAGCATGTTTGGTTGAAATTGGCAATTTACATTTTTCAGTGTTGTCAGACGTTTGTAATATTCTCACAATAAGCTAATTAGCTCAATTGGAGCATTTCTAGCATGTTTGGTTGAAATTGAAACTTTACATTTTCCAGTTTTGTCAGACGTTGGTAATATTCTCACAATAAGCTAATTAGCTCAATTGGAGCATTTCTAGCATGTTTGGTTGAAATGGGAAATTTACATTTTTCAGTTTTGTCAGAGGTTTGTAATATTCTCACAATAAGCTAATTAGCTCAGTTCAAGCATTTCTAGCATGTTTGGTTGAAATTGGAAATTTACATTTTTCACTTTTGTCAGACAATTGCAATATTCTCTCAATAAGCTAATTAGCTCAATTGGAGCATTTCTAGCATGTTTGGTTGAAATTGGAAATTTACATTTTTCAGTTTTGTCAGACGTTTTTAAAATTCTTACAGTAAGCTTATTTGCGCAATTTGAGCATTTCTAGCATGTTTGGTTGAAATTGGAAATTTACATTTTTCAGTTTTGTCAGACGTTTGTAATATTCTCACAATAAGCTAATTAGCTCAATTGGAGCATTTCTAGCATGTTTGGTTGAAATTGGAAATTTACATTTTTCACTTTTGTCAGACGTTTGTAAAATTCTTACAGTAGGCTTATTTGCGCAATTTGAGCATTTCTAGCATGTTTGGTTGAAATTGGAAATTTACTTTTTTCACTTTTGTCAGACGTTTGTAATATTCTCACAATAAGCTAATTAGCTCAATTGGAGCATTTCTAGCATGTTTGGTTGAAATTGGAAATTTACATTTTTCAGTTTTGTCAGACGTTTGTAATATTCTCACAATAAGCTAATTAGCTCAATTGGAGCATTTCTAGCATGTTTGGTTGAAATTGGAAATTTACACTTTTCACATTTGTCAGAAAATTGCAATATTCTCACAATAAGATAAATTAGCTCAATTGGAGCATTTCTAGCATGTTTGGTTGAAATTGAAAATTTACATTTTTCAGTTTTGTCAGACGTTTGTAATATTCTCACAATAAGCTAATTAGCTCAATTGGAGCATTTCTAGCATGTTTGGTTGAAATTGGAAATTTACATTTTTCACTTTTGTCAGACAATTGCAATATTCTCACAATAAGCTAATTAGCTCAATTGGAGCATTTCTAGCATGTTTGGTTGAAATTGGAAATTTACATTTTTCACTTTTGTCAGACAATTGCAATATTCTCACAATAAGCTAATTAGCTCAATTGGAGCATTTCTAGCATGTTTGGTTGAAATTGGAAGTTTACATTTTTCAGTGTTGTCAGACGTTTGTAATATTCTCACAATAAGCTAATTAGCTCAATTGAAGCATTTCTAGCATGTTTGGTTGAAATTCGAAAATTTACAATTTTCACTTTTGTCAGACGTTTGTAATATTCTCACAATAAGCTAATTAGCTCAATTAGAGCATTTCTAGCATGTTTGGTTGAAACTGGAAATTTACATTTATCATGTTTGTCAGACGTTTGTAATATTCTCACAATAAGCTAATTAGCTCAATTGGAGCATTTCTAGCATGTTTGGTTGAAATTGGAAATTTACATTTTTCAGTGTTGTCAGACGTTTGTAATATTCTCACAATAAGCTAATTAGCTCAATTGGAGCATTTCTAGCATGTTTGGTTGAAATTGAAATATTACATTTTCCAGTTTTGTCAGACGTTTGTAATATTCTCACAATAAGCTAATTAGCTCAATTGGAGCATTTCTAGCATGTTTGATTGAAATTGGAAATTTACATTTTTCAGTTTAATCAGAGGTTTGTAATATTCTCACAATAAGCTAATTAGCTCAGTTGGAGCATTTCTAGCATGTTTGGTTGAAATTGGAAATTTACATTTTTCACTTTTGTCAGACGTTTGTAAAATTCTTACAGTAGGCTTATTTGCACAATTTGAGCATTTCTAGCATGTTTGGTTGAAATTGAAAATTTACATTTTTCACTTTTGTCAGACGTTTGTAAAATTCTTACAGTAGGCTTATTTGCACAATTTGAGCATTTCTAGCATGTTTGGTTGAAATTGGAAATTTACATTTTTCACTTTTGTCAGACAATTGCAATATTCTCACAATAAGCTAATTAGCTCAATTGGAGCATTTCTAGCATGTTTGGTTGAAATTGGAAATTTACATTTTTCAGTGTTGTCAGACGTTTGTAATATTCTCACAATAAGCTAATTAGCTCAATTGGAGCATTTCTAGCATGTTTGGTTGAAATTGGAAATTTACATTTTTCACTTTTGTCAGACGTTTGTAATATTCTCACAATAAGCTAATTAGCTCAATTAGAGCATTTCTAGCATGTTTGGTTGAAATTAAAAATTTACATTTATCATGTTTGTCAGACGTTTGTAATATTCTCACAATAAGCTAATTAGCTCAATTGGAGCATTTCTAGCATGTTTGGTTGAAATTGGAAATTTACATTTTTCAGTGTTGTCAGACGTTTGTAATATTCTCACAATAAGCTAATTAGCTCAATTGGAGCATTTCTAGCATGTTTGGTTGAAATTGAAACTTTACATTTTCCAGTTTTGTCAGACGTTTGTAATATTCTCACAATAAGCTAATTAGCTCAATTGGAGCATTTCTAGCATGTTTGGTTGAAATTGGAAATTTACATTTTTCAGTTTTGTCAGAGGTTTCTAATATTCTCACAATAAGCTAATTAGCTCAGTTGGAGCATTTCTAGCATGTTTGGTTGAAATTGGAAATTTACATTTTTCACTTTTGTCAGACAATTGCAATATTCTCTCAATAAGCTAATTAGCTCAATTGGAGCATTTCTAGCATGTTTGGTTGAAATTGGAAATTTACATTTATCATGTTTGTCAGACGTTTGTAATATTCTCACACTAAGCTAATTAGCTCAATTGGAGCATTTCTAGCATGTTTGGTTGAAATTGGAAATTTACATTTTTCAGTGTTGTCAGACGTTTGTAATATTCTCACAATAAGCTAATTAGCTCAATTGGAGCATTGCTAGCATGTTTGGTTGAAATTGGAAATTTACATTTTTCAGTTTTGTCAGACGTTTGTAATATTCTCACAATAAGCTAATTAGCTCAATTGGAGCATTTCTAGCATGTTTGGTTGAAATTGGAAATTTACACTTTTCACATTTGTCAGAAAATTGCAATATTCTCACAATAAGATAAATTAGCTCAATTGGAGCATTTCTAGCATGTTTGGTTGAAATTGAAAATTTACATTTTTCAGTTTTGTCAGACGTTTGTAATATTCTCACAATAAGCTAATTAGCTCAATTGGAGCATTTCTAGCATGTTTGGTTGAAATTGGAAATTTACATTTTTCAGTTTTGTCAGACGTTTGTAATATTCTCACAATAAGCTAATTAGCTCAATTGGAGCATTTTTAGCATGTTTGGTTGAAATTGGAAATTTACATTTTTCACTTTTGTCAGACAATTGTAATATTCTCACAATAAGCTAATTAGCTCAATTGGAGCATTTCTAGCATGTTTGGTTGAAATTGGAAATTTACATTTTTCAGTTTTGTCAGACGTTTGTAATATTCTCACAATAAGCTAATTAGCTCAATTGGAGCATTTCTAGCATGTTTGGTTGAAATTGGAAATTTACATTTTTCAGTTTTGTCAGACGTTTGTAATATTCTCACAATAAGCTAATTAGCTCAATTGGAGCATTTCTAGCATGTTTGGTTGAAATTGGAAATTTACACTTTTCACTTTTGTCAGACAATTGCAATATTCTCACAATAAGCTAATTAGCTCAATTGGAGCATTTCTAGCATGTTTGGTTGAAATTGAAATTTTACATTTTCCAGTTTTGTCAGACGTTTGAAATATTCTCACAATAAGCTAATTAGCTCAATTGGAGCATTTCTAGCATGTTTGGTTGAAATTGGAAATTTACATTTTTCAGTTTTGTCAGAGGTTTGTAATATTCTCACAATAAGCTAATTAGCTCAGTTTGAGCATTTCTAGCATGTTTGGTTGAAATTGGAAATTTACATTTTTCACTTTTGTCAGACAATTGCAATATTCTCTCAATAAACTAATTAGCTCAATTGGAGCATTTCTAGCATGTTTGGTTGAAATTGGAAATTTACATTTTTCACTTTTGTCAGACAATTGCAATATTCTCTCAATAAGCTAATTAGCTCAATTGGAGCATTTCTAGCATGTTTGGTTGAAATTGGAAGTTTACATTTTTTAGTTTTGTCAGACGTTTGTAATATTCTCACAATAAGCTAATTAGCTCAATTGGAACATTTCTAGCATGTTTGGTTGAAATTGGAAGTTTACATTTTTTAGTTTTGTCAGACGTTTGTAATATTCTCACAATAAGCTAATTAGCTCAATTGGAGTATTTCTAGCATGTTTGGTTAAATTGGAAATTTACATTTTTCACTTTTGTCAGACGTCTGTAATATTCTCACAATAAGCTAATTAGCTCAATTGGAGCATTTCTAGCATGTTTGGTTGAAATTGGAAATTTACATTTATCATGTTTGTCAGACGTTTGTAATATTCTCAAACTAAGCTAATTAGCTCAATTGGAGCATTTCTAGCATGTTTGGTTGAAATTGGAAATTTACATTTTTCAGTGTTGTCAGACGTTTGTAATATTCTCACAATAAGCTAATTAGCTCAATTGGAGCATTTCTAGCATGTTTGGTTGAAATTGGAAGTTTACATTTTTCACTTTTGTCAGACGTTTGTAATATTCTCACAATAAGCTAATTAGCTCAATTAGAGCATTTCTAGCATGTTTGGTTGAAATTGGAAATTTACATTTATCATGTTTGTCAGAGGTTTGTAATATTCTCACAATAAGCTAATTAGCTCAGTTGGAGCATTTCTAGCATGTTTGGTTGAAATTGGAAATTTACATTTTTCACTTTTGTCAGACGTTTGTAAAATTCTTACAGTAGGCTTATTTGCACAATTTGAGCATTTCTAGCATGTTTGGTTGAAATTGGAAATTTACATTTTTCACTTTTGTCAGACGTTTGTAAAATTCTTACAGTAGGCTTATTTGCACAATTTGAGCATTTCTAGCATGTTTGGTTGAAATTGGAAATTTACATTTTTCACTTTTGTCAGACATATGCAATATTCTCACAATAAGCTATTTAGCTCAATTGGAGCATTTCTAGCATGTTTAGTTGAAATTTTAAATTTACATTTTTCAGTGTTGTCAGACGTTTGTAATTATCTCACAATAAGCTAATTAGCTCAATTGGAGCATTTCTAGCATGTTTGGTTGAAATTGGTAATTTACATTTATCATGTTTGTCAGACGTTTGTAATATTCTCACAATAAGCTAATTAGCTCAATTGGAGCATTTCTAGCATGATTGGTTGAAATTGGAAATTTACATTTTCCAGTTTTGTCAGACGTTTGTAATATTCTCACAATAAGCTAATTAGCTCAATTGGAGCATTTCTAGCATGTTTGATTGAAATTGGAAATTTACATTTTTCAGTTTTATCAGAGGTTTGTAATATTCTCACAATAAGCTAATTAGCTCAGTTGGAGCATTTCTAGCATGTTTGGTTGAAATTGGAAATTTACAATTTTCACTTTTGTCAGACATTTGTAAAATTCTTACAGTAGGCTTATTTGCACAATTTGAGCATTTCTAGCATGTTTGGTTGAAATTGAAAATTTACATTTTTCACTTTTGTCAGACGTTTGTAAAATTCTTACAGTAGGCTTATTTGCACAATTTGAGCATTTCTAGCATGTTTGGTTGAAATTGGAAATTTACATTTTTCACTTTTGTCAGACAATTGCAATATTCTCACAATAAGCTAATTAGCTCAATTGGAGCATTTCTAGCATGTTTGGTTGAAATTGGAAATTTACATTTTTCAGTGTTGTCAGACGTTTGTAATATTCTCACAATAAGCTAATTAGCTCAATTGGAGCATCTCTAGCATGTTTGGTTGAAATTGGAAATTTACATTTTTCAGTGTTGTCAGACGTTTGTAATATTCTCACAATAAGCTAATTAGCTCAATTAGAGCATTTCTAGCATGTTTGGTTGAAATTAAAAATTTACATTTATCATGTTTGTCAGACGTTTGTAATATTCTCACAATAAGCTAATTAGCTCAATTGGAGCATTTCTAGCATGTTTGGTTGAAATTGGAAATTTACATTTTTCACTTTTGTCAGACAATTGCAATATTCTCACAATAAGCTAATTAGCTCAATTGGAGCATTTCTAGCATGTTTGGTTGAAATTGGAAATTTACATTTTTCAGTTTTGTCAGACGTTTGTAATATTCTCACAATAAGGTAATTAGCTCAGTTGGAGCATTTCTAGCATGTTTGGTTGAAATTGGAAATTTACATTTTTCAGTTTTGTCAGAGGTTTGTAATATTCTCACAATAAGCTAATTAGCTCAGTTGGAGCATTTCTAGCATGTTTGGTTGAAAGTGGAAATTTACATTTTTCAGTTTTGTCAGACGTTTTTAAAATTCTTACAGTAAGCTTATTTGCGCAATTTGAGCATTTCTAGCATGTTTGGTTGAAATTGGAAATTTACATTTTTCAGTTTTGTCAGACGTTTGTAATATTCTCACAATAAGCTAATTAGCTCAATTGGAGCATTGCTAGCATGTTTGGTTGAAATTGGAAATTTACATTTTTCACTTTTGTCAGACGTTTGTAATATTCTCACAATAAGCTAATTAGCTCAATTAGAGCATTTCTAGCATGTTTGGTTGAAATTGGAAATTTACATTTATCATGTTTGTCAGAAGTTTGTAATATTCTCACAATAAGCTAATTAGCTCAATTGGGGCATTTCTAGCATGTTTGGTTGAAATTGGAAATTTACATTTTTCACTTTTGTCAGACGTTTGTAATATTCTCACAATAAGCTAATTAGCTCAATTGGAGCATTTCTAGCATGTTTGGTTGAAATTGGAAATTTACATTTTTCAGTGTTGTCAGACGTTTGTAATATTCTCACAATAAGCTAATTAGCTCAATTGGAGAATTTCTAGCATGTTTGGTTGAAATTGGAAATTTACATTTTTCAGTTTTGTCAGACGTTTGTAATATTCTCACAATAAGCTAATTAGCTCAATTGGAGCATTTCTAGCATGTTTGGTTGAAATTGAAAATTTACATTTTTCACTTTTGTCAGACGTTTGTAAAATTCTTACAGTAGGCTTATTTGCACAATTTGAGCATTTCTAGCATGTTTGGTTGAAATTGGAAATATACATTTTTCACTTTTGTCAGACAATTGCAATATTCTCACAATAAGCTAATTAGCTCAATTGGAGCATTTCTAGCATGTTTGGTTGAAATTGGAAATTTACATTTTTCAGTGTTGTCAGACGTTTGTAATATTCTCACAATAAGCTAATTAGCTCAATTGGAGCATTGCTAGCATGTTTGGTTGAAATTGGAAATTTACATTTTTCACTTTTGTCAGACGTTTGTAATATTCTCACAATAAGCTAATTAGCTCAATTAGAGCATTTTTAGCATGTTTGGTTGAAATTGGAAATTTACATTTTTCACTTTTGTCAGACAATTGCAATATTCTCACAATAAGCTAATTAGCTCAATTGGAGCATTTCTAGCATGTTTGGTTGAAATTGGAAATTTACATTTTTCAGTTTTGTCAGACGTTTGTAATATTCTCACAATAAGGTAATTAGCTCAGTTGGAGCATTTCTAGCATGTTTGGTTGAAATTGGAAATTTACATTTTTCAGTTTTGTCAGACGTTTGTAATATTCTCACAATAAGCTAATTAGCTCAGTTGGAGCATTTCTAGCATGTTTGGTTGAAATTGGAAATTTACATTTTTCAGTTTTGTCAGACGTTTTTAAAATTCTTACAGTAAGCTTATTTGCGCAATTTGAGCATTTCTAGCATGTTTGGTTGAAATTGGAAATTTACATTTTTCAGTTTTGTCAGACGTTTGTAATATTCTCACAATAAGCTAATTAGCTCAATTGGAGCATTGCTAGCATGTTTGGTTGAAATTGGAAATTTACATTTTTCACTTTTGTCAGACGTTTGTAATATTCTCACAATAAGCTAATTAGCTCAATTAGAGCATTTCTAGCATGTTTGGTTGAAATTGGAAATTTACATTTATCATGTTTGTCAGAAGTTTGTAATATTCTCACAATAAGCTAATTAGCTCAATTGGAGCATTTCTAGCATGTTTGGTTGAAATTGGAAATTTACATTTTTCAGTGTTGTCAGACGTTTGTAATATTCTCACAATAAGCTAATTAGCTCAATTGGAGAATTTCTAGCATGTTTGGTTGAAATTGGAAATTTACATTTTTCAGTTTTGTCAGACGTTTGTAATATTCTCACAATAAGCTAATTAGCTCAATTGGAGCATTTCTAGCATGTTTGGTTGAAATTGAAAATTTACATTTTTCACTTTTGTCAGACGTTTGTAAAATTCTTACAGTAGGCTTATTTGCACAATTTGAGCATTTCTAGCATGTTTGGTTGAAATTGGAAATATACATTTTTCACTTTTGTCAGACAATTGCAATATTCTCACAATAAGCTAATTAGCTCAATTGGAGCATTTCTAGCATGTTTGGTTGAAATTGGAAATTTACATTTTTCAGTGTTGTCAGACGTTTGTAATATTCTCACAATAAGCTAATTAGCTCAATTGGAGCATTGCTAGCATGTTTGGTTGAAATTGGAAATTTACATTTTTCACTTTTGTCAGACGTTTGTAATATTCTCACAATAAGCTAATTAGCTCAATTAGAGCATTTTTAGCATGTTTGGTTGAAATTGGAAATTTACATTTATCATGTTTGTCAGAAGTTTGTAATATTCTCACAATAAGCTAATTAGCTCAATTGGGGCATTTCTAGCATGTTTGGTTGAAATTGGAAATTTGCATTTTTCAGTTTTGTCAGACGTTTGTAATATTCTCACAATAAGCTAATTAGCTCAATTGGAGCATTGCTAGCATGTTTGGTTGAAATTGGAAATTTACATTTTTCACTTTTGTCAGACGTTTGTAATATTCTCACAATAAGCTAATTAGCTCAATTAGAGCATTTCTAGCATGTTTGGTTGAAATTGGAAATTTACATTTATCATGTTTGTCAGAAGTTTGTAATATTCTCACAATGAGCTAATTAGCTCAATTGGGGCATTTCTAGCATGTTTGGTTGAAATTGGAAATTTACATTTTTCACTTTTGTCAGACGTTTGTAATATTCTCACAATAAGCTAATTAGCTCAATTGGAGCATTTCTAGCATGTTTGGTTGAAATTGGAAATTTACATTTTTCAGTGTTGTCAGACGTTTGTAATATTCTCACAATAAGCTAATTAGCTCAATTGGAGAATTTCTAGCATGTTTGGTTGAAATTGGAAATTTACATTTTTCACTTTTGTCAGACGTTTGTAATATTCTCACAATAAGCTAATTAGCTCAATTACAGCATTTCTAGCATGTTTGGTTGAAATTGGAATGTTACATTTATCATGTTTGTCAGACGTTTGTATTATTCTCACAATAAGCTAATTAGCTCAATTGGAGCATTTCTAGCATGTTTGGTTGAAATTGGAAATTTACATTTATCATGTTTGTCAGACGTTTGTAATATTCTCACACTAAGCTAATTAGCTCAATTGGAGCATTTCTAGCATGTTTGGTTGAAATTGGAAATTTACATTTTTCAGTGTTGTCAGACGTTTGTAATATTCTCACAATAAGCTAATTAGCTCAATTGGAGCATTGCTAGCATGTTTGGTTGAAATTGGAAATTTACATTTTTCACTTTTGTCAGACGTTTGTAATATTCTCACAATAAGCTAATTAGCTCAATTAGAGCATTTCTAGCATGTTTGGTTGAAATTGGAAATTTACATTTATCATGTTTGTCAGAGGTTTGTAATATTCTCACAATAAGCTAATTAGCTCAGTTGGAGCATTTCTAGCATGTTTGGTTGAAATTGGAAATTTACATTTTTCAGTTTTGTCAGACGTTTGTAAAATTCTTACAGTAGGCTTATTTGCACAATTTGAGCATTTCTAGCATGTTTGGTTGAAATTGGAAATTTACATTTTTCACTTTTGTCTGACGTTTGTAAAATTCTTACAGTAGGCTTAATTGCACAATTTGAGCATTTCTAGCATGTTTGGTTGAAATTGGAAATTTACATTTTTCACTTTTGTCAGACGTTTGTAATATTCTCACAATAAGCTAATTAGCTCAATTAGAGCATTTCTAGCATGTTTGGTTGAAATTGGAAATTTACATTTATCATGTTTGTCAGAAGTTTGTAATATTCTCACAATAAGCTAATTAGCTCAATTGGAGCATTTCTAGCATGTTTGGTTGAAATTGGAAATTTACATTTTTCAGTGTTGTCAGACGTTTGTAATATTCTCACAATAAGCTAATTAGCTCAATTGGAGAATTTCTAGCATGTTTGGTTGAAATTGGAAATTTACATTTTTCAGTTTTGTCAGACGTTTGTAATATTCTCACAATAAGCTAATTAGCTCAATTGGAGCATTTCTAGCATGTTTGGTTGAAATTGAAAATTTACATTTTTCACTTTTGTCAGACGTTTGTAAAATTCTTACAGTAGGCTTATTTGCACAATTTGAGCATTTCTAGCATGTTTGGTTGAAATTGGAAATATACATTTTTCACTTTTGTCAGACAATTGCAATATTCTCACAATAAGCTAATTAGCTCAATTGGAGCATTTCTAGCATGTTTGGTTGAAATTGGAAATTTACATTTTTCAGTGTTGTCAGACGTTTGTAATATTCTCACAATAAGCTAATTAGCTCAATTGGAGCATTGCTAGCATGTTTGGTTGAAATTGGAAATTTACATTTTTCACTTTTGTCAGACGTTTGTAATATTCTCACAATAAGCTAATTAGCTCAATTAGAGCATTTTTAGCATGTTTGGTTGAAATTGGAAATTTACATTTATCATGTTTGTCAGAAGTTTGTAATATTCTCACAATAAGCTAATTAGCTCAATTGGGGCATTTCTAGCATGTTTGGTTGAAATTGGAAATTTGCATTTTTCAGTTTTGTCAGACGTTTGTAATATTCTCACAATAAGCTAATTAGCTCAATTGGAGCATTGCTAGCATGTTTGGTTGAAATTGGAAATTTACATTTTTCACTTTTGTCAGACGTTTGTAATATTCTCACAATAAGCTAATTAGCTCAATTAGAGCATTTCTAGCATGTTTGGTTGAAATTGGAAATTTACATTTATCATGTTTGTCAGAAGTTTGTAATATTCTCACAATGAGCTAATTAGCTCAATTGGGGCATTTCTAGCATGTTTGGTTGAAATTGGAAATTTACATTTTTCACTTTTGTCAGACGTTTGTAATATTCACACAATAAGCTAATTAGCTCAATTGGAGCATTTCTAGCATGTTTGGTTGAAATTGGAAATTTACATTTTTTAGTGTTGTCAGACGTTTGTAATATTCTCACAATAAGCTAATTAGCTCAATTGGAGAATTTCTAGCATGTTTGGTTGAAAGTGGAAATTTACATTTTTCACTTTTGTCAGACGTTTGTAATATTCTCACAATAAGCTAATTAGCTCAATTACAGCATTTCTAGCATGTTTGGTTGAAATTGGAATGTTACATTTATCATGTTTGTCAGACGTTTGTATTATTCTCACAATAAGCTAATTAGCTCAATTGGAGCATTTCTAGCATGTTTGGTTGAAATTGGAAATTTACATTTATCATGTTTGTCAGACGTTTGTAATATTCTCACACTAAGCTAATTAGCTCAATTGGAGCATTTCTAGCATGTTTGGTTGAAATTGGAAATTTACATTTTTCAGTGTTGTCAGACGTTTGTAATATTCTCACAATAAGCTAATTAGCTCAATTGGAGCATTGCTAGCATGTTTGGTTGAAATTGGAAATTTACATTTTTCACTTTTGTCAGACGTTTGTAATATTCTCACAATAAGCTAATTAGCTCAATTAGAGCATTTCTAGCATGTTTGGTTGAAATTGGAAATTTACATTTATCATGTTTGTCAGAGGTTTGTAATATTCTCACAATAAGCTAATTAGCTCAGTTGGAGCATTTCTAGCATGTTTGGTTGAAATTGGAAATTTACATTTTTCAGTTTTGTCAGACGTTTGTAAAATTCTTACAGTAGGCTTATTTGCACAATTTGAGCATTTCTAGCATGTTTGGTTGAAATTGGAAATTTACATTTTTCACTTTTGTCTGACGTTTGTAAAATTCTTACAGTAGGCTTAATTGCACAATTTGAGCGTTTCTAGCATGTTTGGTTGAAATTGGAAATTTACATTTTTCACTTTTGTCAGACATATGCAATATTCTCACAATAAGCTATTTAGCTCAATTGGAGCATTTCTAGCATGTTTGGTTAAAATTTTAAATTTACATTTTTCAGTGTTGTCAGACGTTTGTAATATTCTCACAATAAGCTAATTAGCTCAATTGGAGCATTTCTAGCATGTTTGGTTGAAATTGGTAATTTACATTTATCATGTTTGTCAGACGTTTGTAATATTCTCACAATAAGCTAATTAGCTCAATTGGAGAATTTCTAGCATGTTTGGTTGAAATTGGAAATTTACATTTTTCAGTGTTGTCAGACGTTTGTAATATTCTCACAATAAGCTAATTAGCTCAATTGGAGCATTTCTAGCATGATTGGTTGAAATTGGAAATTTACATTTTCCAGTTTTGTCAGACGTTTGTAATATTCTCACAATAAGCTAATTAGCTCAATTGGAGCATTTCTAGCATGTTTGATTGAAATTGGAAATTTACATTTTTCAGTTTTATCAGAGGTTTGTAATATTCTCACAATAAGCTAATTAGCTCAGTTGGAGCATTTCTAGCATGTTTGGTTGAAATTGGAAATTTACATTTTTCACTTTTGTCAGACGTTTGTAAAATTCTTACAGTAGGCTTATTTGCACAATTTGAGCATTTCTAGCATGTTTGGTTGAAATTGGAAATTTACATTTTTCAGTGTTGTCAGACGTTTGTAATATTCTCACAATAAGCTAATTAGCTCAATTGGAGAATTTCTAGCATGTTTGGTTGAAATTGGAAATTTACATTTTTCACTTTTGTCAGACGTTTGTAATATTCTCACAATAAGCTAATTAGCTCAATTACAGCATTTCTAGCATGTTTGGTTGAAATTGGAATGTTACATTTATCATGTTTGTCAGACGTTTGTATTATTCTCACAATAAGCTAATTAGCTCAATTGGAGCATTTCTAGCATGTTTGGTTGAAATTGGAAATTTACATTTATCATGTTTGTCAGACGTTTGTAATATTCTCACACTAAGCTAATTAGCTCAATTGGAGCATTTCTAGCATGTTTGGTTGAAATTGGAAATTTACATTTTTCAGTGTTGTCAGACGTTTGTAATATTCTCACAATAAGCTAATTAGCTCAATTGGAGCATTGCTAGCATGTTTGGTTGAAATTGGAAATTTACATTTTTCACTTTTGTCAGACGTTTGTAATATTCTCACAATAAGCTAATTAGCTCAATTAGAGCATTTCTAGCATGTTTGGTTGAAATTGGAAATTTACATTTATCATGTTTGTCAGAGCTTTGTAATATTCTCACAATAAGCTAATTAGCTCAGTTGGAGCATTTCTAGCATGTTTGGTTGAAATTGGAAATTTACATTTTTCAGTTTTGTCAGACGTTTGTAAAATTCTTACAGTAGGCTTATTTGCACAATTTGAGCATTTCTAGCATGTTTGGTTGAAATTGGAAATTTACATTTTTCACTTTTGTCTGACGTTTGTAAAATTCTTACAGTAGGCTTAATTGCACAATTTGAGCATTTCTAGCATGTTTGGTTGAAATTGGAAATTTACATTTTTCACTTTTGTCAGACATATGCAATATTCTCACAATAAGCTATTTAGCTCAATTGGAGCATTTCTAGCATGTTTGGTTGAAATTTTAAATTTACATTTTTCAGTGTTGTCAGACGTTTGTAATATTCTCAC
The DNA here is from genome assembly GCF_963576615.1 of Watersipora subatra. Classification (NCBI taxonomy): domain Eukaryota; kingdom Metazoa; phylum Bryozoa; class Gymnolaemata; order Cheilostomatida; family Watersiporidae; genus Watersipora; species Watersipora subatra. The sequence goes on from NW_027045321.1 coordinate 189,968, forward strand.
AATAAGCTAATTAGCTCAATTGGAGCATTTCTAGCATGTTTGGTTGAAATTGGTAATTTACATTTATCATGTTTGTCAGACGTTTGTAATATTCTCACAATAAGCTAATTAGCTCAATTGGAGAATTTCTAGCATGTTTGGTTGAAATTGGAAATTTACATTTTTCAGTGTTGTCAGACGTTTGTAATATTCTCACAATAAGCTAATTAGCTCAATTGGAGCATTTCTAGCATGATTGGTTGAAATTGGAAATTTACATTTTCCAGTTTTGTCAGACGTTTGTAATATTCTCACAATAAGCTAATTAGCTCAATTGGAGCATTTCTAGCATGTTTGATTGAAATTGGAAATTTACATTTTTCAGTTTTATCAGAGGTTTGTAATATTCTCACAATAAGCTAATTAGCTCAGTTGGAGCATTTCTAGCATGTTTGGTTGAAATTGGAAATTTACATTTTTCACTTTTGTCAGACGTTTGTAAAATTCTTACAGTAGGCTTATTTGCACAATTTGAGCATTTCTAGCATGTTTGGTTGAAATTGAAAATTTACATTTTTCACTTTTGTCAGACGTTTGTAAAATTCTTACAGTAGGCTTATTTGCACAATTTGAGCATTTCTAGCATGTTTGGTTGAAATTGGAAATTTACATTTTTCACTTTTGTCAGACAATTGCAATATTCTCACAATAAGCTAATTAGCTCAATTGGAGCATTTCTAGCATGTTTGGTTGAAATTGGAAATTTACATTTTTCAGTGTTGTCAGACGTTTGTAATATTCTCACAATAAGCTAATTAGCTCAATTGGAGCATTTCTAGCATGTTTGGTTGAAATTGGAAATTTACATTTTTCAGTGTTGTCAGACGTTTGTAATATTCTCACAATAAGCTAATTAGCTCAATTAAAGCATTTCTAGCATGTTTGGTTGAAATTAAAAATTGACATTTATCATGTTTGTCAGACGTTTGTAATATTCTCACAATAAGCTAATTAGCTCAATTGGAGCATTTCTAGCATGTTTGGTTGAAATTGGAAATTTACATTTTTCAGTGTTGTCAGACGTTTGTAATATTCTCACAATAAGCTAATTAGCTCAATTGGAGCATTTCTAGCATGTTTGGTTGAAATTGAAACTTTACATTTTCCAGTTTTGTCAGACGTTTGTAATATTCTCACAATAAGGTAATTAGCTCAGTTGGAGCATTTCTAGCATGTTTGGTTGAAATTGGAAATTTACATTTTTCAGTTTTGTCAGAGGTTTGTAATATTCTCACAATAAGCTAATTAGCTCAGTTGGAGCATTTCTAGCATGTTTGGTTGAAATTGGAAATTTACATTTTTCACTTTTGTCAGACAATTGCAATATTCTCTCAATAAGCTAATTAGCTCAATTGGAGCATTTCTAGCATGTTTGGTTGAAATTGGAAATTTACATTTTTCAGTTTTGTCAGACGTTTTTAAAATTCTTACAGTAAGCTTATTTGCGCAATTTGAGCATTTCTAGCATGTTTGGTTGAAATTGGAAATTTACATTTTTCAGTTTTGTCAGACGTTTGTAATATTCTCACAATAAGCTAATTAGCTCAATTGGAGCATTGCTAGCATGTTTGGTTGAAATTGGAAATTTACATTTTTCACTTTTGTCAGACGTTTGTAATATTCTCACAATAAGCTAATTAGCTCAATTAGAGCATTTCTAGCATGTTTGGTTGAAATTGGAAATTTACATTTATCATGTTTGTCAGAAGTTTGTAATATTCTCACAATAAGCTAATTAGCTCAATTGGGGCATTTCTAGCATGTTTGGTTGAAATTGGAAATTTACATTTTTCACTTTTGTCAGACGTTTGTAATATTCTCACAATAAGCTAATTAGCTCAATTGGAGCATTTCTAGCATGTTTGGTTGAAATTGGAAATTTACATTTTTCAGTGTTGTCAGACGTTTGTAATATTCTCACAATAAGCTAATTAGCTCAATTGGAGAATTTCTAGCATGTTTGGTTGAAATTGGAAATTTACATTTTTCAGTTTTGTCAGACGTTTGTAATATTCTCACAATAAGCTAATTAGCTCAATTGGAGCATTTCTAGCATGTTTGGTTGAAATTGGAAATTTACATTTTTCAGTTTTGTCAGACGTTTGTAATATTCTCACAATAAGCTAATTAGCTCAATTGGAGCATTTCTAGCATGTTTGGTTGAAATTGAAATTTTACATTTTCCAGTTTTGTCAGACGTTTGTAATATTCTCACAATAAGCTAATTAGCTCAATTGGAGCATTTCTAGCATGTTTGGTTGAAATTGGAAATTTACATTTTTCAGTTTTGTCAGAGGTTTGTAATATTCTCACAATAAGCTAATTAGCTCAGTTGGAGCATTTCTAGCATGTTTGGTTGAAATTTGAAATTTACATTTTTCAGTGTTGTCAGACGTTTGTAATATTCTCACAATAAGCTAATTAGCTCAATCGGAGCATTTCTAGCATGTTTGGTTGAAATTGGAAATTTACACTTTTCACTTTTGTCAGACGTTTGTAATATTCTCACAATAAGCTAATTAGCTCAATTGGAGCATTTCTAGCATGTTTGGTTGAAAATGAAAATTTACATTTTCCAGTTTTGTCAGACGTTTGTAATATTCTCACAATAAGCTAATTAGCTCAATTGGAGCATTTCTAGCATGTTTGGTTGAAATTGGAAATTTACATTTTTCAGTTTTGTCAGAGGTTTGTAATATTCTCACAATAAGCTAATTAGCTCAATTGGAGCATTTCTAGCATGTTTGGTTGAAATTGGAAATTTACATTTTTCAGTTTTGTCAGAGGTTTGTAATATTCTCACAATAAGCTAATTAGCTCAATTGGAGCATTTCTAGCATGTTTGGTTGAAATTGGAAATTCACATTTTTCACTTTTGTCAGACGTTTGTAAAATTCTTACAGTAGGCTCATTTGCACAATTTGAGCATTTCTAGCATGTTTGGTTGAAATTGGAAATTTACATTTTTCAGTGTTGTCAGACGTTTGTAATATTCTCACAATAAGCTAATTAGCTCAATTGGAGCATTTCTAGCATGTTTGGTTGAAATTGGAAATTTACATTTTTCACTTTTGTCAGACGTTTGTAAAATTCTTACAGTAGGCTTATTTGCACAATTTGAGCATTTCTAGCATGTTTGGTTGAAATTGGAAATTTACATTTTTCACTTTTGTCAGACAATTGCAATATTCTCACAATAAGCTAATTAGCTCAATTGGAGCATTTCTAGCATGTTTGGTTAAAATTGGAAATTTACATTTTTCAGTGTTGTCAGACATTTGTAATATTCTCACAATAAGCTAATTAGCTCAATTGGAGCATTTCTAGCATGTTTGGTTGAAATTGGAAATTTACATTTTTCACTTTTGTCAGACGTTTGTAAAATTCTTACAGTAGGCTTATTTGCACAATTTGAGCATTTCTAGCATGTTTGGTTGAAATTGGAAATTTACATTTTTCACTTTTGTCAGACATATGCAATATTCTCACAATAAGCTATTTAGCTCAATTGGAGCATTTCTAGCATGTTTGGTTGAAATTGGAAATTTACATTTTTCAGTGTTGTCAGACGTTTGTAATATTCTCACAATAAGCTAATTAGCTCAATTGGAGCATTTCTAGCATGTTTGGTTGAAATTGGAAATTTACATTTTTCAGTGTTGTCAGACGTTTGTAATATTCTCACAATAAGTTAATTAGCTCAATTGGAGCATTTCTAGCATGTTTGGTTGAAATTGGAAATTTACATTTTTCACTTTTGTCAGACGTTTGTAATATTCTCACAATAAGCTAATTAGCTCAATTAGAGCATTTCTAGCATGTTTGGTTGAAATTGGAAATTTGCATTTATCATGTTTGTCAGACGTTTGTAATATTCTCACAATAAGCTAATTAGCTCAATTGGAGCATTTCTAGCATGTTTGGTTGAAATTGGAAATTTACATTTTTCAGTGTTGTCAGACGTTTGTAATATTCTCACAATAAGCTAATTAGCTCAATTGGAGCATTTCTAGCATGTTTGGTTGAAATTGAAACTTTACATTTTCCAGTTTTGTCAGACGTTTGTAATATTCTCACAATAAGCTAATTAGCTCAGTTGGAGCATTTCTAGCATGTTTGGTTGAAATTGGAAATTTACATTTTTCAGTTTTGTCAAACGTTTTTAAAATTCTTACAGTAAGCTTATTTGCGCAACTTGAGCATTTCTAGCATGTTTGGTTGAAATTGGAAATTTACATTTTTCAGTTTTGTCAGACGTTTGTAATATTCTCACAATAAGCTAATTAGCTCAATTGGAGCATTTCTAGCATGTTTGGTTGAAATTGGAAATTTACATTTTTCAGTTTTGTCAGACGTTTGTAATATTCTCACAATAAGCTAATTAGCTCAATTGGAGAATTTCTAGCATGTTTGGTTGAAATTGAAAATTTACATTTTTCAGTTTTGTCAGACGTTTGTAAAATTCTTACAGTAGGCTTACTTGCGCAATTTGAGCATTTCTAGCATGTTTGGTTAAAATTGGAAATTTACATTTTTCAGTGTTGTCAGACATTTGTAATATTCTCACAATAAGCTAATTAGCTCAATTGGAGCATTTCTAGCATGTTTGGTTGAAATTGGAAATTTACATTTTTCACTTTTGTCAGACGTTTGTAAAATTCTTACAGTAGGCTTATTTGCACAATTTGAGCATTTCTAGCATGTTTGGTTGAAATTGGAAATTTACATTTTTCACTTTTGTCAGACATATGCAATATTCTCACAATAAGCTATTTAGCTCAATTGGAGCATTTCTAGCATGTTTGGTTGAAATTGGAAATTTACATTTTTCAGTGTTGTCAGACGTTTGTAATATTCTCACAATAAGCTAATTAGCTCAATTGGAGCATTTCTAGCATGTTTGGTTGAAATTGGAAATTTACATTTTTCAGTGTTGTCAGACGTTTGTAATATTCTCACAATAAGTTAATTAGCTCAATTGGAGCATTTCTAGCATGTTTGGTTGAAATTGGAAATTTACATTTTTCACTTTTGTCAGACGTTTGTAATATTCTCACAATAAGCTAATTAGCTCAATTAGAGCATTTCTAGCATGTTTGGTTGAAATTGGAAATTTACATTTATCATGTTTGTCAGACGTTTGTAATATTCTCACAATAAGCTAATTAGCTCAATTGGAGCATTTCTAGCATGTTTGGTTGAAATTGGAAATTTACATTTTTCAGTGTTGTCAGACGTTTGTAATATTCTCACAATAAGCTAATTAGCTCAATTGGAGCATTTCTAGCATGTTTGGTTGAAATTGAAACTTTACATTTTCCAGTTTTGTCAGACGTTTGTAATATTCTCACAATAAGCTAATTAGCTCAGTTGGAGCATTTCTAGCATGTTTGGTTGAAATTGGAAATTTACATTTTTCAGTTTTGTCAAACGTTTTTAAAATTCTTACAGTAAGCTTATTTGCGCAACTTGAGCATTTCTAGCATGTTTGGTTGAAATTGGAAATTTACATTTTTCAGTTTTGTCAGACGTTTGTAATATTCTCACAATAAGCTAATTAGCTCAATTGGAGCATTTCTAGCATGTTTGGTTGAAATTGGAAATTTACATTTTTCAGTTTTGTCAGACGTTTGTAATATTCTCACAATAAGCTAATTAGCTCAATTGGAGAATTTCTAGCATGTTTGGTTGAAATTGAAAATTTACATTTTTCAGTTTTGTCAGACGTTTGTAAAATTCTTACAGTAGGCTTACTTGCGCAATTTGAGCATTTCTAGCATGTTTGGTTGAAATTGGAAATTTACATTTTTCACTTTTGTCAGACGTTTGTAATATTCTCACAATAAGCTAATTAGCTCAATTGGAGCATTTCTAGCATGTTTGGTTGAAATTGGAAATTTACATTTTTCACTTTTGTCAGACAATTGCAATATTCTCACAATAAGCTAATTAGCTCAATTGGAGCATTTCTAGCATGTTTGGTTGAAATTGGAAATTTACATTTTTCACTTTTGTCAGCCAATTGCAATATTCTCACAATAAGCTAATTAGCTCAATTGGAGCATTTCTAGCATGTTTGGTTGAAATTGGAAATTTACATTTTTCAGTTTTGTCAGACGTTTGTAATATTCTCACAATAAGCTAATTAGCTCAATTGGAGCATTTCTAGCATGTTTGGTTGAAATTGGAAATTTACATTTTTCAGTGTTGTCAGACGTTTGTAATATTCTCACAATAAGCTAATTAGCTCAATTGGAGAATTTCTAGCATGTTTGGTTGAAATTGGAAATTTACATTTTTCAGTTTTGTCAGACGTTTGTAATATTCTCACAATAAGCTAATTAGCTCAATTACAGCATTTCTAGCATGTTTGGTTGAAATTGGAATGTTACATTTATCATGTTTGTCAGACGTTTGTATTATTCTCACAATAAGCTAATTAGCTCAATTGGAGCATTTCTAGCATGTTTGGTTGAAATTGGAAATTTACATTTTTCAGTGTTGTCAGACGTTTGTAATATTCTCACAATAAGCTAATTAGCTCAATTGGAGCATTTCTAGCATGTTTGGTTGAAAGTGGAAATTTACATTTTTCACTTTTGTCAGACGTTTGTAAAATTCTTACAGTAGGCTTATTTGCACAATTTGAGCATTTCTAGCATGTTTGGTTGAAATTGGAAATTTACATTTTTCACTTTTGTCAGACATATGCAATATTCTCACAATAAGCTAATTAGCTCAATTGGAGGATTTCTAGCATGTTTGGTTGAAATTTGAAATTTACATTTTTCAGTGTTGTCAGACGTTTGTAATATTCTCACAATAAGCTAATTAGCTCAATTGGAGCATTTCTAGCATGTTTGGTTGAAATTGGAAATTTACATTTTTCAGTTTTGTCAGACGTTTGTAATATTCTCACAATAAGCTAATTAGCTCAATTGGAGCATTTCTAGCATGTTTGGTTGAAATTGGAAATTTACATTTTTCAGTTTTGTCAGACGTTTGTAATATTCTCACAATAAGCTAATTAGCTCAATTGGAGCATTTCTAGCATGTTTGGTTGAAATTAAAATTTTACATTTTCCAGTTTTGTCAGACGTTTGTAATATTCTCACAATAAGCTAATTAGCTCAATTGGAGCATTTCTAGCATGTTTGGTTGAAATTGGAAATTTACATTTTTCAGTTTTGTCAGAGGTTTGTAATATTCTCACAATAAGCTAATTAGCTCAGTTGGAGCATTTCTAGCATGTTTGGTTGAAATTTGAAATTTACATTTTTCAGTGTTGTCAGACGTTTGTAATATTCTCACAATAAGCTAATTAGCTCAATCGGAGCATTTCTAGCATGTTTGGTTGAAATTGGAAATTTACACTTTTCACTTTTGTCAGACGTTTGTAATATTCTCACAATAAGCTAATTAGCTCAATTGGAGCATTTCTAGCATGTTTGGTTGAAAATGAAAATTTACATTTTCCAGTTTTGTCAGACGTTTGTAATATTCTCACAATAAGCTAATTAGCTCAATTGGAGCATTTCTAGCATGTTTGGTTGAAATTGGAAATTTACATTTTTCAGTTTTGTCAGAGGTTTGTAATATTCTCACAATAAGCTAATTAGCTCAGTTGGAGCATTTCTAGCATGTTTGGTTGAAATTGGAAATTTACATTTTTCACTTTTGTCAGACAATTGCAATATTCTCTCAATAAGCTAATTAGCTCAATTGGAGCATTTCTAGCATGTTTGGTTGAAATTGGAAATTCACATTTTTCACTTTTGTCAGACGTTTGTAAAATTCTTACAGTAGGCTCATTTGCACAATTTGAGCATTTCTAGCATGTTTGGTTGAAATTGGAAATTTACATTTTTCAGTGTTGTCAGACGTTTGTAATATTCTCACAATAAGCTAATTAGCTCAATTGGAGCATTTCTAGCATGTTTGGTTGAAATTGGAAATTTACATTTTTCACTTTTGTCAGACAATTGCAATATTCTCACAATAAGCTAATTAGCTCAATTGGAGCATTTCTAGCATGTTTGGTTGAAATTGGAAATTTACATTTTTCAGTGTTGTCAGACATTTGTAATATTCTCACAATAAGCTAATTAGCTCAATTGGAGCATTTCTAGCATGTTTGGTTAAAATTGGAAATTTACATTTATCATGTTTGTCAGACGTTTGTAATATTCTCACAATAAGCTAATTAGCTCAATTGGAGCATTTCTAGCATGTTTGGTTGAAATTGGAAATTTACATTTTTCACTTTTGTCACACGTTTGTAAAATTCTTACAGTAGGCTTATTTGCACAATTTGAGCATTTCTAGCATGTTTGGTTGAAATTGGAAATTTACATTTTTCACTTTTGTCAGACATATGCAATATTCTCACAATAAGCTATTTAGCTCAATTGGAGCATTTCTAGCATGTTTGGTTGAAATTGGAAATTTACATTTTTCAGTGTTGTCAGACGTTTGTAATATTCTCACAATAAGCTAATTAGCTCAATTGGAGCATTTCTAGCATGTTTGGTTGAAATTGGAAATTTACATTTTTCAGTGTTGTCAGACGTTTGTAATATTCTCACAATAAGCTAATTAGCTCAATTGGAGCATTTCTAGCATGTTTGGTTGAAATTGGAAATTTACATTTTTCACTTTTGTCAGACGTTTGTAATATTCTCACAATAAGCTAATTAGCTCAATTAGAGCATTTTTAGCATGTTTGGTTGAAATTGGAAATTTACATTTATCATGTTTGTCAGACGTTTGTAATATTCTCACAATAAGCTAATTAGCTCAATTGGAGCATTTCTAGCATGTTTGGTTGAAATTGGAAATTTACATTTTTCAGTGTTGTCAGACGTTTGTAATATTCTCACAATAAGCTAATTAGCTCAATTGGAGCATTTCTAGCATGTTTGGTTGAAATTGAAACTTTACATTTTCCAGTTTTGTCAGACGTTTGTAATATTCTCACAATAAGCTAATTAGCTCAGTTGGAGCATTTCTAGCATGTTTGGTTGAAATTGGAAATTTACATTTTTCAGTTTTGTCAGAGGCTCACAATAAGCTAATTAGCTCAATTGGAGCATTTCTAGCATGTTTGGTTGAAATTGGAAATTTACATTTTTCAGTGTTGTCAGACGTTTGTAATATTCTCACAATAAGCTAATTAGCTCAATTGGAGCATTTCTAGCATGTTTGGTTGAAATTGAAAATTTACATTTTTCAGTTTTGTCAGACGTTTGTAATATTCTCACAATAAGCTAATTAGCTCAATTGGAGCATTTCTAGCATGTTTGGTTGAAATTGGAATTTTACATTTTTCACTTTTGTCAGACGTTTGTAAAATTCTTACAGTAGGCTTATTTGCGCAATTTGAGCAATTCTAGCATGTTTGGTTGAAATTGGAAATTTACATTTTTCACTTTTGTCAGACGTTTGTAATATTCTCACAATAAGCTAATTAGCTTAATTGGAGCATTTCTAGCATGTTTGGTTGAAATTGGAAATTTACATTTTTCACTTTTGTCAGACGTTTGTAATATTCTCACAATAAGCTAATTAGCTCAATTGGAGCATTTCTAGCATGTTTGATTGAAATTGGAAATTTACATTTTTCACTTTTGTCAGACAATTGCAATATTCTCACAATAAGCTAACTAGCTCAATTGGAGCATTTCTAGCATGTTTGGTTGAAATTGGAAATTTACAATTTTCACTTTTGTTAGACAATTGCAATATTCTCACAATAAGCTAATTAGGTCACTTGGAGCATTTCTAGCATGTTTATTTGAAATTTGAAATTTACATTTTTCACTTTTGTCAGATGTTTGTAATATTCTCACAATAAGCTAATTAGCTCAATTAGAGCATTTCTAGCATGTTTGGTTGAAATTGGAAATTTACATTTCTCATGTTTGTCAGACGTTTGTAATATTCTCACAATAAGCTAATTAGCTCAATTGGAGCATTTCTAGCATGTTTGGTTGAAATTGGAAATTTACATTTTTCAGTTTTTTCAGACAATTGCAATATTCTCACAATAAGCTAATTAGCTCAATTGGAGCATTTCTAGCATGTTTGGTTGAAATTGGAAAATTACATTTTTCAGTTTTGTCAGACGTTTGTAATATTCTCACAATAAGCTAATTAGCTCAATTGGAGCATTTCTAGCATGTTTGGTTGAAATTGGAAATTTACATTTTTCAGTGTTGTCAGACGTTTGTAAGATTCTCACAATAAGCTAATTAGCTCAATTGGAGCATTTCTAGCATGTTTGGTTGAATTTGGAAATTTACATTTTTCACTTTTCCCAGACAATTGCTATATTCTCACAATAAGCTAATTAGCTCAATTGGAGCATTTCTAGCATGTTTGGTTGAAATTGGAAATTTACATTTTTCACTTTTGTCAGACAATTGCAATATTCTCACAATAAGCTAATTAGCTCAATTGGAGCATTTCTAGCATGTTTGGTTGAAATTGGAAATTTACATTTTTCAGTTTTGTCAGACGTTTGTAATATTCTCACAATAAGCTAATTAGCTCAATTGGAGCATTTCTAGCATGTTTGGTTGAAATTGGAAATTTACATTTTTTAGTTTTGTCAGACGTTTGTAATATTCTCACAATAAGCTAATTAGCTCAATTGGAGCATTTCTAGCATGTTTGGTTGAAATTGGAAATTTACATTTTTCACTTTTGTCAGACGTTTGTAATATTCTCACAATAAGCTAATTAGCTCAATTGGAGCATTTCTAGCATGTTTGGTTGAAATTGGAAATTTACATTTTTCACTTTTGTCAGACAATTGCAATATTCTCACAATAAGCTAACTAGCTCAATTGGAGCATTTCTAGCATGTTTGGTTGAAATTGGAAATTTACAATTTTCACTTTTGTTAGACAATTGCAATATTCTCACAATAAGCTAATTAGGTCACTTGGAGCATTTCTAGCATGTTTATTTGAAATTTGAAATTTACATTTTTCACTTTTGTCAGACGTTTGTAATATTCTCACAATAAGCTAATTAGCTCAATTGGAGCATTTCTAGAATGTTTGGTTGAAATTGGAAATTTACATTTCTCATGTTTGTCAGACGTTTGTAATATTCTCACAATAAGCTAATTAGCTCAATTGGAGCATTTCTAGCATGTTTGGTTGAAATTGGAAATTTACATTTTTCACTTTTGTCAGACGTTTGTAATATTCTCACAATAAGCTAATTAGCTCAATTGGAGCATTTCTAGCATGTTTGGTTGAAATTGGAATTTTACATTTTTCACTTTTGTCAGACAATTGCAATATTCTCACAATAAGCTAATTAGCTCAATTGGAGCATTTCTAGCATGTTTGGTTGAAATTGGAAATTTACATTTTTCAGTGTTGTCAGACGTTTGTAATATTCTCACAATAAGCTAATTAGCTCAATTGGAGCATTTCTAGCATGTTTGGTTGAAATTGGAAGTTTACATTTTTTAGTTTTGTCAGACGTTTGTAATATTCTCACAATAAGCTAATTAGCTCAATTGGAGCATTTCTAGCATGTTTGGTTGAAATTGGAAGTTTACATTTTTTAGTTTTGTCAGACGTTTGTAATATTCTCACAATAAGCTAATTAGCTCAATTGGAGTATTTCTAGCATGTTTGGTTGAAATTGGAAATTTACATTTTTCACTTTTGTCAGACGTTTGTAATATTCTCACAATAAGCTAATTAGCTCAATTGGAGCATTTCTAGCATGTTTGGTTAAAATTGGAAATTTACATTTTTCACTTTTGTCAGACAATTGCAATATTCTCACAATAAGCTAATCAGCTCAATTGGAGCATTTCTAGCATGTTTGGTTGAAATTGGAAATTTACATTTTTCAGTTTTGTCAGACGTTTGTAATATTCTCACAATAAGCTAATTAGCTCAATTGGAGCATTTCTAGCATGTTTGGTTGAAATTGGAAATTTACATTTTTCAGTGTTGTCAGACGTTTGTAATATTCTCACAATAAGCTAATTAGCTCAATTGGAGCATTTCTAGCATGTTTGGTTGAAATTGGAAATTTACATTTTTCAGTTTTGTCAGACGTTTTTAATATTCTCACAATAAGCTAATTAGCTCAATTGGAGCATTTCTAGCATGTTTGGTTGAAATTGGAAATTTACATTTTTCACTTTTGTCAGACAATTGCAATATTCTCACAATAAGCTAATTAGCTCAATTGGAGCATTTCTAGCATGTTTGGTTGAAATTGGAAATTTACATTTTTCACTTTTGTCAGACGTTTGTAATATTCTCACAATAAGCTAATTAGCTCAATTAGAGCATTTCTAGCATGTTTGGTTGAAATTGGAAATTTACATTTCTCATGTTTGTCAGACGTTTGTAATATTCTCACAATAAGCTAATTAGCTCAATTGGAGCATTTCTAGCATGTTTGGTTGAAATTGGAAATTTACATTTTTCACTTTTGTCAGACAATTGCAATATTCTCACAATAAGCTAATTAGCTCAATTGGAGCATTTCTAGCATGTTTGGTTGAAATTGGAAATTTACATTTTTCAGTGTTGTCAGACGTTTGTAATATTCTCACAATAAGCTAATTAGCTCAATTGGAGCATTTCTAGCATGTTTGGTTGAAATTGGAAGTTTACATTTTTTAGTTTTGTCAGACGTTTGTAATATTCTCACAATAAGCTAATTAGCTCAATTGGAGCATTTCTAGCATGTTTGGTTGAAATTGGAAGTTTACATTTTTTAGTTTTGTCAGACGTTTGTAATATTCTCACAATAAGCTAATTAGCTCAATTGGAGTATTTCTAGCATGTTTGGTTGAAATTGGAAATTTACATTTTTCACTTTTGTCAGACGTTTGTAATATTCTCACAATAAGCTAATTAGCTCAATTGGAGCATTTCTAGCATGTTTGGTTAAAATTGGAAATTTACATTTTTCACTTTTGTCAGACAATTGCAATATTCTCACAATAAGCTAATCAGCTCAATTGGAGCATTTCTAGCATGTTTGGTTGAAATTGGAAATTTACATTTTTCAGTTTTGTCAGACGTTTGTAATATTCTCACAATAAGCTAATTAGCTCAATTGGAGCATTTCTAGCATGTTTGGTTGAAATTGGAAATTTACATTTTTCAGTGTTGTCAGACGTTTGTAATATTCTCACAATAAGCTAATTAGCTCAATTGGAGCATTTCTAGCATGTTTGGTTGAAATTGGAAATTTACATTTTTCAGTTTTGTCAGACGTTTTTAATATTCTCACAATAAGCTAATTAGCTCAATTGGAGCATTTCTAGCATGTTTGGTTGAAATTGGAAATTTACATTTTTCACTTTTGTCAGACAATTGCAATATTCTCACAATAAGCTAATTAGCTCAATTGGAGCATTTCTAGCATGTTTGGTTGAAATTGGAAATTTACATTTTTCACTTTTGTCAGACGTTTGTAATATTCTCACAATAAGCTAATTAGCTCAATTAGAGCATTTCTAGCATGTTTGGTTGAAATTGGAAATTTACATTTCTCATGTTTGTCAGACGTTTGTAATATTCTCACAATAAGCTAATTAGCTCAATTGGAGCATTTCTAGCATGTTTGGTTGAAATTGGAAATTTACATTTTTCAGTTTTGTCAGACAATTGCAATATTCTCACAATAAGCTAATTAGCTCAATTGGAGCATTTCTAGCATGTTTGGTTGAAATTGGAAATTTACATTTTTCACTTTTGTCAGCCAATTGCAATATTCTCACAATAAGCTAATTAGCTCAATTGGAGCATTTCTAGCATGTTTGGTTGAAATTGGAAATTTACATTTTTCACTTTTGTCAGACAATTGCAATATTCTCACAATAAGCTAATTAGCTCAATTGGAGCATTTCTAGCATGTTTGGTTGAAATTGGAAATTTACATTTTTTACTTTTGTCAGACAAGTGCAATATTCTCACAATAAGCTGATTAGCTCAATTGGAGCATTTCTAGCATGTTTGGTTGAAATTGGGAATTTACATTTTTCACTTTTGTCAGACAATTGCAATATTCTCACAATAAGCTAATTAGCTCAATTGGAGCATTTCTAGCATGTTTGGTTGAAATTGGAAATTTACATTTTTCACTTTTGTCAGACAATTGCAATATTCTCACAATAAGCTAATTAGCTCAATTGGAGCATTTCTAGCATGTTTGGTTGAATATGGAAATTTACATTTTTCACTTTTGTCAGACAATTGCAATATTCTCACAATAAGCTAATTAGCTCAATTGGAGCATTTCTAGCATGTTTGGTTGAAATTGGAAATTTACATTTTTCACTTTTGTCAGACAAGTGCAATATTCTCACAATAAGCTGATTAGCTCAATTGGAGCATTTCTAGCATGTTTGGTTGAAATTGGAAATTTACATTTTTCACTTTTGTCAGACAATTGCAATATTCTCACAATAAGCTAATTAGCTCAATTGGAGCATTTCTAGCATGTTTGATTGAAATTGGAAATTTACATTTTTCACTTTTGTCAGACAATTGCAATATTCTCACAATAAGCTAATTAGCTCAATTGGAGCATTTCTAGCATGTTTGGTTGAAATTGGAAATTTACATTTTTCAGTGTTGTCAGACGTTTGTAATATTCTCACAATAAGCTAATTAGCTCAATTGGAGCATTTCTAGCATGTTTGGTTGAAATTGGAAATTTACATTTTTCAGTTTTGTCAGACGTTTGTAATATTCTCACAATAAGCTAATTAGCTCAATTGGAGCATTTCTAGCATGTTTGGTTGAAATTGGAAATTTACATTTTTCAGTTTTGTCAGACGTTTGTAATATTCACACAATAAGCAATTAGCTCAATTGGAGCATTTTTAGCATGTTTGGTTGAAATTGGAAATTCACATTTTTCATTTTTGTCAGACAATTGCAATATTCTCACAATAAGCTAATTAGCTCAATTGGAGCATTTCTGGCATGTTTGGTTGAAATTGGAAGTTTACATTTTTTAGTTTTGTCAGACGTTTGTAATATTCTCACAATAAGCTAATTAGCTCAATTGGAGCATTTCTAGCATGTTTGGTTGAAATTGGAAGTTTACATTTTTTAGTTTTGTCAGACGTTTGTAATATTCTCACAATAAGCTAATTAGCTCAATTGGAGTATTTCTAGCATGTTTGGTTGAAATTGGAAATTTACATTTTTCACTTTTGTCAGACGTCTGTAATATTCTCACAATAAGCTAATTAGCTCAATTGGAGCATTTCTAGCATGTTTGGTTGAAATTGGAAATTTACATTTTTCAGTTTTGTCAGACGTTTGTAATATTCTCACAATAAGCTAATTAGCTCAATTGGAGCATTTCTAGCATGTTTGGTTAAAATTGGAAATTTACATTTTTCACTTTTGTCAGACAATTGCAATATTCTCACAATAAGCTAATCAGCTCAATTGGAGCATTTCTAGCATGTTTGGTTGAAATTGGAAATTTACATTTTTCAGTTTTGTCAGACGTTTGTAATATTCTCACAATAAGCTAATTAGCTCAATTGGAGCATTTCTAGCATGTTTGGTTGAAATTGGAAATTTACATTTTCCAGTGTTGTCAGACGTTTGTAATATTCTCACAATAAGCTAATTAGCTCAATTGGAGCATTTCTAGCATGTTTGGTTGAAATTGGAAATTTACATTTTTCAGTTTTGTCAGACGTTTGTAATATTCTCACAATAAGCTAATTAGCTCAATTGGAGCATTTCTAGCATGTTTGGTTGAAATTGGAAATTTACATTTTTCACTTTTGTCAGACAATTGCAATATTCTCACAATAAGCTAATTAGCTCAATTGGAGCATTTCTAGCATGTTTGGTTGAAATTGGAAATTTACATTTTTCACTTTTGTCAGACGTTTGTAATATTCTCACAATAAGCTAATTAGCTCAATTAGAGCATTTCTAGCATGTTTGGTTGAAATTGGAAATTTACATTTCTCATGTTTGTCAGACGTTTGTAATATTCTCACAATAAGCTAATTAGCTCAATTGGAGCATTTCTAGCATGTTTGGTTGAAATTGGAAATTTACATTTTTCAGTTTTGTCAGACAATTGCAATATTCCCACAATAAGCTAATTAGCTCAATTGGAGCATTTCTAGCATGTTTGGTTGAAATTGGAAATTTACATTTTTCACTTTTGTCAGCCAATTGCAATATTCTCACAATAAGCTAATTAGCTCAATTGGAGCATTTCTAGCATGTTTGGTTGAAATTGGAAATTTACATTTTTCACTTTTGTCGGACAATTGCAATATTCTCACAATAAGCTAATTAGCTCAATTGGAGCATTTCTAGCATGTTTGGTTGAAATTGGAAATTTACATTTTTCACTTTTGTCAGACAAGTGCAATATTCTCACAATAAGCTGATTAGCTCAATTGGAGCATTTCTAGCATGTTTGGTTGAAATTGGGAATTTACATTTTTCACTTTTGTCAGACAATTGCAATATTCTCACAATAAGCTAATTAGCTCAATTGGAGCATTTCTAGCATGTTTGGTTGAAATTGGAAATTTACATTTTTCACTTTTGTCAGACAATTGCAATATTCTCACAATAAGCTAATTAGCTCAATTGGAGCATTTCTAGCATGTTTGGTTGAATATTGAATTTTACATTTTTCACTTTTGTCAGACAATTGCAATATTCTCACAATAAGCTAATTAGCTCAATTGGAGCATTTCTAGCATGTTTGGTTGAATTTGGAAATTTACATTTTTCACTTTTGTCAGACAAGTGCAATATTCTCACAATAAGCTGATTAGCTCAATTGGAGCATTTCTAGCATGTTTGGTTGAAATTGGAAATTTACATTTTTCACTTTTGTCAGACAATTGCAATATTCTCACAATAAGCTAATTAGCTCAATTGGAGCATTTCTAGCATGTTTGATTGAAATTGGAAATTTACATTTTTCACTTTTGTCAGACAATTGCAATATTCTCACAGTAAGCTAATTAGCTCAATTGGAGCATTTCTAGCATGTTTGGTTGAAATTGGAAATTTACATTTTTCAGTGTTGTCAGACGTTTGTAATATTCTCACAATAAGCTAATTAGCTCAATTGGAGCATTTCTAGCATGTTTGGTTGAAATTGGAAATTTACATTTTTCACTTTTGTCAGACGTTTGTAATATTCTCACAATAAGCTAATTAGCTCAATTGGAGCATTTCTAGCATGTTTGGTTGAAATTGGAAATTTACATTTTTCATTTTTGTCAGACGTTTGTAATATTCACACAATAGGCAATTAGCTCAATTGGAGCATTTTTAGCATGTTTGGTTGAAATTGGAAATTCACATTTTTCACTTTTGTCAGACAATTGCAATATTCTCACAATAAGCTAATTAGCTCAATTAGAGCATTTCTAGCATGTTTGGTTGAAATTGGAAATTTACATTTTTCACTTTTGTCAGACAATTGCAATATTCTCACAATAAGCTAATTAGCTCAATTGGAGCATTTCTAGCATGTTTGGTTGAAATTGGAAATTTACATTTTTCAGTGTTGTCAGACGTTTGTAATATTCTCACAATAAGCTAATTAGCTCAATTGGAGCATTTCTAGCATGTTTGGTTGAAATTGAAAATTTACATTTTTCAGTTTTGTCAAACGTTTGTAATATTCTCACAATAAGCTAATTAGCTCAATTGGAGCATTTTTAGCATGTTTGGTTGAAATTGGAATTTTACATTTTTCACTTTTGTCAGAAGTTTGTAAAATTCTTACAGTAGGCTTATTTGCGCAATTTGAGCAATTCTAGCATGTTTGGTTGAAATTGGAAATTTACATTTTTCACTTTTGTCAGACGTTTGTAATATTCTCACAATAAGCTAATTAGCTTAATTGGAGCATTTCTAGCATGTTTGGTTGAAATCGGAAATTTACATTTCTCACTTTTCCCAGACAATTGTAATATTCTCACAATAAGCTAATTAGCTCAATTGAAGCATTTCTAGCATGTTTGGTTCAAATTGGAAATTTATATTTTTCACTTTTGTCAGACAATTGTAATATTCTCACAATAAGCTAATTAGCTCAATTGGAGCATTTCTAGCATGTTTGGTTGAAATTGGAAATTTACATTTTTCACTTTTGTCAGACAATTGCAATATTCTCACAATAAGCTAATTAGCTCAATTGGAGCATTTCTAGCATGTTTGGTTGAAATTGGAAATTTACATTTTTCAGTGTTGTCAGACGTTTGTAATATTCTCACAATAAGCTAATTAGCTCAATTGGAGCATTTCTAGCATGTTTGGTTGAAATTGGAAATTTACATTTTTCAGTTTTGTCAGACGTTTGTAATATTCTCACAATAAGCTAATTAGCTCAATTGGAGCATTTCTAGCATGTTTGGTTGAAATTGGAAATTTACATTTTTCACTTTTGTCAGACGTTTGTAATATTCTCACAATAAGCTAATTAGCTCAATTGGAGCATTTCTAGCATGTTTGGTTGAAATTGGAAATTTACATTTTCCACTTTTGTCAGACAATTGTAATATTCACACAATAAGCTAATTAGCTCAATTGGAGCATTTCTAGCATGTTTGGTTGAAATTGGAAATTTACATTTTTCAGTTTTGTCAGACGTTTGTAATATTCTCACAATAAGCTAATTAGCTCAATTAGAGCATTTCTAGCATGTTTGGTTGAAATTGGAAATTTACATTTTTCATGTTTGTCAGACGTTTGTAATATTCTCACAATAAGCTAATTAGCTCAATTGGAGCATTTCTAGCATGTTTGGTTGAAATTGGAATTTTAAATTTTTCACTTTTGTCAGACGTTTGTAAAATTCTTACAGTAGGCTTATTTGCGCAATTTGAGCAATTCTAGCATGTTTGGTTGAAATTGGAAATTTACATTTTTCACTTTTGTCAGACGTTTGTAATATTCTCACAATAAGCTAATTAGCTTAATTGGAGCATTTCTAGCATGTTTGGTTGAAATTGGAAATTTACATTTTTCACTTTTCCCAGACAATTGTAATATTCTCACAATAAGCTAATTAGCTCAATTGGAGCATTTCTAGCATGTTTGGTTCAAATTGAAAATTTATATTTTTCACTTTTGTCAGACGTTTGTAATATTCTCACAATAAGCTAACTAGCTCAATTGGAGCATTTCTAGCATGTTTGGTTGAAATTGGAAATTTACATTTCTCATGTTTGTCAGACGTTTGTAATATTCTCACAATAAGCTAATTAGCTCAATTGGAGCATTTCTAGCATGTTTAGTTGAAATTGGAAATTTACATTTTTCAGTTTTTTCAGACAATTGCAATATTCTCACAATAAGCTAATTAGCTCAATTGGAGCATTTCTAGCATGTTTGGTTGAAATTGGAAAATTACATTTTTCAGTTTTGTCAGACGTTTGTAATGTTCTCACAATAAGCTAATTAGCTCAATTGGAGCATTTCTAGCATGTTTGGTTGAAATTGGAAATTTACATTTTTCAGTGTTGTCAGACGTTTGTAAGATTCTCACAATAAGCTAATTAGCTCAATTGGAGCATTTCTAGCATGTTTGGTTGAATTTGGAAATTTACATTTTTCACTTTTCCCAGACAATTGCTATATTCTCACAATAAGCTAATTAGCTCAATTGGAGCATTTCTAGCATGTTTGGTTGAAATTGGAAATTTACATTTTTCACTTTTGTCAGACAATTGCAATATTCTCACAATAAGCTAATTAGCTCAATTGGAGCATTTCTAGCATGTTTGGTTGAAATTGGAAATTTACATTTTTCAGTTTTGTCAGACGTTTGTAATATTCTCACAATAAGCTAATTAGCTCAATTGGAGCATTTCTAGCATGTTTGGTTGAAATTGGAAATTTACATTTTTCAGTTTTGTCAGACGTTTGTAATATTCTCACAATAAGCTAATTAGCTCAATTGGAGCATTTCTAGCATGTTTGGTTGAAATTGGAAATTTACATTTTTCACTTTTGTCAGACGTTTGTAATATTCTCACAATAAGCTAATTAGCTCAATTGGAGCATTTCTAGCATGTTTGGTTGAAATTGGAAATTTACATTTTTCACTTTTGTCAGACAATTGCAATATTCTCACAATAAGCTAACTAGCTCAATTGGAGCATTTCTAGCATGTTTGGTTGAAATTGGAAATTTACAATTTTCACTTTTGTTAGACAATTGCAATATTCTCACAATAAGCTAATTAGGTCACTTGGAGCATTTCTAGCATGTTTATTTGAAATTTGAAATTTACATTTTTCACTTTTGTCAGACGTTTGTAATATTCTCACAATAAGCTAATTAGCTCAATTGGAGCATTTCTAGAATGTTTGGTTGAAATTGGAAATTTACATTTCTCATGTTTGTCAGACGTTTGTAATATTCTCACAATAAGCTAATTAGCTCAATTGGAGCATTTCTAGCATGTTTGGTTGAAATTGGAAATTTACATTTTTCACTTTTGTCAGACGTTTGTAATATTCTCACAATAAGCTAATTAGCTCAATTGGAGCATTTCTAGCATGTTTGGTTGAAATTGGAAATTTACATTTTTCAGTTTTGTCAGACAATTGCAATATTCTCACAATAAGCTAATTAGCTCAATTGGAGCATTTCTAGCATGTTTGGTTGAAATTGGAAATTTACATTTTTCAGTGTTGTCAGACGTTTGTAATATTCTCACAATAAGCTAATTAGCTCAATTGGAGCATTTCTAGCATGTTTGGTTGAAATTGGAAATTTCCATTTTTCAGTTTTGTCAGACGTTTGTAATATTCTCACAATAAGCTAATTAGCTCAATTGGAGCATTTCTAGCATGTTTGGTTGAAATTGGAAATTTACATTTTTCACTTTTGTCAGACGTTTGTAATATTCTCACAATGAGCTAATTAGCTCAATTGGAGCATTTCTAGCATGTTTGGTTGAAATTGGAAATTTACATTTTTCAGTGTTGTCAGACGTTTGTAATATTCACACAATAAGCTAATTAGCTCAATTGGAGCATTTCTAGCATGTTTGGTTGAAATTGGAAATTTACATTTTTCAGTTTTGTCAGACGTTTGTAATATTATTACAATAAGCTAATTAGCTCAATTAGAGCATTTCTAGCATGTTTGGTTGAAATTGGAAATTTACATTTTTCATGTTTGTCAGACGTTTGTAATATTCTCACAATAAGCTAATTAGCTAAATTGGAGCATTTCTAGCATGTTTGGTTGAAATTGGAAATTTACATTTTTCACTTTTGTCAGACAATTGCAATATTCTCACAATAAGCTAATTAGCTCAATTGGAGCATTTCTAGCATGTTTGGTTGAAATTGGAAATTTACATTTTTCAGTGTTGTCAGACGTTTGTAATATTCTCACAATAAGCTAATTAGCTCAATTGGAGCATTTCTAGCATGTTTGGTTGAAATTGAAAATTTACATTTTTCAGTTTTGTCAGACGTTTGTAATATTCTCACAATAAGCTAATTAGCTCAATTGGAGCATTTCTAGCATGTTTGGTTGAAATTGGAAATTTACATTTTTCACTTTTGTCAGACGTTTGTAAAATTCTTACAGTAGGCTTATTTGTGCAATTTGAGCAATTCTAGCATGTTTGGTTGAAATTGGAAATTTACATTTTTCACTTTTGTCAAACAATTGCAATATTCTCTCAATAAGCTAATTAGCTCAATTGGAGCATTTCTAGCATGTTTGGTTGAAATTGGAAGTTTACATTTTTTAGTTTTGTCAGACGTTTGTAATATTCTCACAATAAACTAATTAGCTCAATTGGAGCATTTCTAGCATGTTTGGTTGAAATTGGAAGTTTACATTTTTTAGTTTTGTCAGACGTTTGTAATATTCTCACAATAAGCTAATTAGCTCAATTGGAGCATTTCTAGCATGTTTGGTTGAAATTGGAAGTTTACATTTTTTAGTTTTGTCAGACGTTTGTAATATTCTCACAATAAGCTAATTAGCTCAATTGGAGTATTTCTAGCATGTTTGGTTGAAATTGGAAATTTACATTTTTCACTTTTGTCAGACGTCTGTAATATTCTCACAATAAGCTAATTAGCTCAATTGGAGCATTTCTAGCATGTTTGGTTGAAATTGGAAATTTACATTTTTCAGTTTTGTCAGACGTTTGTAATATTCTCACAATAAGCTAATTAGCTCAATTGGAGCATTTCTAGCATGTTTGGTTAAAATTGGAAATTTACATTTTTCACTTTTGTCAGACAATTGCAATATTCTCACAATAAGCTAATCAGCTCAATTGGAGCATTTCTAGCATGTTTGGTTGAAATTGGAAATTTACATTTTTCAGTTTTGTCAGACGTTTGTAATATTCTCACAATAAGCTAATTAGCTCAATTGGAGCATTTCTAGCATGTTTGGTTGAAATTGGAAATTTACATTTTTCAGTGTTGTCAGACGTTTGTAATATTCTCACAATAAGCTAATTAGCTCAATTGGAGCATTTCTAGCATGTTTGGTTGAAATTGGAAATTTACATTTTTCAGTTTTGTCAGACGTTTGTAATATTCTCACAATAAGCTAATTAGCTCAATTGGAGCATTTCTAGCATGTTTGGTTGAAATTGGAAATTTACATTTCTCATGTTTGTCAGACGTTTGTAATATTCTCACAATAAGCTAATTAGCTCAATTGGAGCATTTCTAGCATGTTTGGTTGAAATTGGAAATTTACATTTTTCACTTTTGTCAGACAATTGCAATATTCTCACAATAAGCTAATTAGCTCAATTGGAGCATTTCTAGCATGTTTGGTTGAAATTGGAAATTTACATTTTTCACTTTTGTCAGCCAATTGCAATATTCTCACAATAAGCTAATTAGCTCAATTGGAGCATTTCTAGCATGTTTGGTTGAAATTGGAAATTTACATTTTTCACTTTTGTCAGACAATTGCAATATTCTCACAATAAGCTAATTAGCTCAATTGGAGCATTTCTAGCATGTTTGGTTGAAATTGGAAATTTACATTTTTCACTTTTGTCAGACAAGTGCAATATTCTCACAATAAGCTGATTAGCTCAATTGGAGCATTTCTAGCATGTTTGGTTGAAATTGGAAATTTACATTTTTCACTTTTGTCAGACAATTGCAATATTCTCACAATAAGCTAATTAGCTCAATTGGAGCATTTCTAGCATGTTTGGTTGAAATTGGAAATTTACATTTTTCACTTTTGTCAGACAATTGCAATATTCTCACAATAAGCTAATTAGCTCAATTGGAGCATTTCTAGCATGTTTGGTTGAATATGGAAATTTACATTTTTCACTTTTGTCAGACAATTGCAATATTCTCACAATAAGCTAATTAGCTCAATTGGAGCATTTCTAGCATGTTTGGTTGAAATTGGAAGTTTACATTTTTTAGTTTTGTCAGACGTTTGTAATATTCTCACAATAAGCTAATTAGCTCAATTGGAGCATTTCTAGCATGTTTGGTTGAAATTGGAAGTTTACATTTTTTAGTTTTGTCAGACGTTTGTAATATTCTCACAATAAGCTAATTAGCTCAATTGGAGTATTTCTAGCATGTTTGGTTGAAATTGGAAATTTACATTTATCATGTTTGTCAGACGTCTGTAATATTCTCACAATAAGCTAATTAGCTCAATTGGAGCATTTCTAGCATGTTTGGTTGAAATTGGAAATTTACATTTTTCAGTTTTGTCAGACGTTTGTAATATTCTCACAATAAGCTAATTAACTCAATTGGAGCATTTCTAGCATGTTTGGTTAAAATTGGAAATTTACATTTTTCACTTTTGTCAGACAATTGCAATATTCTCACAATAAGCTAATCAGCTCAATTGGAGCATTTCTAGCATGTTTGGTTGAAATTTGAAATTTACATTTTTCAGTTTTGTCAGACGTTTGTAATATTCTCACAATAAGCTAATTAGCTCAATTGGAGCATTTCTAGCATGTTTGGTTGAAATTGGAAATTTACATTTTTCAGTGTTGTCAGACGTTTGTAATATTCTCACAATAAGCTAATTAGCTCAATTGGAGCATTTCTAGCATGTTTGGTTGAAATTGGAAATTTACATTTTTCAGTTTTGTCAGACGTTTGTAATATTCTCACAATAAGCTAATTAGCTCAATTGGAGCATTTCTAGCATGTTTGGTTGAAATTGGAAATTTACATTTTTCACTTTTGTCAGACAATTGCAATATTCTCACAATAAGCTAATTAGCTCAATTGGAGCATTTCTAGCATGTTTGGTTGAAATTGGAAATTTACATTTTTCACTTTTGTCAGACGTTTGTAATATTCTCACAATAAGCTAATTAGCTCAATTAGAGCATTTCTAGCATGTTTGGTTGAAATTGGAAATTTACATTTCTCATGTTTGTCAGACGTTTGTAATATTCTCACAATAAGCTAATTAGCTCAATTGGAGCATTTCTAGCATGTTTGGTTGAAATTGGAAATTTACATTTTTCACTTTTGTCAGACAATTGCAATATTCTCACAATAAGCTAATTAGCTCAATTGGAGCATTTCTAGCATGTTTGGTTGAAATTGGAAATTTACATTTTTCACTTTTGTCAGCCAATTGCAATATTCTCACGATAAGCTAATTAGCTCAATTGGAGCATTTCTAGCATGTTTGGTTGAAATTGGAAATTTACATTTTTCACTTTTGTCAGACAATTGCAATATTCTCACAATAAGCTAATTAGCTCAATTGGAGCATTTCTAGCATGTTTGGTTGAAATTGGAAATTTACATTTTTCACTTTTGTCAGACAAGTGCAATATTCTCACAATAAGCTGATTAGCTCAATTGGAGCATTTCTAGCATGTTTGGTTGAAATTGGAAATTTACATTTTTCACTTTTGTCAGACAATTGCAATATTCTCACAATAAGCTAATTAGCTCAATTGGAGCATTTCTAGCATGTTTGGTTGAAATTGGAAATTTACATTTTTCACTTTTGTCAGACAATTGCAATATTCTCACAATAAGCTAATTAGCTCAATTGGAGCATTTCTAGCATGTTTGGTTGAATATGGAAATTTACATTTTTCACTTTTGTCAGACAATTGCAATATTCTCACAATAAGCTAATTAGCTCAATTGGAGCATTTCTAGCATGTTTGGTTGAAATTGGAAATTTACATTTTTCACTTTTGTCAGACAAGTGCAATATTCTCACAATAAGCTGATTAGCTCAATTGGAGCATTTCTAGCATGTTTGGTTGAAATTGGAAATTTACATTTTTCACTTTTGTCAGACAATTGCAATATTCTCACAATAAGCTAATTAGCTCAATTGGAGCATTTCTAGCATGTTTGATTGAAATTGGAAATTTACATTTTTCACTTTTGTCAGACAATTGCAATATTCTCACAATAAGCTAATTAGCTCAATTGGAGCATTTCTAGCATGTTTGGTTGAAATTGGAAATTTACATTTTTCAGTGTTGTCAGACGTTTGTAATATTCTCACAATAAGCTAATTAGCTCAATTGGAGCATTTCTAGCATGTTTGGTTGAAATTGGAAATTTACATTTTTCAGTGTTGTCAGACGTTTGTAATATTCACACAATAAGCAATTAGCTCAATTGGAGCATTTTTAGCATGTTTGGTTGAAATTGGAAATTCACATTTTTCACTTTTGTCAGACAATTGCAATATTCTCACAATAAGCTAATTAGCTCAATTAGAGCATTTCTAGCATGTTTGGTTGAAATTGGAAATTTACATTTTTCACTTTTGTCAGACAATTGCAATATTCTCACAATAAGCTAATTAGCTCAATTGGAGCATTTCTAGCATGTTTGGTTGAAATTGGAAATTTACATTTTTCAGTGTTGTCAGACGTTTGTAATATTCTCACAATAAGCTAATTAGCTCAATTGGAGCATTTCTAGCATGTTTGGTTGAAATTGAAAATTTACATTTTTCAGTTTTGTCAAACGTTTGTAATATTCTCACAATAAGCTAATTAGCTCAATTGGAGTATTTCTAGCATGTTTGGTTGAAATTGGAAATTTACATTTATCATGTTTGTCAGACGTCTGTAATATTCTCACAATAAGCTAATTAGCTCAATTGGAGCATTTCTAGCATGTTTGGTTGAAATTGGAAATTTACATTTTTCAGTTTTGTCAGACGTTTGTAATATTCTCACAATAAGCTAATTAGCTCAATTGGAGCATTTCTAGCATGTTTGGTTAAAATTGGAAATTTACATTTTTCACTTTTGTCAGACAATTGCAATATTCTCACAATAAGCTAATCAGCTCAATTGGAGCATTTCTAGCATGTTTGGTTGAAATTGGAAATTTACATTTTTCAGTTTTGTCAGACGTTTGTAATATTCTCACAATAAGCTAATTAGCTCAATTGGAGCATTTCTAGCATGTTTGGTTGAAATTGGAAATTTACATTTTTCAGTGTTGTCAGACGTTTGTAATATTCACACAATAAGCTAATTAGCTCAATCGGAGCAATTCTAGCATGTTTGGTTGAAATTGGAAATTTACATTTTTCAGTTTTGTCAGACGTTTGTAATATTCTCACAATAAGCTAATTAGCTCAATTGGAGCATTTCTAGCATGTTTGGTTGAAATTGGAAATTTACATTTTTCACTTTTGTCAGACAATTGCAATATTCTCACAATAAGCTAATTAGCTCAATTGGAGCATTTCTAGCATGTTTGGTTGAAATTGGAAATTTACATTTTTCACTTTTGTCAGACGTTTGTAATATTCTCACAATAAGCTAATTAGCTCAATTAGAGCATTTCTAGCATGTTTGGTTGAAATTGGAAATTTACATTTCTCATGTTTGTCAGACGTTTGTAATATTCTCACAATAAGCTAATTAGCTCAATTGGAGCATTTCTAGCATGTTTGGTTGAAATTGGAAATTTACATTTTTCACTTTTGTCAGACAATTGCAATATTCTCACAATAAGCTAATTAGCTCAATTGGAGCATTTCTAGCATGTTTGGTTGAAATTGGAAATTTACATTTTTCACTTTTGTCAGCCAATTGCAATATTCTCACAATAAGCTAATTAGCTCAATTGGAGCATTTCTAGCATGTTTGGTTGAAATTGGAAATTTACATTTTTCACTTTTGTCAGACAATTGCAATATTCTCACAATAAGCTAATTAGCTCAATTGGAGCATTTCTAGCATGTTTGGTTGAAATTGGAAATTTACATTTTTCACTTTTGTCAGACAAGTGCAATATTCTCACAATAAGCTGATTAGCTCAATTGGAGCATTTCTAGCATGTTTGGTTGAAATTGGAAATTTACATTTTTCACTTTTGTCAGACAATTGCAATATTCTCACAATAAGCTAATTAGCTCAATTGGAGCATTTCTAGCATGTTTGGTTGAAATTGGAAATTTACATTTTTCACTTTTGTCAGACAATTGCAATATTCTCACAATAAGCTAATTAGCTCAATTGGAGCATTTCTAGCATGTTTGGTTGAATATGGAAATTTACATTTTTCACTTTTGTCAGACAATTGCAATATTCTCACAATAAGCTAATTAGCTCAATTGGAGCATTTCTAGCATGTTTGGTTGAAATTGGAAATTTACATTTTTCACTTTTGTCAGACAAGTGCAATATTCTCACAATAAGCTGATTAGCTCAATTGGAGCATTTCTAGCATGTTTGGTTGAAATTGGAAATTTACATTTTTCACTTTTGTCAGACAATTGCAATATTCTCACAATAAGCTAATTAGCTCAATTGGAGCATTTCTAGCATGTTTGATTGAAATTGGAAATTTACATTTTTCACTTTTGTCAGACAATTGCAATATTCTCACAATAAGCTAATTAGCTCAATTGGAGCATTTCTAGCATGTTTGGTTGAAATTGGAAATTTACATTTTTCAGTGTTGTCAGACGTTTGTAATATTCTCACAATAAGCGAATTAGCTCAATTGGAGCATTTCTATCATGTTTGGTTGAAATTGGAAATTTACATTTTTCAGTTTTGTCAGACGTTTGTAATATTCTCACAATAAGCTAATTAGCTCAATTGGAGCATTTCTAGCATGTTTGGTTGAAATTGGAAATTTACATTTTTCAGTGTTGTCAGACGTTTGTAATATTCACACAATAAGCAATTAGCTCAATTGGAGCATTTCTAGCATGTTTGGTTGAAATTGGAAATTTACATTTTTCACTTTTGTCAGACAATTGCAATATTCTCACAATAAGCTAATTAGCTCAATTGGAGCATTTCTAGCATGTTTGGTTGAAATTGGAAATTTACATTTTTCAGTGTTGTCAGACGTTTGTAATATTCTCACAATAAGCTAATTAGCTCAATTGGAGCATTTCTAGCATGTTTGGTTGAAATTGAAAATTTACATTTTTCAGTTTTGTCAAACGTTTGTAATATTCTCACAATAAGCTAATTAGCTCAATTGGAGCATTTCTAGCATGTTTGGTTGAAATTGGAATTTTACATTTTTCACTTTTGTCAGAAGTTTGTAAAATTCTTACAGTAGGCTTATTTGCGCAATTGGAGCAATTCTAGCATGTTTGGTTGAAATTGGAAATTTACATTTTTCACTTTTGTCAGACGTTTGTAATATTCTCACAATAAGCTAATTAGCTTAATTGGAGCATTTCTAGCATGTTTGGTTGAAATCGGAAATTTACATTTCTCACTTTTCCCAGACAATTGTAATATTCTCACAATAAGCTAATTAGCTCAATTGGAGCATTTCTAGCATGTTTGGTTCAAATTGGAAATTTATATTTTTCACTTTTGTCAGACAATTGTAATATTCTCACAATAAGCTAATTAGCTCAATTGGAGCATTTCTAGCATGTTTGGTTGAAATTGGAAATTTACATTTTTCACTTTTGTCAGACAATTGCAATATTCTCACAATAAGCTAATTAGCTCAATTGGAGCATTTCTAGCATGTTTGGTTGAAATTGGAAATTTACATTTTTCAGTGTTGTCAGACGTTTGTAATATTCTCACAATAAGCTAATTAGCTCAATTGGAGCATTTCTAGCATGTTTGGTTGAAATTGGAAATTTACATTTTTCAGTTTTGTCAGACGTTTGTAATATTCTCACAATAAGCTAATTAGCTCAATTGGAGCATTTCTAGCATGTTTGGTTGAAATTGGAAATTTACATTTTTCACTTTTGTCAGACGTTTGTAATATTCTCACAATAAGCTAATTAGCTCAATTGGAGCATTTCTAGCATGTTTGGTTGAAATTGGAAATTTACATTTTTCACTTTTGTCAGACGTTTGTAATATTCTCACAATAAGCTAATTAGCTCAATTGGAGCATTTCTAGCATGTTTGGTTGAAATTGGAAATTTACATTTTTCACTTTTGTCAGACAATTGCAATATTCTCACAATAAGCTAATTAGCTCAATTGGAGCATTTCTAGCATGTTTGGTTGAAATTGGAAATTTACATTTTTCAGTGTTGTCAGACGTTTGTAATATTCTCACAATAAGCTAATTAGCTCAATTGGAGCATTTCTAGCATGTTTGGTTGAAATTGAAAATTTACATTTTTCAGTTTTGTCAGACGTTTGTAATATTCTCACAATAAGCTAATTAGCTCAATTGGAGCATTTCTAGCATGTTTGGTTGAAATTGGAATTTTACATTTTTCACTTTTGTCAGACGTTTGCAAAATTCTTACAGTAGGCTTATTTGCGCAATTTGAGCAATTCTAGCATGTTTGGTTGAAATTGGAAATTTACATTTTTCACTTTTGTCAGACGTTTGTAATATTCTCACAATAAGCTAATTAGCTTAATTGGAGCATTTCTAGCATGTTTGGTTGAAATTGGAAATTTACATTTTTCACTTTTCCCAGATAATTGTAATATTCTCACAATAAGCTAATTAGCTCAATTGGAGCATTTCTAGCATGTTTGGTTCAAATTGGAAATTTATATTTTTCACTTTTGTCAGACGTTTGTAATATTCTCACAATAAGCTAACTAGCTCAATTGGAGCATTTCTAGCATGTTTGGTTGAAATTGGAAATTTACAATTTTCACTTTTGTTAGACAGTTGCAATATTCTCACAATAAGCTAATTAGGTCACTTGGAGCATTTCTAGCATGTTTGGTTGAAATTTGAAATTTACATTTTTCACTTTTGTCAGACGTTTGTAATATTCTCACAATAAGCTAATTAGCTCAATTAGAGCATTTCTAGCATGTTTGGTTGAAATTGGAAATTTACATTTCTCATGTTTGTCAGACGTTTGTAATATTCTCACAATAAGCTAATTAGCTCAATAGGAGCATTTCTAGCATGTTTGGTTGAAATTGGAAATTTACATTTTTCACTTTTGTCAGACAATTGCAATATTCTCACAATAAGCTCATTAGGTCAATTGGAGCATTTCTAGCATGTTTGGTTGAAATTGGAAATTTACAATTTTCACTTTTGTTAGACAGTTGCAATATTCTCACAATAAGCTAATTAGGTCACTTGGAGCATTTCTAGCATGTTTGGTTGAAATTTGAAATTTACATTTTTCACTTTTGTCAGACGTTTGTAATATTCTCACAATAAGCTAATTAGCTCAATTAGAGCATTTCTAGCATGTTTGGTTGAAATTGGAAATTTACATTTCTCATGTTTGTCAGACGTTTGTAATATTCTCACAATAAGCTAATTAGCTCAATAGGAGCATTTCTAGCATGTTTGGTTGAAATTGGAAATTTACATTTTTCACTTTTGTCAGACAATTGCAATATTCTCACAATAAGCTCATTAGGTCAATTGGAGCATTTCTAGCATGTTTGGTTGAAATTGGAAATTTACATTTTTCACTTTTGTCAGCCAATTGCAATATTCTCACAATAAGCTAATTAGCTCAATTGGAGCATTTCTAGCATGTTTGGTTGAAATTGGAAATTTACATTTTTCACTTTTGTCAGACAATTGCAATATTCTCACAATAAGCTAATTAGCTCAATTGGAGCATTTCTAGCATGTTTGGTTGAAATTGGAATATTACATTTTTCACTTTTGTCAGACAAGTGCAATATTCTCACAATAAGCTGATTAGCTCAATTGGAGCATTTCTAGCATGTTTGGTTAAAATTGGAAATTTACATTTTTCACTTTTGTCAGACAATTGCAATATTCTCACAATAAGCTAATTAGCTCAATTGGAGCATTTCTAGCATGTTTGGTAGAAATTGGAAATTTACATTTTTCACTTTTGTCAGACAATTGCAATATTCTCACAATAAGCTAATTAGCTCAATTGGAGCATTTCTAGCATGTTTGGTTGAAATTGGAAATTTACATTTTTCACTTTTGTCAGACGTTTGTAATATTCTCACAATAAGCTAATTAGCTCAATTGGAGCATTTCTAGCATGTTTGGTTGAATATGGAAATTTACATTTTTCGCTTTTGTCAGACAATTGCAATATTCTCACAATAAGCTAATTAGCTCAATTGGAGCATTTCTAGCATGTTTGGTTGAAATTGGAAATTTACATTTTTCACTTTTGTCAGACGTTTGTAATATTCTCACAATAAGCTAATTAGCTCAATTGGAGCATTTCTAGCATGTTTGGTTGAAATTGGAAATTTACATTTTTCAGTTTTGTCAGACGTTTGTAATATTCTCACAATAAGCTAATTAGCTCAATTGGAGCATTTCTAGCATGTTTGGTTGAAATTGGAAAATTACATTTTTCACTTTTGTCAGACGTTTGTAATATTCTCACAATAAGCTAATTAGCTCAATTGGAGCATTTCTAGCATGTTTGGTTGAAATTGGAAATTTACATTTTTCAGTTTTGTAAGACGTTTGTAATATTCTCACAATAAGCTAATGAGCTCAATTGGAGCATTTCTAGCATGTTTGGTTGAAATTGGAAATTTACATTTTTCACTTTTGTCAGACAATTGCAATATTCTCACAATAAGCTAATTAGCTCAATTGGAGCATTTATAGCATGTTTGGTTGAAATTGGAAATTTACATTTTTCAGTGTTGTCAGACGTTTGTAATATTCTCACAATAAGCTAATTAGCTCAATTGGAGCATTTCTAGCATGTTTGGTTGAAATTGGAAATTTACATTTTTCAGTTTTGTCAGACGTTTGTAATATTCTAACAATAAGCTAATTAGCTCAATTGGAGCATTTCTAGCATGTTTGGTTGAAATTGGAAATTTACATTTTTCACTTTTGTCAGACGTTTGTAATATTCTCACAATAAGCTAATTAGCTCAATTGGAGCATTTCTAGCATGTTTGGTTGAAATTGGAAATTTACATTTTTCAGTGTTGTCAGACGTTTGTAATAATCACACAATAAGCCAATTAGCTCAATTGGAGCATTTCTAGCATGTTTGGTTGAAATTGGAAATTTACATTTTTCACTTTTGTCAGACGTTTGTAATATTCTCACAATAAGCTAATTAGCTCAATTGGAGCATTTCTAGCATGTTTGGTTGAAATTGGAAATTTACATTTTTCAGTGTTGTCAGACGTTTGTAATAATCACACAATAAGCCAATTAGCTCAATTGGAGCATTTCTAGCATGTTTGGTTGAAATTGGAAATTTACATTTCTCATGTTTGTCAGACGTTTGTAATATTCACA
Organism: Watersipora subatra; assembly: GCF_963576615.1. NCBI lineage: Eukaryota > Metazoa > Bryozoa > Gymnolaemata > Cheilostomatida > Watersiporidae > Watersipora > Watersipora subatra. The sequence continues at coordinate 222,684 of NW_027045321.1, forward strand.
CAATAAGCTAATTAGCTCAATTGGAGCATTTCTAGCATGTTTGGTTGAAATTGGAAATTTACATTTTTCACTTTTGTCAGACAAGTGCAATATTCTCACAATAAGCTGATTAGCTCAATTGGAGCATTTCTAGCATGTTTGGTTGAAATTGGAAATTTACATTTTTCACTTTTGTCAGACAATTGCAATATTCTCACAATAAGCTAATTAGCTCAATTGGAGCATTTCTAGCATGTTTGATTGAAATTGGAAATTTACATTTTTCACTTTTGTCAGACATTTGTAATATTCTCACAATAAGCTAATTAGCTTAATTGGAGCATTTCTAGCATGTTTGGTTGAAATCGGAAATTTACATTTTTCACTTTTCCCAGACAATTGTAATATTCTCACAATAAGCTAATTAGCTCAATTGGAGCATTTCTAGCATGTTTGGTTGAAATTGGAAATTTACATTTTTCAGTGTTGTCAGACGTTTGTAATAATCACACAATAAGCTAATTAGCTCAATTGGAGCATTTCTAGCATGTTTGGTTGAAATTGGAAATTTACATTTCTCATGTTTGTCAGACGTTTGTAATATTCACACAATAAGCTAATTAGCTCAATTGGAGCATTTCTAGCATGTTTGGTTGAAATTGGAAATTTACATTTTTCACTTTTGTCAGACAATTGCAATATTCTCACAATAAGCTAATTAGCTCAATTGGAGCATTTCTAGCATGTTTGGTTGAAATTGGAAATTTACATTTTTCACTTTTGTCAGACGTTTGTAATATTCTCACAATAAGCTAATTAGCTCAATTGGAGCATTTCTAGCATGTTTGGTTGAAATTGGAAATTTACATTTTTCAGTGTTGTCAGACGTTTGTAATATTCTCACAATAAGCTAATTAGCTCAATTGGAGCATTTCTAGCATGTTTGGTTGAAATTGGAAATTTACATTTTTCAGTTTTGTCAGACGTTTGTAATATTCTCACAATAAGCTAATTAGCTCAATTGGAGCATTTCTAGCATGTTTGGTTGAAATTGGAAATTTACATTTTTCAGTGTTGTCAGACGTTTGTAATATTCTCACAATAAGCTAATTAGCTCAATTGGAGCATTTCTAGCATGTTTGGTTGAAATTGGAAATTTACATTTTTCACTTTTGTCAGACGTTTGTAATATTCTCACAATAAGCTAATTAGCTCAATTGGAGCATTTCTAGCATGTTTGGTTGAAATTGGAAATTTACATTTTTCAGTGTTGTCAGACGTTTGTAATATTCACACACTAAGCTAATTAGCTCAATTGGAGCATTTTTAGCATGTTTGGTTGAAATTGGAAATTCACATTTTTCACTTTTGTCAGACAATTGCAATATTCTCACAATAAGCTAATTAGCTCAATTGGAGCATTTCTAGCATGTTTGGTTGAAATTGGAAATTTACATTTTTCACTTTTGTCAGACAATTGCAATATTCTCACAATAAGCTAATTAGCTCAATTGGAGCATTTCTAGCATGTTTGGTTGAAATTGAAAATTTACATTTTTCAGTTTTGTCAGACGTTTGTAATATTCTCACAATAAGCTAATTAGCTCAATTGGAGCATTTCTAGCATGTTTGGTTGAAATTGGAATTTTACATTTTTCACTTTTGTCAGACGTTTGTAAAATTCTTACAGTAGGCTTATTTGCGCAATTTGAGCAATTCTAGCATGTTTGGTTGAAATTGGAATTTTACATTTTTCACTTTTGTCAGACGTTTGTAAAATTCTTACAGTAGGCTTATTTGCGCAATTTGAGCAATTCTAGCATGTTTGGTTGAAATTGGAATTTTACATTTTTCACTTTTGTCAGACGTTTGTAAAATTCTTACAGTAGGCTTATTTGCGCAATTTGAGCAATTCTAGCATGTTTGGTTGAAATTGGAAATTTACATTTTTCACTTTTGTCAGACGTTTGTAATATTCTCACAATAAGCTAATTAGCTTAATTGGAGCATTTCTAGCATGTTTGGTTGAAATTGGAAATTTACATTTTTCACTTTTCCCAGACAATTGTAATATTCTCACAATAAGCTAATTAGCTTAATTGGAGCATTTCTAGCATGTTTGGTTGAAATTTGAAATTTACATTTTTCACTTTTGTCAGACGTTTGTAATATTCTCACAATAAGCTAATTAGCTCAATTAGAGCATTTCTAGCATGTTTGGTTCAAATTGGAAATTTATATTTTTCACTTTTGTCAGACGTTTGTAATATTCTCACAATAAGCTAATTAGCTCAATTGGAGCATTTCTAGCATGTTTGGTTGAAATTGGAAATTTACATTTTTCACTTTTGTCAGACAATTGCAATATTCTCACAATAAGCTAATTAGCTCAATTGGAGCATTTTTAGCATGTTTGGTTGAAATTGGAAATTTACATTTTTCACTTTTGTCAGACAATTGCAATATTCTCACAATAAGCTAACTAGCTCAATTGGAGCATTTCTAGCATGTTTGGTTGAAATTGGAAATTTACAATTTTCACTTTTGTTAGACAATTGCAATATTCTCACAATAAGCTAATTAGGTCACTTGGAGCATTTCTAGCATGTTTGGTTGAAATTGGAAATTTACATTTTTCACTTTTGTCAGACGTTTGTAATATTCTCACAATAAGCTAATTAGCTCAATTAGAGCATTTCTAGCATGTTTGGTTGAAATTGGAAATTTACATTTCTCATGTTTGTCAGACGTTTGTAATATTCTCACAATAAGCTAATTAGCTCAATTGGAGCATTTCTAGCATGTTTGGCTGAAATTGGAAATTTACATTTTTCACTTTTGTCAGACAATTGCAATATTCTCACAATAAGCTAATTAGCTCAATTGGAGCATTTCTAGCATGTTTGGTTGAAATTGGAAATTTACATTTTTTACTTTTGTCAGCCAATTGCAATATTCTCACAATAAGCTAATTAGCTCAATTGGAGCATTTCTAGCATGTTTGGTTGAAATTGGAAATTTACATTTTTCAGTTTTGTCAGACGTTTGTAATATTCTCACAATAAGCTAATTAGCTCAATTGGAGCATTTCTAGCATGTTTGGTTGAAATTGGAAATTTACATTTTTCACTTTTGTCAGACAATTGCAATATTCTCACAATAAGCTAATTAGCTCAATTGGAGCATTTCTAGCATGTTTGGTTGAAATTGGAAATTTACATTTTTCAGTTTTGTCAGACGTTTGTAATATTCTCACAATAAGCTAATTAGCTCAATTGGAGCATTTCTAGCATGTTTGGTTGAAATTGGAAATTTACATTTTTCACTTTTGTCAGACGTTTGTAATATTCTCACAATAAGCTAATTAGCTCAATTGGAGCATTTCTAGCATGTTTGGTTGAAATTGGAAATTTACATTTTTCACTTTTGTCAGACAATTGCAATATTCTCACAATAAGCTAATTAGCTCAATTGGAGCATTTCTAGCATGTTTGGTTGAAATTGGAAATTTACATTTTTCAGTGTTGTCAGACGTTTGTAATATTCTCACAATAAGCTAATTAGCTCAATTGGAGCATTTCTAGCATGTTTGGTTGAAATTGAAAATTTACATTTTTCAGTTTTGTCAGACGTTTGTAATATTCTCACAATAAGCTAATTAGCTCAATTGGAGCATTTCTAGCATGTTTGGTTGAAATTGGAAGTTTACATTTTTCACTTTTGTCAGACGTTTGTAAAATTCTTACAGTAGGCTTATTTGCGCAGTTTGAGCAATTCTAGCATGTTTGGTTGAAATTGGAAATTTACATTTTTCACTTTTGTCAGACGTTTGTAATATTCTCACAATAAGCTAATTAGCTTAATTGGAGCATTTCTAGCATGTTTGGTTGAAATTGGAAATTTACATTTTTCACTTTTCCCAGACAATTGTAATATTCTCACAATAAGCTAATTAGCTCAATTGGAGCATTTCTAGCATGTTTGGTTCAAATTGGAATTTATATTTTTCACTTTTGTCAGACGTTTGTAATATTCTCACAATAAGCTAATTAGCTCAATTGGAGCATTTCTAGCATGTTTGGTTGAAATTGGAAATTTACATTTTTCACTTTTGTCAGACAATTGCAATATTCTCACAATAAGCTAATTAGCTCAATTGGAGCATTTCTAGCATGTTTGGTTGAAATTGGAAATTTACATTTTTCACTTTTGTCAGACAATTGCAATATTCTCACAATAAGCTAACTAGCTCAATTGGAGCATTTCTAGCATGTTTGGTTGAAATTGGAAATTTACAAGTTTCACTTTTGTTAGACAATTGCAATATTCTCACAATAAGCTAATTAGGTCACTTGGAGCATTTCTAGCATGTTTGGTTGAAATTTGAAATTTACATTTTTCACTTTTGTCAGACGTTTGTAATATTCTCACAATAAGCTAATTAGCTCAATTAGAGCATTTCTAGCATGTTTGGTTGAAATTGGAAATTTACATTTATCATGTTTGTCAGACGTTTGTAATATTCTCACAATAAGCTAATTAGCTCAATTGGAGCATTTCTAGCATGTTTGGTTGAAATTGGAAATTTACATTTTTCACTGTTGTCAGACAATTGCAATATTCTCACAATAAGCTAATTAGCTCAATTGGAGCATTTCTAGCATGTTTGGTTAAAATTGGAAATTTACATTTTTCACTTTTGTCAGCCAATTGCAATATTCTCACAATAAGCTAATTAGCTCAATTGGAGCATTTCTAGCATGTTTGGTTGAAATTGGAAATTTACCTTTTTCACTTATGTCAGACAATTGCAATATTCTCACAATAAGCTAATTAGCTCAATTGGAGCATTTCTAGCATGTTTGGTTGAAATTGGAACTTTACATTTTTCACTTCTGTCAGACAATTGCAATATTCTCACAATAAGCTAATTAGCTCAATTGGAGCATTTCTAGCATGTTTGGTTGAAATTGGAAATTTACATTTTTCACTTTTGTCAGACAATTGCAATATTCTCACAATAAGCTAATTAGCTCAATTGGAGCATTTCTAGCATGTTTGGTTAAAATTGGAAATTTACATTTTTCACTTTTGTCAGACAATTGCAATATTCTCACAATAAGCTAATTAGCTCAATTGGAGCATTTCTAGCATGTTTGGTTGAATTTGGAAATTTACATTTTTCAGTTTTGTCAGACGTTTGTAATATTCTCACAATAAGCTAATTAGCTCAATTGGAGCATTTCTAGCATGTTTGGTTGAAATTGGAAATTTACATTTTTCACTTTTGTCAGACAATTGCAATATTCTCACAATAAGCTAATTAGCTCAATTGGAGCATTTCTAGCATGTTTGGTTGAAATTGGAAATTTACATTTTTCACTTTTGTCAGACGTTTGTAATATTCTCACAATAAGCTAATTAGCTCAATTGGAGCATTTCTAGCATGTTTGGTTGAAATTGGAAATTTACATTTTTCACTTTTGTCAGACGTTTGTAATATTCACACAATAAGCTAATTAGCTCAATTGGAGCATTTCTAGCATGTTTGGTTGAAATTGGAAATTTACATTTTTCACTTTTGTCAGACAATTGCAATATTCTCACAATAAGCTAATTAGCTCAATTGGAGCATTTCTAGCATGTTTGGTTGAAATTGGAAATTTACATTTTTCACTTTTGTCAGACAAGTGCAATATTCTCACAATAAGCCGATTAGCTCAATTGGAGCATTTCTAGCATGTTTGGTTGAAATTGGAAATTTACATTTTTCACTTTTGTCAGACAATTGCAATATTCTCACAATAAGCTAATTAGCTCAATTGGAGCATTTCTAGCATGTTTGGTTGAAATTGGAAATTTACATTTTTCAGTTTTGTCAGACGTTTGTAATATTCTCACAATAAGCTAATTAGCTCAATTGGAGCATTTCTAGCATGTTTGGTTGAAATTGGAAATTTACTTTTTCACTTTTGTCAGACGTTTGTAATATTCTCACAATAAGCTAATTAGCTCAATTGGAGCATTTCTAGCATGTTTGGTTGAAATTGGAAATTTACATTTTTCAGTGTTGTCAGACGTTTGTAATATTCACACAATAAGCTAATTAGCTCAATTGGAGCATTTTTAGCATGTTTGGTTGAAATTGGAAATTCACATTTTTCACTTTTGTCAGACAATTGCAATATTCTCACAATAAGCTAATTAGCTCAATTGGAGCATTTCTGGCATGTTTGGTTGAAATTGGAAATTTACATTTTTCACTTTTGTCAGACAATTGCAATATTCTCACAATAAGCTAATTAGCTCAATTGGAGCATTTTTAGCATGATTGGTTGAAATTGGAAATTTACATTTTTCAGTGTTGTCAGACGTTTGTAATATTCTCACAATAAGCTAATTAGCTCAATTGGAGCATTTCTAGCATGTTTGGTTGAAATTGAAAATTTACATTTTTCAGTTTTGTCAGACGTTTGTAATATTCTCACAATAAGCTAATTAGCTCAATTGGAGCATTTCTAGCATGTTTGGTTGAAATTGGAATTTTACATTTTTCACTTTTGTCAGACGTTTGTAAAATTCTTACAGTAGGCTTATTTGCGCAATTTGAGCAATTCTAGCATGTTTGGTTGAAATTGGAAATTTACATTTCTCACTTTTGTCAGACGTTTGTAATATTCTCACAATAAGCTAATTAGCTTAATTGGAGCATTTCTAGCGTGTTTGGTTGAAATTGGAAATTTACATTTTTCACTTTTCCCAGACAATTGTAATATTCTCACAATAAGCTAATTAGCTCAATTGGAGCATTTCTAGCATGTTTGGTTCAAATTGGAAATTTATATTTTTCACTTTTGTCAGACGTTTGTAATATTCTCACAATAAGCTAATTAGCTCAATTGGAGCATTTCTAGCATGTTTGGTTGAAATTGGAAATTTACATTTTTCACTTTTGTCAGACAATTGCAATATTCTCACAATAAGCTAATTAGCTCAATTGGAGCATTTTTAGCATGTTTGGTTGAAATTGGAAATTTACATTTTTCACTTTTGTCAGACAATTGCAATATTCTCACAATAAGCAAACTAGCTCAATTGGAGCATTTCTAGCATGTTTGGTTGAAATTGGAAATTTACAATTTTCACTTTTGTTAGACAATTGCAATATTCTCACAATAAGCTAATTAGGTCACTTGGAGCATTTCTAGCATGTTTGGTTGAAATTGGAAATTTACATTTTTCACTTTTGTCAGACGTTTGTAATATTCTCACAATAAGCTAATTAGCTCAATTAGAGCATTTCTAGCATGTTTGGTTGAAATTGGAAATTTACATTTCTCATGTTTGTCAGACGTTTGTAATATTCTCACAATAAGCTAATTAGCTCAATTGGAGCATTTCTAGCATGTTTGGTTGAAATTGGAAATTTACATTTTTCACTTTTGTCAGACAATTGCAATATTCTCACAATAAGCTAATTAGCTCAATTGGAGCATTTCTAGCATGTTTGGTTGAAATTGGAAATTTACATTTTCCAGTTTTGTCAGACGTTTGTAATATTCTCACAATGAGCTAATTAGCTCAATTGGAGCATTTCTAGCATGTTTGGTTGAAATTAGAAATTTACATTCTTTACTTTTGTCAGCCAATTGCAATATTCTCACAATAAGCTAATTAGCTCAATTGGAGCATTTCTAGCATGTTTGGTTGAAATTGGAAATTTACATTTTTCAGTTTTGTCAGACGTTTGTAATATTCTCACAATAAGCTAATTAGCTCAATTGGAGCATTTCTAGCATGTTTGGTTGAAATTGGAAATTTACATTTTTCACTTTTGTCAGACGTTTGTAATATTCTCACAATAAGCTAATTAGCTCAATTGGAGAATTTCTAGCATGTTTGGTTGAAATTGGAAATTTACATTTTTCAGTTTTGTCAGACGTTTGTAATATTTTCACAATAAGCTAATTAGCTCAATTGGAGCATTTCTAGCATGTTTGGTTGAAATTGGAAATTTACATTTTTCACTTTTGTCAGACAATTGCAATATTCTCACAATAAGCTAATTAGCTCAATTGGAGCATTTCTAGCATGTTTGGTTGAAATTGGAAATTTACATTTTTCAGTGTTGTCAGACGTTTGTAATATTCTCACAATAAGCTAATTAGCTCAATTGGAGCATTTCTAGCATGTTTGGTTGAAATTGGAAATTTACATTTTTCAGTTTTGTCAGACGTTTGTAATATTCTCACAATAAGCTAATTAGCTCAATTGGAGCATTTCTAGCATGTTTGGTTGAAATTGGAAATTTACATTTTTCACTTTTGTCAGACGTTTGTAATATTCTCACAATAAGCTAATTAGCTCAATTGGAGCATTTCTAGCATGTTTGGTTGAAATTGGAAATTTACATTTTTCAGTGTTGTCAGACGTTTGTAATAATCACACAATAGGCTAATTAGCTCAATTGGAGCATTTCTAGCATGTTTGGTTGAAATTGGAAATTTACATTTCTCATGTTTGTCAGACGTTTGTAATACTCACACAATAAGCTAATTAGCTCAATTGGAGCATTTCTAGCATGTTTGGTTGAAATTGGAAATTTACATTTTTCACTTTTGTCAGACAATTGCAATATTCTCACAATAAGCTAATTAGCTCAATTGGAGCATTTCTAGCATGTTTGGTTGAAATTGGAAATTTACATTTTTCACTTTTGTCAGACAAGTGCAATATTCTCACAATAAGCTGATTAGCTCAATTGGAGCATTTCTAGCATGTTTGGTTGAAATTGGAAATTTACATTTTTCACTTTTGTCAGACAGTTGCAATATTCTCACAATAAGCTAATTAGCTCAATTGGAGCATTTCTAGCATGTTTGGTTGAAATTGGAAATTTACATTTTTCAGTGTTGTCAGACGTTTGTAATATTCTCACAATAAGCTAATTAGCTCAATTGGAGCATTTCTAGCATGTTTGGTTGAAATTGGAAATTTACATTTTTCAGTTTTGTCAGACGTTTGTAATATTCTCACAATAAGCTAATTAGTTCAATTGGAGCATTTCTAGCATGTTTGGTTGAAATTGGAAATTTACATTTTTCACTTTTGTCAGACGTTTGTAATATTCTCACAATAAGCTAATTAGCTTAATTGGAGCATTTCTAACATGTTTGGTTGAAATTGGAATTTTACAATTTTCAGTGTTGTCAGACGTTTGTAATATTCACACAATAAGCTAATTAGCTCAATTGGAGCATTTTTAGCATGTTTGGTTGAAATTGGAAATTCACATTTTTCACTTTTGTCAGACAATTGCAATATTCTCACAATAAGCTAATTAGCTCAATTGGAGCATTTCTAGCATGTTTGGTTGAAATTGGCAATTTACATTTTTCACTTTTGTCAGACAATTGCAATATTCTCACAATAAGCTAATTAGCTCAATTGGAGCATTTCTAGCATGTTTGGTTGAAATTGGAAATTTACATTTTTCAGTGTTGTCAGACGTTTGTAATATTCTCACAATAAGCTAATTAGCTCAATTGGAGCATTTCTAGCATGTTTGGTTGAAATTGAAAATTTACATTTTTCAGTTTTGTCAGACGTTTGTAATATTCTCACAATAAGCTAATTAGCTCAATTGGAGCATTTCTAGCATGTTTGGTTGAAATTGGAAATTTACATTTTTCACTTTTGTCAGACGTTTGTAAAATTCTTACAGTAGGCTTATTTGCGCAATTTGAGCAATTCTAGCATGTTTGGTTGAAATTGGAAATTTACATTTTTCACTTTTGTCAGACGTTTGTAATATTCTCACAATAAGCTAATTAGCTTAATTGGAGCATTTCTAGCATGTTTGGTTGAAATTGGAAATTTACATTTTTCACTTTTGTCAGACAATTGCAATATTCTCACAATAAGCTAATTAGCTCAATTGGAGCATTTCTAGCATGTTTGGTTCAAAATGGAAATTTATATTTTTCACTTTTGTCAGACGTTTGTAATATTCTCACAATAAGCTAATTAGCTTAATTGGAGCATTTCTAGCATGTTTGGTTGAAATTGGAAATTTACATTTTTCACTTTTGTCAGACAATTGCAATATTCTCACAATAAGCTAACTAGCTCAATTGGAGCATTTCTAGCATGTTTGGTTGAAATTGGAAATTTACAATTTTCACTTTTGTTAGACAATTGCAATATTCTCTCAATAAGCTAATTAGGTCACTTGGAGCATTTCTAGCATGTTTGGTTGAAATTGGAAATTTACATTTTTCACTTTTGTCAGACGTTTGTAATATTCTCACAATAAGCTAATTAGCTCAATTAGAGCATTTCTAGCATGTTTGGTTGAATTTGGAAATTTACATTTCTCATGTTTGTCTGACGTTTGTAATATTCTCACAATAAGCTAATTAGCTCAATTGGAGCATTTCTAGCATGTTTGGTTGAAATTGGAAATTTACATTTTTCACTTTTGTCAGACAATTGCAATATTCTCACAATAAGCTAATTAGCTCAATTGGAGCATTTCTAACATGTTTGGTTGAAATTGGAAATTTACATTTTTCACTTTTGTCAGACAATTGCAATATTCTCACAATAAGCTAATTAGCTCAATTGGAGCATTTCTAGCATGTTTGGTTGAAATTGGAAATTTACATTTTTCACTTTTGTCAGACAATTGCAATATTCTCACAATAAGCTAATTAGCTCAATTGGAGCATTTCTAGCATGTTTGGTTGAAATTGGAAATTTACATTTTTCACTTTTGTCAGACAATTGCAATATTCTCACAATAAGCTAATTAGCTCAATTGGAGCATTTCTAGCATGTTTGGTTGAAATTGGAAATTTACATTTTTCAGTTTTGTCAGACGTTTGTAATATTCTCACAATAAGCTAATTAGCTCAATTGGAGCATTTCTAGCATGTTTGGTTGAAATTGGAAATTTACATTTTTCAGTTTTGTCAGACGTTTGTAATATTCTCACAATAAGCTAATTAGCTCAATTGGAGCATTTCTAGCATGTTTGGTTGAAATTGGAAATTTACATTTTTCAGTTTTGTCAGACGTTTGTAATATTCTCACAATAAGCTAATTAGCTCAATTGGAGCATTTCTAGCATGTTTGGTTGAAATTGGAAATTTACATTTTTCAGTTTTGTCAGACGTTTGTAATATTCTCACAATAAGCTAATTAGCTCAATTGGAGCATTTCTAGCATGTTTGGTTGAAATTGGAAATTCACATTTTTCACTTTTGTCAGACAATTGCAATATTCTCACAATAAGCTAATTAGCTCAATTGGAGCATTTCTAGCATGTTTGGTTGAAATTGGAAATTTACATTTTTCACTTTTGTCAGACAATTGCAATATTCTCACAATAAGCTAACTAGCTCAATTGGAGCATTTCTAGCATGTTTGGTTGAAATTGGAAATTTACAATTTTCACTTTTGTTAGACAATTGCAATATTCTCACAATAAGCTAATTAGGTCACTTGGAGCATTTCTAGCATGTTTAGTTGAAATTGGAAATTTACATTTTTCACTTTTGTCAAACGTTTGTAATATTCTCACAATAAGCTAATTAGCTCAATTAGAGCATTTCTAGCATGTTTGGTTGAATTTGGAAATTTACATTTCTCATGTTTGTCAGACGTTTGTAATATTCTCACAATAAGCTAATTAGCTCAATTGGAGCATTTCTAGCATGTTTGGTTGAAATTGGAAATTTACATTTTTCAGTGTTGTCAGACGTTTGTAATATTCACACAATAAGCTAATTAGCTCAATTGGAGCATTTTTAGCATGTTTGGTTGAAATTGGAAATTCACATTTTTCACTTTTGTCAGACAATTGCAATATTCTCACAATAAGCTAATTAGCTCAATTGGAGCATTTCTGGCATGTTTGGTTGAAATTGGAAATTTACATTTTTCACTTTTGTCAGACAATTGCAATATTCTCACAATAAGCTAATTAGCTCAATTGGAGCATTTTTAGCATGATTGGTTGAAATTGGAAATTTACATTTTTCAGTGTTGTCAGACGTTTGTAATATTCTCACAATAAGCTAATTAGCTCAATTGGAGCATTTCTAGCATGTTTGGTTGAAATTGAAAATTTACATTTTTCAGTTTTGTCAGACGTTTGTAATATTCTCACAATAAGCTAATTAGCTCAATTGGAGCATTTCTAGCATGTTTGGTTGAAATTGGAATTTTACATTTTTCACTTTTGTCAGACGTTTGTAAAATTCTTACAGTAGGCTTATTTGCGCAATTTGAGCAATTCTAGCATGTTTGGTTGAAATTGGAAATTTACATTTCTCACTTTTGTCAGACGTTTGTAATATTCTCACAATAAGCTAATTAGCTTAATTGGAGCATTTCTAGCGTGTTTGGTTGAAATTGGAAATTTACATTTTTCACTTTTCCCAGACAATTGTAATATTCTCACAATAAGCTAATTAGCTCAATTGGAGCATTTCTAGCATGTTTGGTTCAAATTGGAAATTTATATTTTTCACTTTTGTCAGACGTTTGTAATATTCTCACAATAAGCTAATTAGCTCAATTGGAGCATTTCTAGCATGTTTGGTTGAAATTGGAAATTTACATTTTTCACTTTTGTCAGACAATTGCAATATTCTCACAATAAGCTAATTAGCTCAATTGGAGCATTTTTAGCATGTTTGGTTGAAATTGGAAATTTACATTTTTCACTTTTGTCAGACAATTGCAATATTCTCACAATAAGCAAACTAGCTCAATTGGAGCATTTCTAGCATGTTTGGTTGAAATTGGAAATTTACAATTTTCACTTTTGTTAGACAATTGCAATATTCTCACAATAAGCTAATTAGGTCACTTGGAGCATTTCTAGCATGTTTGGTTGAAATTGGAAATTTACATTTTTCACTTTTGTCAGACGTTTGTAATATTCTCACAATAAGCTAATTAGCTCAATTAGAGCATTTCTAGCATGTTTGGTTGAAATTGGAAATTTACATTTCTCATGTTTGTCAGACGTTTGTAATATTCTCACAATAAGCTAATTAGCTCAATTGGAGCATTTCTAGCATGTTTGGTTGAAATTGGAAATTTACATTTTTCACTTTTGTCAGACAATTGCAATATTCTCACAATAAGCTAATTAGCTCAATTGGAGCATTTCTAGCATGTTTGGTTGAAATTGGAAATTTACATTTTCCAGTTTTGTCAGACGTTTGTAATATTCTCACAATGAGCTAATTAGCTCAATTGGAGCATTTCTAGCATGTTTGGTTGAAATTGGAAATTTACATTCTTTACTTTTGTCAGCCAATTGCAATATTCTCACAATAAGCTAATTAGCTCAATTGGAGCATTTCTAGCATGTTTGGTTGAAATTGGAAATTTACATTTTTCAGTTTTGTCAGACGTTTGTAATATTCTCACAATAAGCTAATTAGCTCAATTGGAGCATTTCTAGCATGTTTGGTTGAAATTGGAAATTTACATTTTTCACTTTTGTCAGACGTTTGTAATATTCTCACAATAAGCTAATTAGCTCAATTGGAGCATTTCTAGCATGTTTGGTTGAAATTGGAAATTTACATTTTTCAGTTTTGTCAGACGTTTGTAATATTCTCACAATTAGCTAATTAGCTCAATTGGAGCATTTCTAGCATGTTTGGTTGAAATTGGAAATTTACATTTTTCACTTTTGTCAGACAATTGCAATATTCTCACAATAAGCTAATTAGCTCAATTGGAGCATTTCTAGCATGTTTGGTTGAAATTGGAAATTTACATTTTTCAGTGTTGTCAGACGTTTGTAATATTCTCACAATAAGCTAATTAGCTCAATTGGAGCATTTCTAGCATGTTTGGTTGAAATTGGAAATTTACATTTTTCAGTTTTGTCAGACGTTTGTAATATTCTCACAATAAGCTAATTAGCTCAATTGGAGCATTTCTAGCATGTTTGGTTGAAATTGGAAATTTACATTTTTCACTTTTGTCAGACGTTTGTAATATTCTCACAATAAGCTAATTAGCTCAATTGGAGCATTTCTAGCATGTTTGGTTGAAATTGGAAATTTACATTTTTCAGTGTTGTCAGACGTTTGTAATAATCACACAATAGGCTAATTAGCTCAATTGGAGCATTTCTAGCATGTTTGGTTGAAATTGGAAATTTACATTTCTCATGTTTGTCAGACGTTTGTAATACTCACACAATAAGCTAATTAGCTCAATTGGAGCATTTCTAGCATGTTTGGTTGAAATTGGAAATTTACATTTTTCACTTTTGTCAGACAATTGCAATATTCTCACAATAAGCTAATTAGCTCAATTGGAGCATTTCTAGCATGTTTGGTTGAAATTGGAAATTTACATTTTTCACTTTTGTCAGACAAGTGCAATATTCTCACAATAAGCTGATTAGCTCAATTGGAGCATTTCTAGCATGTTTGGTTGAAATTGGAAATTTACATTTTTCACTTTTGTCAGACAGTTGCAATATTCTCACAATAAGCTAATTAGCTCAATTGGAGCATTTCTAGCATGTTTGGTTGAAATTGGAAATTTACATTTTTCAGTGTTGTCAGACGTTTGTAATATTCTCACAATAAGCTAATTAGCTCAATTGGAGCATTTCTAGCATGTTTGGTTGAAATTGGAAATTTACATTTTTCAGTTTTGTCAGACGTTTGTAATATTCTCACAATAAGCTAATTAGTTCAATTGGAGCATTTCTAGCATGTTTGGTTGAAATTGGAAATTTACATTTTTCACTTTTGTCAGACGTTTGTAATATTCTCACAATAAGCTAATTAGCTTAATTGGAGCATTTCTAACATGTTTGGTTGAAATTGGAATTTTACAATTTTCAGTGTTGTCAGACGTTTGTAATATTCACACAATAAGCTAATTAGCTCAATTGGAGCATTTTTAGCATGTTTGGTTGAAATTGGAAATTCACATTTTTCACTTTTGTCAGACAATTGCAATATTCTCACAATAAGCTAATTAGCTCAATTGGAGCATTTCTAGCATGTTTGGTTGAAATTGGCAATTTACATTGTTCACTTTTGTCAGACAATTGCAATATTCTCACAATAAGCTAATTAGCTCAATTGGAGCATTTCTAGCATGTTTGGTTGAAATTGGAAATTTACATTTTTCAGTGTTGTCAGACGTTTGTAATATTCTCACAATAAGCTAATTAGCTCAATTGGAGCATTTCTAGCATGTTTGGTTGAAATTGAAAATTTACATTTTTCAGTTTTGTCAGACGTTTGTAATATTCTCACAATAAGCTAATTAGCTCAATTGGAGCATTTCTAGCATGTTTGGTTGAAATTGGAAATTTACATTTTTCACTTTTGTCAGACGTTTGTAAAATTCTTACAGTAGGCTTATTTGCGCAATTTGAGCAATTCTAGCATGTTTGGTTGAAATTGGAAATTTACATTTTTCACTTTTGTCAGACGTTTGTAATATTCTCACAATAAGCTAATTAGCTTAATTGGAGCATTTCTAGCATGTTTGGTTGAAATTGGAAATTTACATTTTTCACTTTTGTCAGACAATTGCAATATTCTCACAATAAGCTAATTAGCTCAATTGGAGCATTTCTAGCATGTTTGGTTCAAAATGGAAATTTATATTTTTCACTTTTGTCAGACGTTTGTAATATTCTCACAATAAGCTAATTAGCTTAATTGGAGCATTTCTAGCATGTTTGGTTGAAATTGGAAAATTACATTTTTCACTTTTGTCAGACAATTGCAATATTCTCACAATAAGCTAACTAGCTCAATTGGAGCATTTCTAGCATGTTTGGTTGAAATTGGAAATTTACAATTTTCACTTTTGTTAGACAATTGCAATATTCTCTCAATAAGCTAATTAGGTCACTTGGAGCATTTCTAGCATGTTTGGTTGAAATTGGAAATTTACATTTTTCACTTTTGTCAGACGTTTGTAATATTCTCACAATAAGCTAATTAGCTCAATTAGAGCATTTCTAGCATGTTTGGTTGAATTTGGAAATTTACATTTCTCATGTTTGTCTGACGTTTGTAATATTCTCACAATAAGCTAATTAGCTCAATTGGAGCATTTCTAGCATGTTTGGTTGAAATTGGAAATTTACATTTTTCACTTTTGTCAGACAATTGCAATATTCTCACAATAAGCTAATTAGCTCAATTGGAGCATTTCTAGCATGTTTGGTTGAAATTGGAAATTTACATTTTTCACTTTTGTCAGACAATTGCAATATTCTCACAATAAGCTAATTAGCTCAATTGGAGCATTTCTAGCATGTTTGGTTGAAATTGGAAATTTACATTTTTCACTTTTGTCAGACAATTGCAATATTCTCACAATAAGCTAATTAGCTCAATTGGAGCATTTCTAGCATGTTTGGTTGAAATTGGAAATTTACATTTTTCACTTTTGTCAGACAATTGCAATATTCTCACAATAAGCTAATTAGCTCAATTGGAGCATTTCTAGCATGTTTGGTTGAAATTGGAAATTTACATTTTTCAGTTTTGTCAGACGTTTGTAATATTCTCACAATAAGCTAATTAGCTCAATTGGAGCATTTCTAGCATGTTTGGTTGAAATTGGAAATTTACATTTTTCAGTTTTGTCAGACGTTTGTAATATTCTCACAATAAGCTAATTAGCTCAATTGGAGCATTTCTAGCATGTTTGGTTGAAATTGGAAATTTACATTTTTCAGTTTTGTCAGACGTTTGTAATATTCTCACAATAAGCTAATTAGCTCAATTGGAGCATTTCTAGCATGTTTGGTTGAAATTGGAAATTTACATTTTTCAGTTTTGTCAGACGTTTGTAATATTCTCACAATAAGCTAATTAGCTCAATTGGAGCATTTCTAGCATGTTTGGTTGAAATTGGAAATTCACATTTTTCACTTTTGTCAGACAATTGCAATATTCTCACAATAAGCTAATTAGCTCAATTGGAGCATTTCTAGCATGTTTGGTTGAAATTGGAAATTTACATTTTTCACTTTTGTCAGACAATTGCAATATTCTCACAATAAGCTAACTAGCTCAATTGGAGCATTTCTAGCATGTTTGGTTGAAATTGGAAATTTACAATTTTCACTTTTGTTAGACAATTGCAATATTCTCACAATAAGCTAATTAGGTCACTTGGAGCATTTCTAGCATGTTTAGTTGAAATTGGAAATTTACATTTTTCACTTTTGTCAAACGTTTGTAATATTCTCACAATAAGCTAATTAGCTCAATTAGAGCATTTCTAGCATGTTTGGTTGAATTTGGAAATTTACATTTCTCATGTTTGTCAGACGTTTGTAATATTCTCACAATAAGCTAATTAGCTCAATTGGAGCATTTCTAGCATGTTTGGTTGAAATTGGAAATTTACATTTTTCGCTTTTGTCAGACAATTGCAATATTCTCACAATAAGCTAATTAGCTCAATTGGAGCATTTCTAGCATGTTTGGTTGAAATTGGAAATTTACATTTTTCACTTTTGTCAGACAATTGCAATATTCTCACAATAAGCTAATTAGCTCAATTGGAGCATTTCTAGCATGTTTGGTTGAAATTGGAAATTTACATTTTTCACTTTTGTTAGACAAGTGCAATATTCTCACAATAAGCTGATTAGCTCAATTGGAGCATTTCTAGCATGTTTGGTTGAAATTGGAAATTTACATTTTTCACTTTTGTCAGACAATTGCAATATTCTCACAATAAGCTAACTAGCTCAATTGGAGCATTTCTAGCATGTTTGGTTGAAATTGGAAATTTACATTTTTCACTTTTGTCAGACAATTGCAATATTCTCACAATAAGCTAATTAGCTCAATTGGAGCATTTCTAGCATGTTTGGTTGAAATTGGAAATTTACATTTTTCAGTTTTGTCAGACGTTTGTAATATTCTCACAATAAGCTAATTAGCTCAATTGGAGCATTTCTAGCATGTTTGGTTGAAATTGGAAATTTACATTTTTCAGTTTTGTCAGACGTTTGTAATATTCTCACAATAAGCTAATTAGCTCAATTGGAGCATTTCTAGCATGTTTGGTTGAAATTGAAAATTTACATTTTTCAGTTTTGTCAGACGTTTGTAATATTCTACAATAAGCTAATTAGCTCAATTGGAGCATTTCTAGCATGTTTGGTTGAAATTGGAAATTTACATTTTTCAGTTTTGTCAGACGTTTGTAATATTCTCACAATAAGCTAATTAGCTCAATTGGAGCATTTCTAGCATGTTTGGTTGAAATTGGAAATTCACATTTTTCACTTTTGTCAGACAATTGCAATATTCTCACAATAAGCTAATTAGCTCAATTGGAGCATTTCTAGCATGTTTGGTTGAAATTGGAAATTTACATTTTTCAGTGTTGTCAGACGTTTGTAATATTCTCACAATAAGCTAATTAGCTCAATTGGAGCATTTCTAGCATGTTTGGTTGAAATTGGAAATTTACATTTTTCAGTTTTGTCAGACGTTTGTAATATTCTCACAATAAGCTAATTAGCTCAATTGGAGCATTTCTAGCATGTTTGGTTGAAATTGGAAATTTACATTTTTCACTTTTGTCAGACGTTTGTAATATTCTCACAATAAGCTAATTAGCTCAATTGGAGCATTTCTAGCATGTTTGGTTGAAATTGGAAATTTACATTTTTCAGTTTTGTCAGACGTTTGTAATAATCACACAATAAGCTAATTAGCTCAATTGGAGCATTTCTAGCATGTTTGGTTGAAATTGGAAATTTACATTTTTCACTTTTGTCAGACAATTGCAATATTCTCACAATAAGCTAATTAGCTCAATTGGAGCATTTCTAGCATGTTTGGTTGAAATTGGAAATTTACATTTTTCAGTGTTGTCAGACGTTTGTAATATTCTCACAATAAGCTAATTAGCTCAATTGGAGCATTTCTAGCATGTTTGGTTGAAATTGGAAATTTACATTTTTCAGTTTTGTCAGACGTTTGTAATATTCTCACAATAAGCTAATTAGCTCAATTGGAGCATTTCTAGCATGTTTGGTTGAAATTGGAAATTTACATTTTTCACTTTTGTCAGACGTTTGTAATATTCTCACAATAAGCTAATTAGCTTAATTGGAGCATTGCTAGCATGTTTGGTTAAAATTGGAAATTTACAATTTTCAGTGTTGTCAGACGTTTGTAATATTCACACAATAAGCTAATTAGCTCAATTGGAGCATTTTTAGCACGTTTGGTTGAAATTGGAAATTCACATTTTTCACTTTTGTCAGACAATTGCAATATTCTCACAATAAGCTAATTAGCTCAATTGGAGCATTTCTAGCATGTTTGGTTGAAATTGGCAATTTACATTTTTCACTTTTGTCAGACAATTGCAATATTCTCACAATAAGCTAATTAGCTCAATTGGAGCATTTCTAGCATGTTTGGTTGAAATTGGAAATTTACATTTTTCAGTGTTGTCAGACGTTTGTAATATTCTCACAATAAGCTAATTAGCTCAATTGGAGCATTTCTAGCATGTTTGGTTGAAATTGAAAATTTACATTTTTCAGTTTTGTCAGACGTTTGTAATATTCTCACAATAAGCTAATTAGCTCAATTGGAGCATTTCTAGCATGTTTGGTTGAAATTGGAATTTTACATTTTTCACTTTTGTCAGACGTTTGTAAAATTCTTACAGTAGGTTTATTTGCGCAATTTGAGCAATTCTAGCATGTTTGGTTGAAATTGGAAATTTACATTTTTCACTTTTGTCAGACGTTTGTAATATTCTCACAATAAGCTAATTAGCTTAATTGGAGCATTTCTAGCATGTTTGGTTGAAATTGGAAATTTACATTTTTCACTTTTCCCAGACAATTGTAATATTCTCACAATAAGCTAATTAGCTCAATTGGAGCATTTCTAGCATGTTTGGTTCAAAATGGAAATTTATATTTTTCACTTTTGTCAGACGTTTGTAATATTCTCACAATAAGCTAATTAGCTCAATTGGAGCATTTCTAGCATGTTTGGTTGAAATTGGAAATTTACATTTTTCACTTTTGTCAGACAATTGCAATATTCTCACAATAAGCTAATTAGCTCAATTGGAGCATTTCTAGCATGTTTGGTTGAAATTGGAAATTTACAATTTTCACTTTTGTCAGACAATTGCAATATTCTCACAATAAGCTAACTAGCTCAATCGGAGCATTTCTAGCATGTTTGGTTGAAATTGGAAATTTACAATTTTCACTTTTGTTAGACAATTGCAATATTCTCACAATAAGCTAATTAGGTCACTTGGAGCATTTCTAGCATGTTTGGTTGAAATTGGAAATTTACATTTTTCACTTTTGTCAAACGTTTGTAATATTCTCACAATAAGCTAATTAGCTCAATTAGAGCATTTCTAGCATGTTTGGTTGAATTTGGAAATTTACATTTCTCATGTTTGTCAGACGTTTGTAATATTCTCACAATAAGCTAATTAGCTCAATTGGAGCATTTCTAGCATGTTTGGTTGAAATTGGAAATTTACATTTTTCAGTTTTGTCAGACGTTTGTAATATTCTCACAATAAGCTAATTAGCTCAATTGGAGCATTTCTAGCATGTTTGGTTGAAATTGGAAATTTACATTTTTCAGTTTTGTCAGACGTTTGTAATAATCACACAATAAGCTAATTAGCTCAATTGGAGCATTTCTAGCATGTTTGGTTGAAATTGGAAATTTACATTTTTCACTTTTGTCAGACAATTGCAATATTCTCACAATAAGCTAATTAGCTCAATTGGAGCATTTCTAGCATGTTTGGTTGAAATTGGAAATTTACATTTTTCAGTGTTGTCAGACGTTTGTAATATTCTCACAATAAGCTAATTAGCTCAATTGGAGCATTTCTAGCATGTTTGGTTGAAATTGGAAATTTACATTTTTCAGTTTTGTCAGACGTTTGTAATATTCTCACAATAAGCTAATTAGCTCAATTGGAGCATTTCTAGCATGTTTGGTTGAAATTGGAAATTTACATTTTTCACTTTTGTCAGACGTTTGTAATATTCTCACAATAAGCTAATTAGCTTAATTGGAGCATTGCTAGCATGTTTGGTTAAAATTGGAAATTTACAATTTTCAGTGTTGTCAGACGTTTGTAATATTCACACAATAAGCTAATTAGCTCAATTGGAGCATTTTTAGCACGTTTGGTTGAAATTGGAAATTCACATTTTTCACTTTTGTCAGACAATTGCAATATTCTCACAATAAGCTAATTAGCTCAATTGGAGCATTTCTAGCATGTTTGGTTGAAATTGGCAATTTACATTTTTCACTTTTGTCAGACAATTGCAATATTCTCACAATAAGCTAATTAGCTCAATTGGAGCATTTCTAGCATGTTTGGTTGAAATTGGAAATTTACATTTTTCAGTGTTGTCAGACGTTTGTAATATTCTCACAATAAGCTAATTAGCTCAATTGGAGCATTTCTAGCATGTTTGGTTGAAATTGAAAATTTACATTTTTCAGTTTTGTCAGACGTTTGTAATATTCTCACAATAAGCTAATTAGCTCAATTGGAGCATTTCTAGCATGTTTGGTTGAAATTGGAATTTTACATTTTTCACTTTTGTCAGACGTTTGTAAAATTCTTACAGTAGGTTTATTTGCGCAATTTGAGCAATTCTAGCATGTTTGGTTGAAATTGGAAATTTACATTTTTCACTTTTGTCAGACGTTTGTAATATTCTCACAATAAGCTAATTAGCTTAATTGGAGCATTTCTAGCATGTTTGGTTGAAATTGGAAATTTACATTTTTCACTTTTCCCAGACAATTGTAATATTCTCACAATAAGCTAATTAGCTCAATTGGAGCATTTCTAGCATGTTTGGTTCAAAATGGAAATTTATATTTTTCACTTTTGTCAGACGTTTGTAATATTCTCACAATAAGCTAATTAGCTCAATTGGAGCATTTCTAGCATGTTTGGTTGAAATTGGAAATTTACATTTTTCACTTTTGTCAGACAATTGCAATATTCTCACAATAAGCTAATTAGCTCAATTGGAGCATTTCTAGCATGTTTGGTTGAAATTGGAAATTTACAATTTTCACTTTTGTCAGACAATTGCAATATTCTCACAATAAGCTAACTAGCTCAATCGGAGCATTTCTAGCATGTTTGGTTGAAATTGGAAATTTACAATTTTCACTTTTGTTAGACAATTGCAATATTCTCACAATAAGCTAATTAGGTCACTTGGAGCATTTCTAGCATGTTTGGTTGAAATTGGAAATTTACATTTTTCACTTTTGTCAAACGTTTGTAATATTCTCACAATAAGCTAATTAGCTCAATTAGAGCATTTCTAGCATGTTTGGTTGAATTTGGAAATTTACATTTCTCATGTTTGTCAGACGTTTGTAATATTCTCACAATAAGCTAATTAGCTCAATTGGAGCATTTCTAGCATGTTTGGTTGAAATTGGAAATTTACATTTTTCAGTTTTGTCAGACGTTTGTAATATTCTCACAATAAGCTAATTAGCTCAATTGGAGCATTTCTAGCATGTTTGGTTGAAATTGGAAATTTACATTTTTCAGTTTTGTCAGACGTTTGTAATATTCTCACAATAAGCTAATTAGCTCAATTGGAGCATTTCTAGCATGTTTGGTTGAAATTGGAAATTCACATTTTTCACTTTTGTCAGACAATTTCAATATTCTCACAATAAGCTAATTAGCTCAATTGGAGCATTTCTAGCATGTTTGGTTGAAATTGGAAATTTACATTTTTCAGTTTTGTCAGACGTTTGTAATATTCTCACAATAAGCTAATTAGCTCAATTGGAGCATTTCTAGCATGTTTGGTTGAAATTGGAAATTCACATTTTTCACTTTTGTCAGACAATTGCAATATTCTCACAATAAGCTAATTAGCTCAATTGGAGCATTTCTAGCATGTTTGGTTGAAATTGGAAATTTACATTTTTCAGTGTTGTCAGACGTTTGTAATATTCTCACAATAAGCTAATTAGCTCAATTGGAGCATTTCTAGCATGTTTGGTTGAAATTGGAAATTTACATTTCTCAGTTTTGTCAGACGTTTGTAATATTCTCACAATAAGCTAATTAGCTCAATTGGAGCATTTCTAGCATGTTTGGTTGAAATTGGAAATTTACATTTTTCACTTTTGTCAGACGTTTGTAATATTCTCACAATAAGCTAATTAGCTCAATTGGAGCATTTCTAGCATTTTTGGTTGAAATTGGAAATTTACATTTTTCAGTTTTGGCAGACGTTTGTAATAATCACACAATAAGCTAATTAGCTCAATTGGAGCATTTCTAGCATGTTTGGTTGAAATTGGAAATTTACATTTTTCACTTTTGTCAGACAATTGCAATATTCTCACAATAAGCTAATTAGCTCAATTGGAGCATTTCTAGCATGTTTGGTTGAAATTGGAAATTTACATTTTTCAGTGTTGTCAGACGTTTGTAATATTCTCACAATAAGCTAATTAGCTCAATTGGAGCATTTCTAGCATGTTTGGTTGAAATTGGAAATTTACATTTTTCAGTTTTGTCAGACGTTTGTAATATTCTCACAATAAGCTAATTAGCTTAATTGGAGCATTTCTAGCATGTTTGGTTAAAATTGGAAATTTACAATTTTCACTTTTGTCAGACGTTTGTAATATTCTCACAATAAGCTAATTAGCTTAATTGGAGCATTTCTAGCATGTTTGGTTAAAATTGGAAATTTACAATTTTCAGTGTTGTCAGACGTTTGTAATATTCACACAATAAGCTAAATAGCTCAATTGGAGCATTTTTAGCACGTTTGGTTGAAATTGGAAATTCACATTTTTCACTTTTGTCAGACAATTGCAATATTCTCACAATAAGCTAATTAGCTCAATTGGAGCATTTCTAGCATGTTTGGTTGAAATTGGCAATTTACATTTTTCACTTTTGTCAGACAATTGCAATATTCTCACAATAAGCTAATTAGCTCAATTGGAGCATTTCTAGCATGTTTGGTTGAAATTGGAAATTTACATTTTTCAGTGTTGTCAGACGTTTGTAATATTCTCACAATAAGCTAATTAGCTCAATTGGAGCATTTCTAGCATGTTTGGTTGAAATTGAAAATTTACATTTTTCAGTTTTGTCAGACGTTTGTAATATTCTCACAATAAGCTAATTAGCTCAATTGGAGCATTTCTAGCATGTTTGGTTGAAATTGGAATTTTACATTTTTCACTTTTGTCAGACGTTTGTAAAATTCTTACAGTAGGCTTATTTGCGCAATTTGAGCAATTCTAGCATGTTTGGTTGAAATTGGAAATTTACATTTTTCACTTTTGTCAGACGTTTGTAATATTCTCACAATAAGCTAATTAGCTTAATTGGAGCATTTCTAGCATGTTTGGTTGAAATTGGAAATTTAGATTTTTCACTTTTCCCAGACAATTGTAATATTCTCACAATAAGCTAATTAGCTCAATTGGAGCATTTCTAGCATGTTTGGTTCAAAATGGAAATTTATATTTTTCACTTTTGTCAGACGTTTGTAATATTCTCACAATAAGCTAATTAGCTCAATTGGAGCATTTCTAGCATGTTTGGTTGAAATTGGAAATTTACATTTTTCACTTTTGTCAGACAATTGCAATATTCTCACAATAAGCTAATTAGCTCAATTGGAGCATTTCTAGCATGTTTGGTTGAAATTGGAAATTTACATTTTTCAGTTTTGTCAGACGTTTGTAATATTCTCACAATAAGCTAATTAGCTCAATTGGAGCATTTCTAGCATGTTTGGTTGAAATTGGAAATTTACATTTTTCACTTTTGTCAGACGTTTGTAATATTCTCACAATAAGCTAATTAGCTCAATTGGAGCATTTCTAGCATGTTTGGTTGAAATTGTAAATTTACATTTTTCAGTTTTGTCAGACGTTTGTAATAATCACACAATAAGCTAATTAGCTCAATTGGAGCATTTCTAGCATGTTTGGTTGAAATTGGAAATTTACATTTTTCACTTTTGTCAGACAATTGCAATATTCTCACAATAAGCTAATTAGCTCAATTGGAGCATTTCTAGCATGTTTGGTTGAAATTGGAAATTTACATTTTTCAGTGTTGTCAGACGTTTGTAATATTCTCACAATAAGCTAATTAGCTCAATTGGAGCATTTCTAGCATGTTTGGTTGAAATTGGAAATTTACATTTTTCAGTTTTGTCAGACGTTTGTAATATTCTCACAATAAGCTAATTAGCTCAATTGGAGCATTTCTAGCATGTTTGGTTGAAATTGGAAATTTACATTTTTCACTTTTGTCAGACGTTTGTAATATTCTCACAATAAGCTAATTAGCTCAATTGGAGCATTTCTAGCATGTTTGGTTAAAATTGGAAATTTACAATTTTCAGTGTTGTCAGACGTTTGTAATATTCACACAATAAGCTAATTAGCTCAATTGGAGCATTTTTAGCACGTTTGGTTGAAATTGGAAATTTACATTTTTCACTTTTGTCAGACGTTTGTAATATTCTCACAATAAGCTAATTAGCTTAATTGGAGCATTTCTAGCATGTTTGGTTGAAATTGGAAATTTACATTTTTCACTTTTGTCAGACGTTTGTAATATTCTCACAATAAGCTAATTAGCTCAATTGGAGCATTTCTAGCATGTTTGGTTCAAAATGGAAATTTATATTTTTCACTTTTGTCAGACGTTTGTAATATTCTCACAATAAGCTAATTAGCTCAATTGGAGCATTTCTAGCATGTTTGGTTGAAATTGGAAATTTACATTTTTCACTTTTGTCAGACAATTGCAATATTCTCACAATAAGCTAATTAGCTCAATTGGAGCATTTCTAGCATGTTTGGTTGAAATTGGAAATTTACATTTTTCAGTGTTGTCAGACGTTTGTAATATTCTCACAATAAGCTAATTAGCTCAATTGGAGCATTTCTAGCATGTTTGGTTGAAATTGGAAATTTACATTTTTCAGTTTTGTCAGACGTTTGTAATATTCTCACAATAAGCTAATTAGCTCAATTGGAGCATTTCTAGCATGTTTGGTTGAAATTGGAAATTTACATTTTTCACTTTTGTCAGACGTTTGTAATATTCTCACAACAAGCTAATTAGCTTAATTGGAGCATTGCTAGCATGTTTGGTTAAAATTGGAAATTTACAATTTTCAGTGTTGTCAGACGTTTGTAATATTCACACAATAAGCTAATTAGCTCAATTGGAGCATTTTTAGCACGTTTGGTTGAAATTGGAAATTCACATTTTTCACTTTTGTCAGACAATTGCAATATTCTCACAATAAGCTAATTAGCTCAATTGGAGCATTTCTAGCATGTTTGGTTGAAATTGGCAATTTACATTTTTCACTTTTGTCAGACAATTGCAATATTCTCACAATAAGCTAATTAGCTCAATTGGAGCATTTCTAGCATGTTTGGTTGAAATTGGAAATTTACATTTTTCAGTGTTGTCAGACGTTTGTAATATTCTCACAATAAGCTAATTAGCTCAATTGGAGCATTTCTAGCATGTTTGGTTGAAATTGAAAATTTACATCTTTCAGTTTTGTCAGACGTTTGTAATATTCTCACAATAAGCTAATTAGCTCAATTGGAGCATTTCTAGCATGTTTGGTTGAAATTGGAATTTTACATTTTTCACTTTTGTCAGACGTTTGTAAAATTCTTACAGTAGGCTTATTTGCGCAATTTGAGCAATTCTAGCATGTTTGGTTCAAAATGGAAATTTATATTTTTCACTTTTGTCAGACGTTTGTAATATTCTCACAATAAGCTAATTAGCTCAATTGGAGCATTTCTAGCATGTTTGGTTGAAATTGGAAATTTACATTTTTCACTTTTGTCAGACAATTGCAATATTCTCACAATAAGCTAATTAGCTCAATTGGAGCATTTCTAGCATGTTTGGTTGAAATTGGAAATTTACATTTTTCACTTTTGTCAGACAATTGCAATATTCTCACAATAAGCTAACTAGCTCAATCGGAGCATTTCTAGCATGTTTGGTTGAAATTGGAAATTTACAATTTTCACTTTTGTTAGACAATTGCAATATTCTCACAATAAGCTAATTAGGTCACTTGGAGCATTTCTAGCATGTTTGGTTGAAATTGGAAATTTACATTTTTCACTTTTGTCAAACGTTTGTAATATTCTCACAATAAGCTAATTAGCTCAATTAAAGCATTTCTAGCATGTTTGGTTGAATTTGGAAATTTACATTTCTCATGTTTGTCAGATGTTTGTAATATTCTCACAATAAGCTAATTAGCTCAATTGGAGCATTTCTAGCATGTTTGGTTGAAATTGGAAATTTACATTTTTCAGTTTTGTCAGACGTTTGTAATATTCTCACAATAAGCTAATTAGCTCAATTGGAGCATTTCTAGCATGTTTGGTTGAAATTGGAAATTTACATTTTTCAGTTTTGTCAGACGTTTGTAATATTCTCACAATAAGCTAATTAGCTCAATTGGAGCATTTCTAGCATGTTTGGTTGAAATTGGAAATTCACATTTTTCACTTTTGTCAGACAATTGCAATATTCTCACAATAAGCTAATTAGCTCAATTGGAGCATTTCTAGCATGTTTGGTTGAAATTGGAAATTTACATTTTTCAGTGTTGTCAGACGTTTGTAATATTCTCACAATAAGCTAATTAGCTCAATTGGAGCATTTCTAGCATGTTTGGTTGAAATTGGAAATTTACATTTTTCAGTTTTGTCAGACGTTTGTAATATTCTCACAATAAGCTAATTAGCTCAATTGGAGCATTTCTAGCATGTTTGGTTGAAATTGGAAATTTACATTTTTCACTTTTGTCAGACGTTTGTAATATTCTCACAATAAGCTAATTAGCTCAATTGGAGCATTTCTAGCATGTTTGGTTGAAATTGGAAATTTACATTTTTCACTTTTGTCAGACGTTTGTAATAATCACACAATAAGCTAATTAGCTCAATTGGAGCATTTCTAGCATGTTTGGTTGAAATTGGAAATTTACATTTTTCACTTTTGTCAGACAATTGCAATATTCTCACAATAAGCTAATTAGCTCAATTGGAGCATTTCTAGCATGTTTGGTTGAAATTGGAAATTTACATTTTTCAGTGTTGTCAGACGTTTGTAATATTCTCACAATAAGCTAATTAGCTCAATTGGAGCATTTCTAGCATGTTTGGTTGAAATTGGAAATTTACATTTTTCACTTTTGTCAGACAATTGCAATATTCTCACAATAAGCTAATTAGCTCATTTGGAGCATTTCTAGCATGTTTGGTTGAAATTGGAAATTTACATTTTTCAGTTTTGTCAGACGTTTGTAATATTCTCACAATAAGCTAATTAGCTCAATTGGAGCATTTCTAGCATGTTTGGTTGAAATTGGAAATTTACATTTTTCAGTTTTGTCAGACGTTTGTAATATTCTCACAATAAGCTAATTAGCTCAATTGGAGCATTTCTAGCATGTTTGGTTGAAATTGAAAATTTACATTTTTCAGTTTTGTCAGACGTTTGTAATATTCTCACAATAAGCTAATTAGCTCAATTGGAGCATTTCTAGCATGTTTGGTTGAAATTGGAAATTTACATTTTTCAGTTTTGTCAGACGTTTGTAATATTCTCACAATAAGCTAATTAGCTCAATTGGAGCATTTCTAGCATGTTTGGTTGAAATTGGAAATTCACATTTTTCACTTTTGTCAGACAATTGCAATATTCTCACAATAAGCTAATTAGCTCAATTGGAGCATTTCTAGCATGTTTGGTTGAAATTGGAAATTTACATTTTTCAGTGTTGTCAGACGTTTGTAATATTCTCACAATAAGCTAATTAGCTCAATTGGAGCATTTCTAGCATGTTTGGTTGAAATTGGAAATTTACATTTTTCAGTTTTGTCAGACGTTTGTAATAAGCACACAATAAGCTAATTAGCTCAATTGGAGCATTTCTAGCATGTTTGGTTGAAATTGGAAATTTACATTTTTCACTTTTGTCAGACAATTGCAATATTCTCACAATAAGCTAATTAGCTCAATTGGAGCATTTCTAGCATGTTTGGTTGAAATTGGAAATTTACATTTTTCAGTGTTGTCAGACGTTTGTAATATTCTCACAATAAGCTAATTAGCTCAATTGGAGCATTTCTAGCATGTTTGGTTGAAATTGGAAATTTACATTTTTCAGTTTTGTCAGACGTTTGTAATATTCTCACAATAAGCTAATTAGCTTAATTGGAGCATTTCTAGCATGTTTGGTTAAAATTGGAAATTTACAATTTTCACTTTTGTCAGACGTTTGTAATATTCTCACAATAAGCTAATTAGCTTAATTGGAGCATTTCTAGCATGTTTGGTTAAAATTGGAAATTTACAATTTTCAGTGTTGTCAGACGTTTGTAATATTCACACAATAAGCTAATTAGCTCAATTGGAGCATTTTTAGCACGTTTGGTTGAAATTGGAAATTCACATTTTTCACTTTTGTCAGACAATTGCAATATTCTCACAATAAGCTAATTAGCTCAATTGGAGCATTTCTAGCATGTTTGGTTGAAATTGGAAATTTACATTTTTCAGTGTTGTCAGACGTTTGTAATATTCTCACAATAAGCTAATTAGCTCAATTGGAGCATTTCTAGCATGTTTGGTTGAAATTGAAAATTTACATTTTTCAGTTTTGTCAGACGTTTGTAATATTCTCACAATAAGCTAATTAGCTCAATTGGAGCATTTCTAGCATGTTTGGTTGAAATTGGAATTTTACATTTTTCACTTTTGTCAGACGTTTGTAAAATTCTTACAGTAGGCTTATTTGCGCAATTTGAGCAATTCTAGCATGTTTGGTTGAAATTGGAAAATTACATTTTTCACTTTTGTCAGACGTTTGTAATATTCTCACAATAAGCTAATTAGCTTAATTGGAGCATTTCTAGCATGTTTGGTTGAAATTGGAAATTTAGATTTTTCACTTTTCCCAGACAATTGTAATATTCTCACAATAAGCTAATTAGCTCAATTGGAGCATTTCTAGCATGTTTGGTTCAAAATGGAAATTTATATTTTTCACTTTTGTCAGACGTTTGTAATATTCTCACAATAAGCTAATTAGCTCAATTGGAGCATTTCTAGCATGTTTGGTTGAAATTGGAAATTTACATTTTTCACTTTTGTCAGACAATTGCAATATTCTCACAATAAGCTAATTAGCTCAATTGGAGCATTTCTAGCATGTTTGGTTGAAATTGGAAATTTACATTTTTCAGTTTTGTCAGACGTTTGTAATATTCTCACAATAAGCTAATTAGCTCAATTGGAGCATTTCTAGCATGTTTGGTTGAAATTGGAAATTTACATTTTTCACTTTTGTCAGACGTTTGTAATATTCTCACAATAAGCTAATTAGCTCAATTGGAGCATTTCTAGCATGTTTGGTTGAAATTGGAAATTTACATTTTTCAGTTTTGTCAGACGTTTGTAATAATCACACAATAAGCTAATTAGCTCAATTGGAGCATTTCTAGCATGTTTGGTTGAGATTGGAAATTTACATTTTTCACTTTTGTCAGACAATTGCAATATTCTCACAATAAGCTAATTAGCTCAATTGGAGCATTTCTAGCATGTTTGGTTGAAATTGGAAATTTACATTTTTCAGTGTTGTCAGACGTTTGTAATATTCTCACAATAAGCTAATTAGCTCAATTGGAGCATTTCTAGCATGTTTGGTTGAAATTGGAAATTTACATTTTTCAGTTTTGTCAGACGTTTGTAATATTCTCACAATAAGCTAATTAGCTCAATTGGAGCATTTCTAGCATGTTTGGTTGAAATTGGAAATTTACATTTTTCACTTTTGTCAGACGTTTGTAATATTCTCACAATAAGCTAATTAGCTCAATTGGAGCATTTCTAGCATGTTTGGTTAAAATTGGAAATTTACAATTTTCAGTGTTGTCAGACGTTTGTAATATTCACACAATAAGCTAATTAGCTCAATTGGAGCATTTTTAGCACGTTTGGTTGAAATTGGAAATTTACATTTTTCACTTTTGTCAGACGTTTGTAATATTCTCACAATAAGCTAATTAGCTTAATTGGAGCATTTCTAGCATGTTTGGTTGAAATTGGAAATTTACATTTTTCACTTTTCCCAGACAATTGTAATATTCTCACAATAAGCTAATTAGCTCAATTGGAGCATTTCTAGCATGTTTGGTTCAAAATGGAAATTTATATTTTTCACTTTTGTCAGACGTTTGTAATATTCTCACAATAAGCTAATTAGCTCAATTGGAGCATTTCTAGCATGTTTGGTTGAAATTGGAAATTTACATTTTTCACTTTTGTCAGACAATTGCAATATTCTCACAATAAGCTAATTAGCTCAATTGGAGCATTTCTAGCATGTTTGGTTGAAATTGGAAATTTACATTTTTCACTTTTGTCAGACAATTGCAATATTCTCACAATAAGCTAACTAGCTCAATCGGAGCATTTCTAGCATGTTTGGTTGAAATTGGAAATTTACAATTTTCACTTTTGTTAGACAATTGCAATATTCTCACAATAAGCTAATTAGGTCACTTGGAGCATTTCTAGCATGTTTGGTTGAAATTGGAAATTTACATTTTTCACTTTTGTCAAACGTTTGTAATATTCTCACAATAAGCTAATTAGCTCAATTAGAGCATTTCTAGCATGTTTGGTTGAATTTGGAAATTTACATTTCTCATGTTTGTCAGACGTTTGTAATATTCTCACAATAAGCTAATTAGCTCAATTGGAGCATTTCTAGCATGTTTGGTTAAAATTGGAAATTTACATTTTTCAGTTTTGTCAGACGTTTGTAATATTCTCACAATAAGCTAATTAGCTCAATTGGAGCATTTCTAGCATGTTTGGTTGAAATTGGAAATTTACATTTTTCAGTTTTGTCAGACGTTTGTAATATTCTCACAATAAGCTAATTAGCTCAATTGGAGCATTTCTAGCATGTTTGGTTGAAATTGGAAATTCACATTTTTCACTTTTGTCAGACAATTGCAATATTCTCACAATAAGCTAATTAGCTCAATTGGAGCATTTCTAGCATGTTTGGTTGAAATTGGAAATTTACATTTTTCAGTGTTGTCAGACGTTTGTAATATTCTCACAATAAGCTAATTAGCTCAATTGGAGCATTTCTAGCATGTTTGGTTGAAATTGGAAATTTACATTTTTCAGTTTTGTCAGACGTTTGTAATATTCTCACAATAAGCTAATTAGCTCAATTGGAGCATTTCTAGCATGTTTGGTTGAAATTGGAAATTTACATTTTTCACTTTTGTCAGACGTTTGTAATATTCTCACAATAAGCTAATTAGCTCAATTGGAGCATTTCTAGCATGTTTGGTTGAAATTGGAAATTTACATTTTTCACTTTTGTCAGACGTTTGTAATAATCACACAATAAGCTAATTAGCTCAATTGGAGCATTTCTAGCATGTTTGGTTGAAATTGGAAATTTACATTTTTCACTTTTGTCAGACAATTGCAATATTCTCACAATAAGCTAATTAGCTCAATTGGAGCATTTCTAGCATGTTTGGTTGAAATTGGAAATTTACATTTTTCAGTGTTGTCAGACGTTTGTAATATTCTCACAATAAGCTAATTAGCTCAATTGGAGCATTTCTAGCATGTTTGGTTGAAATTGGAAATTTACATTTTTCACTTTTGTCAGACAATTGCAATATTCTCACAATAAGCTAATTAGCTCATTTGGAGCATTTCTAGCATGTTTGGTTGAAATTGGAAATTTACATTTTTCAGTTTTGTCAGACGTTTGTAATATTCTCACAATAAGCTAATTAGCTCAATTGGAGCATTTCTAGCATGTTTGGTTGAAATTGGAAATTTACATTTTTCAGTTTTGTCAGACGTTTGTAATATTCTCACAATAAGCTAATTAGCTCAATTGGAGCATTTCTAGCATGTTTGGTTGAAATTGAAAATTTACATTTTTCAGTTTTGTCAGACGTTTGTAATATTCTCACAATAAGCTAATTAGCTCAATTGGAGCATTTCTAGCATGTTTGGTTGAAATTGGAAATTTACATTTTTCAGTTTTGTCAGACGTTTGTAATATTCTCACAATAAGCTAATTAGCTCAATTGGAGCATTTCTAGCATGTTTGGTTGAAATTGGAAATTTACATTTTTCAGTTTTGTCAGACGTTTGTAATATTCTCACAATAAGCTAATTAGCTCAATTGGAGCATTTCTAGCATGTTTGGTTGAAATTGAAAATTTACATTTTTCAGTTTTGTCAGACGTTTGTAATATTCTCACAATAAGCTAATTAGCTCAATTGGAGCATTTCTAGCATGTTTGGTTGAAATTGGAAATTCACATTTTTCACTTTTGTCAGACAATTGCAATATTCTCACAATAAGCTAATTAGCTCAATTGGAGCATTTCTAGCATGTTTGGTTGAAATTGGAAATTTACATTTTTCAGTGTTGTCAGACGTTTGTAATATTCTCACAATAAGCTAATTAGCTCAATTGGAGCATTTCTAGCATGTTTGGTTGAAATTGGAAATTTACATTTTTCAGTTTTGTCAGACGTTTGTAATATTCTCACAATAAGCTAATTAGCTCAATTGGAGCATTTCTAGCATGTTTGGTTGAAATTGGAAATTTACATTTTTCACTTTTGTCAGACGTTTGTAATATTCTCACAATAAGCTAATTAGCTCAATTGGAGCATTTCTAGCATGTTTGGTTGAAATTGGAAATTTACATTTTTCAGTTTTGTCAGACGTTTGTAATAATCACACAATAAGCTAATTAGCTCAATTGGAGCATTTCTAGCATGTTTGGTTGAAATTGGAAATTTACATTTTTCACTTTTGTCAGACAATTGCAATATTCTCACAATAAGCTAATTAGCTCAATTGGAGCATTTCTATCATGTTTGGTTGAAATTGGAAATTTACATTTTTCAGTGTTGTCAGACGTTTGTAATATTCTCACAATAAGCTAATTAGCTCAATTGGAGCATTTCTAGCATGTTTGGTTGAAATTGGAAATTTACATTTTTCAGTTTTGTCAGACGTTTGTAATATTCTCACAATAAGCTAATTAGCTTAATTGGAGCATTTCTAGCATGTTTGGTTAAAATTGGAAATTTACAATTTTCACTTTTGTCAGACGTTTGTAATATTCTCACAATAAGCTAATTAGCTTAATTGGAGCATTTCTAGCATGTTTGGTTAAAATTGAAAATTTACAATTTTCAGTGTTGTCAGACGTTTGTAATATTCACACAATAAGCTAATTAGCTCAATTGGAGCATTTTTAGCACGTTTGGTTGAAATTGGAAATTCACATTTTTCACTTTTGTCAGACAATTGCAATATTCTCACAATAAGCTAATTAGCTCAATTGGAGCATTTCTAGCATGTTTGGTTGAAATTGGCAATTTACATTTTTCACTTTTGTCAGACAATTGCAATATTCTCACAATAAGCTAATTAGCTCAATTGGAGCATTTCTAGCATGTTTGGTTGAAATTGGAAATTTACATTTTTCAGTGTTGTCAGACGTTTGTAATATTCTCACAATAAGCTAATTAGCTCAATTGGAGCATTTCTAGCATGTTTGGTTGAAATTGAAAATTTACATTTTTCAGTTTTTTCAGACGTTTGTAATATTCTCACAATAAGCTAATTAGCTCAATTGGAGCATTTCTAGCATGTTTGGTTGAAATTGGAATTTTACATTTTTCACTTTTGTCAGACGTTTGTAAAATTCTTACAGTAGGCTTATTTGCGCAATTTGAGCAATTCTAGCATGTTTGGTTGAAATTGGAAATTTACATTTTTCACTTTTGTCAGACGTTTGTAATATTCTCACAATAAGCTAATTAGCTTAATTGGAGCATTTCTAGCATGTTTGGTTGAAATTGGAAATTTAGATTTTTCACTTTTCCCAGACAATTGTAATATTCTCACAATAAGCTAATTAGCTCAATTGGAGCATTTCTAGCATGTTTGGTTCAAAATGGAAATTTATATTTTTCACTTTTGTCAGACGTTTGTAATATTCTCACAATAAGCTAATTAGCTCAATTGGAGCATTTCTAGCATGTTTGGTTGAAATTGGAAATTTACATTTTTCACTTTTGTCAGACAATTGCAATATTCTCACAATAAGCTAATTAGCTCAATTGGAGCATTTCTAGCATGTTTGGTTGAAATTGGAAATTTACATTTTTCAGTTTTGTCAGACGTTTGTAATATTCTCACAATAAGCTAATTAGCTCAATTGGAGCATTTCTAGCATGTTTGGTTGAAATTGAAAATTTACATTTTTCACTTTTGTCAGACGTTTGTAATATTCTCACAATAAGCTAATTAGCTCAATTGGAGCATTTCTAGCATGTTTGGTTGAAATTGGAAATTTACATTTTTCAGTTTTGTCAGACGTTTGTAATATTCTCACAATAAGCTAATTAGCTCAATTGGAGCATTTCTAGCATGTTTGGTTGAAATTGGAAATTTACATTTTTCAGTGTTGTCAGACGTTTGTAATATTCTCACAATAAGCTAATTAGCTCAATTGGAGCATTTCTAGCATGTTTGGTTGAAATTGGAAATTTACATTTTTCAGTTTTGTCAGACGTTTGTAATATTCTCACAATAAGCTAATTAGCTCAATTGGAGCATTTCTAGCATGTTTGGTTGAAATTGGAAATTTACATTTTTCACTTTTGTCAGACGTTTGTAATATTCTCACAATAAGCTAATTAGCTCAATTGGAGCATTTCTAGCATGTTTGGTTGAAATTGGAAATTTACATTTTTCAGTTTTGTCAGACGTTTGTAATAATCACACAATAAGCTAATTAGCTCAATTGGAGCATTTCTAGCATGTTTGGTTGAAATTGGAAATTTACATTTTTCACTTTTGTCAGACAATTGCAATATTCTCACAATAAGCTAATTAGCTCAATTGGAGCATTTCTATCATGTTTGGTTGAAATTGGAAATTTACATTTTTCAGTGTTGTCAGACGTTTGTAATATTCTCACAATAAGCTAATTAGCTCAATTGGAGCATTTCTAGCATGTTTGGTTGAAATTGGAAATTTACATTTTTCAGTTTTGTCAGACGTTTGAAATATTCTCACAATAAGCTAATTAGCTTAATTGGAGCATTTCTAGCATGTTTGGTTAAAATTGGAAATTTACAATTTTCACTTTTGTCAGACGTTTGTAATATTCTCACAATAAGCTAATTAGCTTAATTGGAGCATTTCTAGCATGTTTGGTTAAAATTGGAAATTTACAATTTTCAGTGTTGTCAGACGTTTGTAATATTCACACAATAAGCTAATTAGCTCAATTGGAGCATTTTTAGCACGTTTGGTTGAAATTGGAAATTCACATTTTTCACTTTTGTCAGACAATTGCAATATTCTCACAATAAGCTAATTAGCTCAATTGGAGCATTTCTAGCATGTTTGGTTGAAATTGGCAATTTACATTTTTCACTTTTGTCAGACAATTGCAATATTCTCACAATAAGCTAATTAGCTCAATTGGAGCATTTCTAGCATGTTTGGTTGAAATTGGAAATTTACATTTTTCACTTTTGTCAGACGTTTGTAAAATTTTTACAGTAGGCTTATTTGCGCAATTTGAGCAATTCTAGCATGTTTGGTTGAAATTGGAAATTTACATTTTTCACTTTTGTCAGACGTTTGTAATATTCTCACAATAAGCTAATTAGCTTAATTGGAGCATTTCTAGCATGTTTGGTTGAAATTGGAAATTTAGATTTTTCACTTTTCCCAGACAATTGTAATATTCTCACAATAAGCTAATTAGCTCAATTGGAGCATTTCTAGCATGTTTGGTTCAAAATGGAAATTTATATTTTTCACTTTTGTCAGACGTTTGTAATATTCTCACAATAAGCTAATTAGCTCAATTGGAGCATTTCTAGCATGTTTGGTTGAAATTGGAAATTTACATTTTTCACTTTTGTCAGACAATTGCAATATTCTCACAATAAGCTAATTAGCTCAATTGGAGCATTTCTAGCATGTTTGGTTGAAATTGGAAATTTACATTTTTCAGTTTTGTCAGACGTTTGTAATATTCTCACAATAAGCTAATTAGCTCAATTGGAGCATTTCTAGCATGTTTGGTTGAAATTGAAAATTTACATTTTTCACTTTTGTCAGACGTTTGTAATATTCTCACAATAAGCTAATTAGCTCAATTGGAGCATTTCTAGCATGTTTGGTTGAAATTGGAAATTTACATTTTTCAGTTTTGTCAGACGTTTGTAATAATCACACAATAAGCTAATTAGCTCAATTGGAGCATTTCTAGCATGTTTGGTTGAAATTGGAAATTTACATTTTTCACTTTTGTCAGACAATTGCAATATTCTCACAATAAGCTAATTAGCTCAATTGGAGCATTTCTAGCATGTTTGGTTGAAATTGGAAATTTACATTTTTCAGTGTTGTCAGACGTTTGTAATATTCTCACAATAAGCTAATTAGCTCAATTGGAGCATTTCTAGCATGTTTGGTTGAAATTGGAAATTTACATTTTTCAGTTTTGTCAGACGTTTGTAATATTCTCACAATAAGCTAATTAGCTCAATTGGAGCATTTCTAGCATGTTTGGTTGAAATTGGAAATTTACATTTTTCACTTTTGTCAGACGTTTGTAATATTCTCACAATAAGCTAATTAGCTCAATTGGAGCATTTCTAGCATGTTTGGTTAAAATTGGAAATTTACAATTTTCAGTGTTGTCAGACGTTTGTAATATTCACACAATAAGCTAATTAGCTCAATTAGAGCATTTTTAGCACGTTTGGTTGAAATTGGAAATTCACATTTTTCACTTTTGTCAGACAATTGCAATATTCTCACAATAAGCTAATTAGCTCAATTGGAGCATTTCTAGCATGTTTGGTTGAAATTGGCAATTTACATTTTTCACTTTTGTCAGACAATTGCAATATTCTCACAATAAGCTAATTAGCTCAATTGGAGCATTTCTAGCATGTTTGGTTGAAATTGGAAATTTACATTTTTCAGTGTTGTCAGACGTTTGTAATATTCTCACAATAAGCTAATTAGCTCAATTGGAGCATTTCTAGCATGTTTGGTTGAAATTGAAAATTTACATTTTTCAGTTTTGTCAGACGTTTGTAATATTCTCACAATAAGCTAATTAGCTCAATTGGAGCATTTCTAGCATGTTTGGTTGAAATTGGAATTTTACATTTTTCACTTTTGTCAGACGTTTGTAAAATTCTTACAGTAGGCTTATTTGCGCAATCTGAGCAATTCTAGCATGTTTGGTTGAAATTGGAAATTTACATTTTTCACTTTTGTCAGACGTTTGTAATATTCTCACAATAAGCTAATTAGCTTAATTGGAGCATTTCTAGCATGTTTGGTTGAAATTGGAAATTTAGATTTTTCACTTTTCCCAGACAATTGTAATATTCTCACAATAAGCTAATTAGCTCAATTGGAGCATTTCTAGCATGTTTGGTTCAAAATGGAAATTTATATTTTTCACTTTTGTCAGACGTTTGTAATATTCTCACAATAAGCTAATTAGCTCAATTGGAGCATTTCTAGCATGTTTGGTTGAAATTGGAAATTTACATTTTTCACTTTTGTCAGACAATTGCAATATTCTCACAATAAGCTAATTAGCTCAATTGGAGCATTTCTAGCATGTTTGGTTGAAATTGGAAATTTACATTTTTCACTTTTGTCAGACAATTGCAATATTCTCACAATAAGCTAACTAGCTCAATTGGAGCATTTCTAGCATGTTTGGTTGAAATTGGAAATTTACAATTTTCACTTTTGTTAGACAATTGCAATATTCTCACAATAAGCTAATTAGGTCACTTGGAGCATTTCTAGCATGTTTGGTTGAAATTGGAAATTTACATTTTTCACTTTTGTCAAACGTTTGTAATATTCTCACAATAAGCTAATTAGCTCAATTAGAGC
This sequence comes from Watersipora subatra, assembly GCF_963576615.1. NCBI lineage: Eukaryota > Metazoa > Bryozoa > Gymnolaemata > Cheilostomatida > Watersiporidae > Watersipora > Watersipora subatra. Next base: position 261,810 of record NW_027045321.1, read on the forward strand.
ATTTCTAGCATGTTTGGTTGAATTTGGAAATTTACGTTTTTCAGTTTTGTCAGACGTTTGTAATATTCTCACAATAAGCTAATTAGCTCAATTGGAGCATTTCTAGCATGTTTGGTTGAAATTGAAAATTTACATTTTTCAGTTTTGTCAGACGTTTGTAATATTCTCACAATAAGCTAATTAGCTCAATTGGAGCATTTCTAGCATGTTTGGTTGAAATTGGAAATTTACATTTTTCAGTTTTGTCAGACGTTTGTAATATTCTCACAATAAGCTAGCATTTCTAGCATGTTTGGTTGAAATTGGAAATTTAGATTTTTCACTTTTGTCAGACAAGTGCAATATTCTCACAATAAGCTAATTAGCTCAATTGGAGCATTTCTAGCATGTTTGGTTCAAAATGGAAATTTATATTTTTCACTTTTGTCAGACGTTTGTAATATTCTCACAATAAGCTAATTAGCTCAATTGGAGCATTTCTAGCATGTTTGGTTGAAATTGGAAATTTACATTTTTCACTTTTGTCAGACAATTGCAATATTCTCACAATAAGCTAATTAGCTCAATTGGAGCATTTCTAGCATGTTTGGTTGAAATTGGAAATTTACATTTTTCACTTTTGTCAGACAATTGCAATATTCTCACAATAAGCTAACTAGCTCAATTGGAGCATTTCTAGCATGTTTGGTTGAAATTGGAAATTTACAATTTTCACTTTTGTTAGACAATTGCAATATTCTCACAATAAGCTAATTAGGTCACTTGGAGCATTTCTAGCATGTTTGGTTGAAATTGGAAATTTAGATTTTTCACTTTTCCCAGACAATTGTAATATTCTCACAATAAGCTAATTAGCTCAATTGGAGCATTTCTAGCATGTTTGGTTCAAAATGGAAATTTATATTTTTCACTTTTGTCAGACGTTTGTAATATTCTCACAATAAGCTAATTAGCTCAATTGGAGCATTTCTAGCATGTTTGGTTGAAATTGGAAATTTACATTTTTCACTTTTGTCAGACAATTGCAATATTCTCACAATAAGCTAATTAGCTCAATTGGAGCATTTCTAGCATGTTTGGTTGAAATTGGAAATTTACATTTTTCACTTTTGTCAGACAATTGCAATATTCTCACAATAAGCTAACTAGCTCAATTGGAGCATTTCTAGCATGTTTGGTTGAAATTGGAAATTTACAATTTTCACTTTTGTTAGACAATTGCAATATTCTCACAATAAGCTAATTAGGTCACTTGGAGCATTTCTAGCATGTTTGGTTGAAATTGGAAATTTACATTTTTCACTTTTGTCAAACGTTTGTAATATTCTCACAATAAGCTAATTAGCTCAATTAGAGCATTTCTAGCATGTTTGGTTGAATTTGGAAATTTACGTTTTTCAGTTTTGTCAGACGTTTGTAATATTCTCACAATAAGCTAATTAGCTCAATTGGAGCATTTCTAGCATGTTTGGTTGAAATTGAAAATTTACATTTTTCAGTTTTGTCAGACGTTTGTAATATTCTCACAATAAGCTAATTAGCTCAATTGGAGCATTTCTAGCATGTTTGGTTGAAATTGGAAATTTACATTTTTCAGTTTTGTCAGACGTTTGTAATATTCTCACAATAAGCTAGCATTTCTAGCATGTTTGGTTGAAATTGGAAATTTAGATTTTTCACTTTTGTCAGACAAGTGCAATATTCTCACAATAAGCTAATTAGCTCAATTGGAGCATTTCTAGCATGTTTGGTTCAAAATGGAAATTTATATTTTTCACTTTTGTCAGACGTTTGTAATATTCTCACAATAAGCTAATTAGCTCAATTGGAGCATTTCTAGCATGTTTGGTTGAAATTGGAAATTTACATTTTTCACTTTTGTCAGACAATTGCAATATTCTCACAATAAGCTAATTAGCTCAATTGGAGCATTTCTAGCATGTTTGGTTGAAATTGGAAATTTACATTTTTCACTTTTGTCAGACAATTGCAATATTCTCACAATAAGCTAACTAGCTCAATTGGAGCATTTCTAGCATGTTTGGTTGAAATTGGAAATTTACAATTTTCACTTTTGTTAGACAATTGCAATATTCTCACAATAAGCTAATTAGGTCACTTGGAGCATTTCTAGCATGTTTGGTTGAAATTGGAAATTTACATTTTTCACTTTTGTCAGACAATTGCAATATTCTCACAATAAGCTAATTAGCTCAATTGGAGCATTTCTAGCATGTTTGGTTGAAATTGGAAATTTACATTTTTCAGTTTTGTCAGACGTTTGTAATATTCTCACAATAAGCTAATTAGCTCAATTGGAGCATTTCTAGCATGTTTGGTTGAAATTGGAAATTCACATTTTTCACTTTTGTCAGACAATTGCAATATTCTCACAATAAGCTAATTAGCTCAATTGGAGCATTTCTAGCATGTTTGGTTGAAATTGGAAATTCACATTTTTCACTTTTGTCAGACAATTGCAATATTCTCACAATAAGCTAATTAGCTCAATTGGAGCATTTCTAGCATGTTTGGTTGAAATTGGAAATTTACATTTTTCAGTGTTGTCAGACGTTTGTAATATTCTCACAATAAGCTAATTAGCTCAATTGGAGCATTTCTAGCATGTTTGGTTGAAATTGGAAATTTACATTTTTCAGTTTTGTCAGACGTTTGTAATATTCTCACAATAAGCTAATTAGCTCAATTGGAGCATTTCTAGCATGTTTGGTTGAAATTGGAAATTTACATTTTTCACTTTTGTCAGACGTTTGTAATATTCTCACAATAAGCTAATTAGCTCAATTGGAGCATTTCTAGCATGTTTGGTTGAAATTGGAAATTTACATTTTTCACTTTTGTCAAACGTTTGTAATATTCTCACAATAAGCTAATTAGCTCAATTAGAGCATTTCTAGCATGTTTGGTTGAATTTGGAAATTTACATTTCTCATGTTTGTCAGACGTTTGTAATATTCTCACAATAAGCTAATTAGCTCAATTGGAGCATTTCTAGCATGTTTGGTTGAAATTGGAAATTTACATTTTTCACTTTTGTCAGACAATTGCAATATTCTCACAATAAGCTAATTAGCTCAATTGGAGCATTTCTAGCATGTTTGGTTGAAATTGGAAATTTACATTTTTCACTTTTGTCAGACATTGCAATATTCTCACAATAAGCTAATTAGCTCAATTGGAGCATTTCTAGCATGTTTGGTTGAAATTGGAAATTTACATTTTTCACTTTTGTCAGACAAGTGCAATATTCTCACAATAAGCTGATTAGCTCAATTGGAGCATTTCTAGCATGTTTGGTTGAAATTGGAAATTTACATTTTTCACTTTTGTCAGACAATTGCAATATTCTCACAATAAGCTAATTAGCTCAATTGGAGCATTTCTAGCATGTTTGGTTGAAATTGGAAATTTACATTTTTCACTTTTGTCAGACAATTGCAATATTCTCACAATAAGCTAATTAGCTTAATTGGAGCATTTCTAGCATGTTTGGTTGAAATTGGAAATTTAGATTTTTCACTTTTGTCAGACAAGTGCAATATTCTCACAATAAGCTAATTAGCTCAATTGGAGCATTTCTAGCATGTTTGGTTCAAAATGGAAATTTATATTTTTCACTTTTGTCAGACGTTTGTAATATTCTCACAATAAGCTAATTAGCTCAATTGGAGCATTTCTAGCATGTTTGGTTGAAATTGGAAATTTACATTTTTCACTTTTGTCAGACAATTGCAATATTCTCACAATAAGCTAATTAGCTCAATTGGAGCATTTCTAGCATGTTTGGTTGAAATTGGAAATTTACATTTTTCACTTTTGTCAGACAATTGCAATATTCTCACAATAAGCTAACTAGCTCAATTGGAGCATTTCTAGCATGTTTGGTTGAAATTGGAAATTTACAATTTTCACTTTTGTTAGACAATTGCAATATTCTCACAATAAGCTAATTAGGTCACTTGGAGCATTTCTAGCATGTTTGGTTGAAATTGGAAATTTACATTTTTCACTTTTGTCAAACGTTTGTAATATTCTCACAATAAGCTAATTAGCTCAATTAGAGCATTTCTAGCATGTTTGGTTGAATTTGGAAATTTACATTTCTCATGTTTGTCAGACGTTTGTAATATTCTCACAATAAGCTAATTAGCTCAATTGGAGCATTTCTAGCATGTTTGGTTGAAATTGGAAATTTACATTTTTCACTTTTGTCAGACAATTGCAATATTCTCACAATAAGCTAATTAGCTCAATTGGAGCATTTCTAGCATGTTTGGTTGAAATTGGAAATTTACATTTTTCACTTTTGTCAGACAATTGCAATATTCTCACAATAAGCTAATTAGCTCAATTGGAGCATTTCTAGCATGTTTGGTTGAAATTGGAAATTTACATTTTTCACTTTTGTCAGACAAGTGCAATATTCTCACAATAAGCTGATTAGCTCAATTGGAGCATTTCTAGCATGTTTGGTTGAAATTGGAAATTTACATTTTTCACTTTTGTCAGACAATTGCAATATTCTCACAATAAGCTAATTAGCTCAATTGGAGCATTTCTAGCATGTTTGGTTGAAATTGGAAATTTACATTTTTCAGTTTTGTCAGACGTTTGTAATATTCTCACAATAAGCTAATTAGCTCAATTGGAGCATTTCTAGCATGTTTGGTTGAAATTGGAAATTCACATTTTTCACTTTTGTCAGACAATTGCAATATTCTCACAATAAGCTAATTAGCTCAATTGGAGCATTTCTAGCATGTTTGGTTGAAATTGGAAATTCACATTTTTCACTTTTGTCAGACAATTGCAATATTCTCACAATAAGCTAATTAGCTCAATTGGAGCATTTCTAGCATGTTTGGTTGAAATTGGAAATTTACATTTTTCAGTGTTGTCAGACGTTTGTAATATTCTCACAATAAGCTAATTAGCTCAATTGGAGCATTTCTAGCATGTTTGGTTGAAATTGGAAATTTACATTTTTCAGTTTTGTCAGACGTTTGTAATATTCTCACAATAAGCTAATTAGCTCAATTGGAGCATTTCTAGCATGTTTGGTTGAAATTGGAAATTTACATTTTTCACTTTTGTCAGACGTTTGTAATATTCTCACAATAAGCTAATTAGCTCAATTGGAGCATTTCTAGCATGTTTGGTTGAAATTGGAAATTTACATTTTTCAGTTTTGTCAGACGTTTGTAATAATCACACAATAAGCTAATTAGCTCAATTGGAGCATTTCTAGCATGTTTGGGTGAAATTGGAAATTTACATTTTTCACTTTTGTCAGACAATTGCAATATTCTCACAATAAGCTAATTAGCTCAATTGGAGCATTTCTAGCATGTTTGGTTGAAATTGGAAATTTACATTTTTCACTTTTGTCAGACAAGTGCAATATTCTCACAATAAGCTGATTAGCTCAATTGGAGCATTTCTAGCATGTTTGGTTGAAATTGGAAATTTACATTTTTCACTTTTGTCAGACAATTGCAATATTCTCACAATAAGCTAATTAGCTCAATTGGAGCATTTCTAGCATGTTTGGTTGAAATTGGAAATTTACATTTTTCACTTTTGTCAGACAATTGCAATATTCTCACAATAAGCTAATTAGCTCAATTGGAGCATTTCTAGCATGTTTGGTTGAAATTGGAAATTTACATTTTTCAGTTTTGTCAGACGTTTGTAATATGCTCACAATAAGCTAATTAGCTCAATTGGAGCATTTCTAGCATGTTTGGTTGAAATTGGAAATTTACATTTTTCAGTTTTGTCAGACGTTTGTAATGTTCTCACAATAAGCTAATTAGCTCAATTCGAGCATTTCTAGGATGTTTGGTTGAAATTGGAAATTTACATTTTTCACTTTTGTCAGACGTTTGTAATATTCTCACAATAAGCTAATTAGCTCAATTGGAGCATTTCTAGCATGTTTGGTTGAAATTGGAAATTTACATTTTTCAGTTTTGTCAGACGTTTGTAATATTTTCACAATAAGCTAATTAGCTCAATTGGAGCATTTCTAGCATGTTTGGTTGAAATTGGAAATTTACATTTTTCACTTTTGTCAGACAATTGCAATATTCTCACAATAAGCTAATTAGCTCAATTGGAGCATTTCTAGCATGTTTGGTTAAAATTGGAAATTTACATTTTTCAGTGTTGTCAGACGTTTGTAATATTCTCACAATAAGCTAACTAGCTCAATTGGAGCATTTCTAGCATGTTTGGTTGAAATTGGAAATTTACATTTTTCAGTTTTGTCATACGTTTGTAATATTCTCACAATAAGCTAATTAGCTCAATTGGAGAATTTCTAGCATGTTTGGTTGAAATTGGAAATTTACATTTTTCACTTTTGTCAGACGTTTGTAATATTCTCACAATAAGCTAATTAGCTCAATTGGAGCATTTCTAGCATGTTTGGTTGAAATTGGAAATTTACATTTTTCAGTGTTGTCAGACGTTTGTAATAATCACACAATAAGCTAATTAGCTCAATTGGAGCATTTCTAGCATGTTTGGTTGAAATTGGAATTTTACATTTTTCAGTTTTGTCAGACGTTTGTAATATTATTACAATAAGCTAATTAGCTCAATTAGAGCATTTCTAGCATGTTTGGTTGAAATTTGAAATTTACATTTCTCATGTTTGTCAGACGTTTGTAATATTCTCACAATAAGCTAATTAGCTCAATTGGAGCATTTCTAGCATGTTTGGTTGAAATTTGAAATTCACATTTTTCACTTTTGTCAGACAATTGCAATATTCTCACAATAAGCTAATTAGCTCAATTGGAGCATTTCTAGCATGTTTGGTTGAAATTGGAAATTTACATTTTTCACTTTTGTCAGACAATTGCAATATTCTCACAATAAGCTAATTAGCTCAATTGGAGCATTTCTAGCATGTTTGGTTGAAATTGGAAATTTACATTTTTCAGTGTTGTCAGACGTTTGTAATATTCTCACAATAAGCTAATTAGCTCAATTGGAGCATTTCTAGCATGTTTGGTTGAAATTGAAAATTTACATTTTTCAGTGTTGTCAGACGTTTGTATTATTCTCACAATAAGCTAATTAGCTCAATTGGAGCATTTCTAGCATGTTTGGTTGAAATTGGAAATTTACATTTTTCACTTTTGTCAGACATTTGTAAATTTCTTACAGTAGGCTTATGTGCGCAATTTGAGCAATTCTAGCATGTTTGGTTGAAATTGGAAATTTACATTTTTCACTTTTGTCAGACGTTTGTAATATTCTCACAATAAGCTAATTAGCTTAATTGGAGCATTTCTAGCATGTTTGGTTGAAATTGGAAATTTACATTTTTCACTTTTCCCAGACAATTGTAATATTCTCACAATAAGCTAATTAGCTCAATTGGAGCATTTCTAGCATGTTTGGTTGAAATTGGAAATTTACATTTTTCACTTTTCCCAGACAATTGTAATATTCTCACAATAAGCTAATTAGCTCAATCGAAGCATTTCTAGCATGTTTGGTTGAAATTGGAAATTCACATTTTCACTTTTGTCAGACAATTGCAATATTCTCACAATAAGCTAATTAGCTCAATTGGAGCATTTCTAGCATGTTTGGTTGAAATTGGAAATTTATGTTTTTCACTTTTGTCAGACAATTGCAATATTCTCACAATAAGCTAATTAGCTCAATTGGAGCATTTCTAGCATGTTTGGTTGAAATTGGAAATTTACATTTTTCACTTTTGTCAGACAAGTGCAATATTCTCACAATAAGCTGATTAGCTCAATTGGAGCATTTCTAGCATGTTTGGTTGAAATTGGAAATTTACATTTTTCACTTTTGTCAGACGTTTGTAATATTCTCACAATAAGCTAATTAGCTCAATTAGAGCATTTCTAGCATGTTTGGTTGAAATTGGAAATTTACATTTCTCATGTTTGTCAGACGTTTGTAATATTCTCACAATAAGCTAATTAGCTCAATTAGAGCATTTCTAGCATGTTTGGTTGAAATTGGAAATTTACATTTCTCATGTTTGTCAGACGTTTGTAATATTCTCACAATAAGCTAATTAGCTCAATTGGAGCATTTCTAGCATGTTTGGTTGAAATTGGAAATTTACATTTTTCACTTTTGTCAGACGTTTGTAATATTCTCACAATAAGCTAATTAGCTCAATTGGAGCATTTTTAGCATGTTTGGTTGAAATTGGAAATTCACATTTTCACTTTTGTCAGACAATTGCAATATTCTCACAATAAGCTAATTAGCTCAATTGGAGCATTTCTAGCATGTTTGGTTGAAATTGGAAATTTACATTTTTCACTTTTGTCAGACAATTGCAATATTCTCACAATAAGCTAATTAGCTCAATTGGAGCATTTCTAGCATGTTTGGTTAAAATTGGAAATTCACATTTTTCACTTTTGTCAGACAATTGCAATATTCTCACAATAAGCTAATTAGCTCAATTGGAGCATTTCTAGCATGTTTGGTTGAAATTGGAAATTTACATATTTCACTTTTGTCAGACGTTTGTAATATTCTCACAATAAGCTAATTAGCTCAATTGGAGCATTTCTAGCATGTTTGGTTGAAATTGGAAATTTACATTTTTCAGTTTTGTCAGACGTTTGTAATATTATTACAATAAGCTAATTAGCTCAATTAGAGCATTTCTAGCATGTTTGGTTGAAATTGGAAATTTACATTTCTCATGTTTGTCAGACGTTTGTAATATTCTCACAATGAGCTAATTAGCTCAATTGGAGCATTTCTAGCATGTTTGGTTGAAATTGGAAATTTACATTTTTCACTTTTGTCAGACGTTTGTAATATTCTCACAATAAGCTAAATAGCTCAATTGGAGCATTTTTAGCATGTTTGGTTGAAATTGGAAATTCACATTTTTCACTTTTGTCAGACAATTGCAATATTCTCACAATAAGCTAATTAGCTCAATTGGAGCATTTCTAGCATGTTTGGTTGAAATTGGAAATTTACATTTTTCAGTGTTGTCAGACGTTTGTAATATTCTCACAATAAGCTAATTAGCTCAATTGGAGCATTTCTAGCATGTTTGGTTGAAATTGAAAATTTACATTTTTCAGTTTTGTCAGACGTTTGTAATATTCTCACAATAAGCTAATTAGCTCAATTGGAGCATTTCTAGCATGTTTGGTTGAAATTGGAATTTTACATTTTTCACTTTTGTCAGACGTTTGTAAAATTCTTACAGTAGGCTTATTTGCGCAATTTGAGCAATTCTAGCATGTTTGGTTGAAATTGGAAATTTACATTTTTCACTTTTGTCAGACGTTTGTAATATTCTCACAATAAGCTAATTAGCTTAATTGGAGCATTTCTAGCATGTTTGGTTGAAATTGGAAATTTAGATTTTTCACTTTTCCCAGACAATTGTAATATTCTCACAATAAGCTAATTAGCTCAATTGGAGCATTTCTAGCATGTTTGGTTCGAAATGGAAATTTATATTTTTCACTTTTGTCAGACGTTTGTAATATTCTCACAATAAGCTAATTAGCTCAATTGGAGCATTTCTAGCATGTTTGGTTGAAATTGGAAATTTACATTTTTCACTTTTGTCAGACAATTGCAATATTCTCACAATAAGCTAATTAGCTCAATTGGAGCATTTCTAGCATGTTTGGTTGAAATTGGAAATTCACATTTTTCACTTTTGTCAGACAATTGCAATATTCTCACAATAAGCTAATTAGCTCAATTGGAGCATTTCTAGCATGTTTGGTTGAAATTGGAAATTTACATTTTTCACTTTTGTCAGACAATTGCAATATTCTCACAATAAGCTAATTAGCTTAATTGGAGCATTTCTAGCATGTTTGGTTGAAATTGGAAATTTAGATTTTTCACTTTTGTCAGACAAGTGCAATATTCTCACAATAAGCTAATTAGCTCAATTGGAGCATTTCTAGCATGTTTGGTTCAAAATGGAAATTTATATTTTTCACTTTTGTCAGACGTTTGTAATATTCTCACAATAAGCTAATTAGCTCAATTGGAGCATTTCTAGCATGTTTGGTTGAAATTGGAAATTTACATTTTTCACTTTTGTCAGACAATTGCAATATTCTCACAATAAGCTAATTAGCTCAATTGGAGCATTTCTAGCATGTTTGGTTGAAATTGGAAATTTACATTTTTCACTTTTGTCAGACAATTGCAATATTCTCACAATAAGCTAACTAGCTCAATTGGAGCATTTCTAGCATGTTTGGTTGAAATTGGAAATTTACAATTTTCACTTTTGTTAGACAATTGCAATATTCTCACAATAAGCTAATTAGGTCACTTGGAGCATTTCTAGCATGTTTGGTTGAAATTGGAAATTTACATTTTTCACTTTTGTCAAACGTTTGTAATATTCTCACAATAAGCTAATTAGCTCAATTAGAGCATTTCTAGCATGTTTGGTTGAATTTGGAAATTTACATTTCTCATGTTTGTCAGACGTTTGTAATATTCTCACAATAAGCTAATTAGCTCAATTGGAGCATTTCTAGCATGTTTGGTTGAAATTGGAAATTTACATTTTTCACTTTTGTCAGACAATTGCAATATTCTCACAATAAGCTAATTAGCTCAATTGGAGCATTTCTAGCATGTTTGGTTGAAATTGGAAATTTACATTTTTCACTTTTGTCAGACAATTGCAATATTCTCACAATAAGCTAATTAGCTCAATTGGAGCATTTCTAGCATGTTTGGTTGAAATTGGAAATTTACATTTTTCACTTTTGTCAGACAAGTGCAATATTCTCACAATAAGCTGATTAGCTCAATTGGAGCATTTCTAGCATGTTTGGTTGAAATTGGAAATTTACATTTTTCACTTTTGTCAGACAATTGCAATATTCTCACAATAAGCTAATTAGCTCAATTGGAGCATTTCTAGCATGTTTGGTTGAAATTGGAAATTTACATTTTTCAGTTTTGTCAGACGTTTGTAATATTCTCACAATAAGCTAATTAGCTCAATTGGAGCATTTCTAGCATGTTTGGTTGAAATTGGAAATTCACATTTTTCACTTTTGTCAGACAATTGCAATATTCTCACAATAAGCTAATTAGCTCAATTGGAGCATTTCTAGCATGTTTGGTTGAAATTGGAAATTCACATTTTTCACTTTTGTCAGACAATTGCAATATTCTCACAATAAGCTAATTAGCTCAATTGGAGCATTTCTAGCATGTTTGGTTGAAATTGGAAATTTACATTTTTCAGTGTTGTCAGACGTTTGTAATATTCTCACAATAAGCTAATTAGCTCAATTGGAGCATTTCTAGCATGTTTGGTTGAAATTGGAAATTTACATTTTTCAGTTTTGTCAGACGTTTGTAATATTCTCACAATAAGCTAATTAGCTCAATTGGAGCATTTCTAGCATGTTTGGTTGAAATTGGAAATTTACATTTTTCACTTTTGTCAGACGTTTGTAATATTCTCACAATAAGCTAATTAGCTCAATTGGAGCATTTCTAGCATGTTTGGTTGAAATTGGAAATTTACATTTTTCAGTTTTGTCAGACGTTTGTAATAATCACACAATAAGCTAATTAGCTCAATTGGAGCATTTCTAGCATGTTTGGGTGAAATTGGAAATTTACATTTTTCACTTTTGTCAGACAATTGCAATATTCTCACAATAAGCTAATTAGCTCAATTGGAGCATTTCTAGCATGTTTGGTTGAAATTGGAAATTTACATTTTTCACTTTTGTCAGACAATTGCAATATTCTCACAATAAGCTAATTAGCTCAATTGGAGCATTTCTAGCATGTTTGGTTGAAATTGGAAATTTACATTTTTCACTTTTGTCAGACAAGTGCAATATTCTCACAATAAGCTGATTAGCTCAATTGGAGCATTTCTAGCATGTTTGGTTGAAATTGGAAATTTACATTTTTCACTTTTGTCAGACAATTGCAATATTCTCACAATAAGCTAATTAGCTCAATTGGAGCATTTCTAGCATGTTTGGTTGAAATTGGAAATTTACATTTTTCAGTTTTGTCAGACGTTTGTAATATTCTCACAATAAGCTAATTAGCTCAATTGGAGCATTTCTAGCATGTTTGGTTGAAATTGGAAATTCACATTTTTCACTTTTGTCAGACAATTGCAATATTCTCACAATAAGCTAATTAGCTCAATTGGAGCATTTCTAGCATGTTTGGTTGAAATTGGAAATTCACATTTTTCACTTTTGTCAGACAATTGCAATATTCTCACAATAAGCTAATTAGCTCAATTGGAGCATTTCTAGCATGTTTGGTTGAAATTGGAATTTTACATTTTTCAGTGTTGTCAGACGTTTGTAATATTCTCACAATAAGCTAATTAGCTCAATTGGAGCATTTCTAGCATGTTTGGTTGAAATTGGAAATTTACATTTTTCAGTTTTGTCAGACGTTTGTAATATTCTCACAATAAGCTAATTAGCTCAATTGGAGCATTTCTAGCATGTTTGGTTGAAATTGGAAATTTACATTTTTCACTTTTGTCAGACGTTTGTAATATTCTCACAATAAGCTAATTAGCTCAATTGGAGCATTTCTAGCATGTTTGGTTGAAATTGGAAATTTACATTTTTCAGTTTTGTCAGACGTTTGTAATAATCACACAATAAGCTAATTAGCTCAATTGGAGCATTTCTAGCATGTTTGGGTGAAATTGGAAATTTACATTTTTCACTTTTGTCAGACAATTGCAATATTCTCACAATAAGCTAATTAGCTCAATTGGAGCATTTCTAGCATGTTTGGTTGAAATTGGAAATTTACATTTTTCACTTTTGTCAGACAAGTGCAATATTCTCACAATAAGCTGATTAGCTCAATTGGAGCATTTCTAGCATGTTTGGTTGAAATTGGAAATTTACATTTTTCACTTTTGTCAGACAATTGCAATATTCTCACAATAAGCTAATTAGCTCAATTGGAGCATTTCTAGCATGTTTGGTTGAAATTGGAAATTTACATTTTTCACTTTTGTCAGACAATTGCAATATTCTCACAATAAGCTAATTAGCTCAATTGGAGCATTTCTAGCATGTTTGGTTGAAATTGGAAATTTACATTTTTCAGTTTTGTCAGACGTTTGTAATATGCTCACAATAAGCTAATTAGCTCAATTGGAGCATTTCTAGCATGTTTGGTTGAAATTGGAAATTTACATTTTTCAGTTTTGTCAGACGTTTGTAATGTTCTCACAATAAGCTAATTAGCTCAATTCGAGCATTTCTAGGATGTTTGGTTGAAATTGGAAATTTACATTTTTCACTTTTGTCAGACGTTTGTAATATTCTCACAATAAGCTAATTAGCTCAATTGGAGCATTTCTAGCATGTTTGGTTGAAATTGGAAATTCACATTTTTCACTTTTGTCAGACAATTGCAATATTCTCACAATAAGCTAATTAGCTCAATTGGAGCATTTCTAGCATGTTTGGTTGAAATTGGAATTTTACATTTTTCAGTGTTGTCAGACGTTTGTAATATTCTCACAATAAGCTAATTAGCTCAATTGGAGCATTTCTAGCATGTTTGGTTGAAATTGGAAATTTACATTTTTCACTTTTGTCAGACGTTTGTAATATTCTCACAATAAGCTAATTAGCTCAATTGGAGCATTTCTAGCATGTTTGGTTGAAATTGGAAATTTACATTTTTCAGTGTTGTCAGACGTTTGTAATAATCACACAATAAGCTAATTAGCTCAATTGGAGCATTTCTAGCATGTTTGGTTGAAATTGGAATTTTACATTTTTCAGTTTTGTCAGACGTTTGTAATATTATGACAATAAGCTAATTAGCTCAATTAGAGCATTTCTAGCATGTTTGGTTGAAATTTGAAATTTACATTTCTCATGTTTGTCAGACGTTTGTAATATTCTCACAATAAGCTAATTAGCTCAATTGGAGCATTTCTAGCATGTTTGGTTGAAATTTGAAATTCACATTTTTCACTTTTGTCAGACAATTGCAATATTCTCACAATAAGCTAATTAGCTCAATTGGAGCATTTCTAGCATGTTTGGTTGAAATTGGAAATTTACATTTTTCACTTTTGTCAGACAATTGCAATATTCTCACAATAAGCTAATTAGCTCAATTGGAGCATTTCTAGCATGTTTGGTTGAAATTGGAAATTTACATTTTTCAGTGTTGTCAGACGTTTGTAATATTCTCACAATAAGCTAATTAGCTCAATTGGAGCATTTCTAGCATGTTTGGTTGAAATTGAAAATTTACATTTTTCAGTGTTGTCAGACGTTTGTATTATTCTCACAATAAGCTAATTAGCTCAATTGGAGCATTTCTAGCATGTTTGGTTGAAATTGGAAATTTACATTTTTCACTTTTGTCAGACATTTGTAAATTTCTTACAGTAGGCTTATGTGCGCAATTTGAGCAATTCTAGCATGTTTGGTTGAAATTGGAAATTTACATTTTTCACTTTTGTCAGACGTTTGTAATATTCTCACAATAAGCTAATTAGCTTAATTGGAGCATTTCTAGCATGTTTGGTTGAAATTGGAAATTTACATTTTTCACTTTTCCCAGACAATTGTAATATTCTCACAATAAGCTAATTAGCTCAATTGGAGCATTTCTAGCATGTTTGGCTGAAATTGGAAATTTACATTTTTCACTTTTGTCAGACGTTTGTAATATTCTCACAATAAGCTAATTAGCTCAATTGGAGCATTTTTAGCATGTTTGGTTGAAATTGGAAATTCACATTTTCACTTTTGTCAGACAATTGCAATATTCTCACAATAAGCTAATTAGCTCAATTGGAGCATTTCTAGCATGTTTGGTTGAAATTGGAAATTTATATTTTTCACTTTTGTCAGACAATTGCAATATTCTCACAATAAGCTAATTAGCTCAATTGGAGCATTTCTAGCATGTTTGGTTGAAATTGGAAATTTACATTTTTCACTTTTGTCAGACAAGTGCATTATTCTCACAATAAGCTGATTAGCTCAATTGGAGCATTTCTAGCATGTTTGGTTGAAATTGGAAATTTACATTTTTCACTTTTGTCAGACGTTTGTAATATTCTCACAATAAGCTAATTAGCTCAATTAGAGCATTTCTAGCATGTTTGGTTGAAATTGGAAATTTAAATTTCTCATGTTTGTCAGACGTTTGTAATATTCTCACAATAAGCTAATTAGCTCAATTAGAGCATTTCTAGCATGTTTGGTTGAAATTGGAAATTTACATTTCTCATGTTTGTCAGACGTTTGTAATATTCTCACAATAAGCTAATTAGCTCAATTGGAGCATTTCTAGCATGTTTGGTTGAAATTGGAAATTTACATTTTTCACTTTTGTCAGACGTTTGTAATATTCTCACAATAAGCTAATTAGCTCAATTGGAGCATTTTTAGCATGTTTGGTTGAAATTGGAAATTCACATTTTCACTTTTGTCAGACAATTGCAATATTCTCACAATAAGCTAATTAGCTCAATTGGAGCATTTCTAGCATGTTTGGTTGAAATTGGAAATTTACATTTTTCACTTTTGTCAGACAATTGCAATATTCTCACAATAAGCTAATTAGCTCAATTGGAGCATTTCTAGCATGTTTGGTTAAAATTGGAAATTCACATTTTTCACTTTTGTCAGACAATTGCAATATTCTCACAATAAGCTAATTAGCTCAATTGGAGCATTTCTAGCATGTTTGGTTGAAATTGGAAATTTACATATTTCACTTTTGTCAGACGTTTGTAATATTCTCACAATAAGCTAATTAGCTCAATTGGAGCATTTCTAGCATGTTTGGTTGAAATTGGAAATTTACATTTTTCAGTTTTGTCAGACGTTTGTAATATTATTACAATAAGCTAATTAGCTCAATTAGAGCATTTCTAGCATGTTTGGTTGAAATTGGAAATTTACATTTCTCATGTTTGTCAGACGTTTGTAATATTCTCACAATGAGCTAATTAGCTCAATTGGAGCATTTCTAGCATGTTTGGTTGAAATTGGAAATTTACATTTTTCACTTTTGTCAGACGTTTGTAATATTCTCACAATAAGCTAAATAGCTCTATTGGAGCATTTTTAGCATGTTTGGTTGAAATTGGAAATTCACATTTTTCACTTTTGTCAGACAATTGCAATATTCTCACAATAAGCTAATTAGCTCAATTGGAGCATTTCTAGCATGTTTGGTTGAAATTGGAAATTTACATTTTTCAGTGTTGTCAGACGTTTGTAATATTCTCACAATAAGCTAATTAGCTCAATTGGAGCATTTCTAGCATGTTTGGTTGAAATTGAAAATTTACATTTTTCAGTTTTGTCAGACGTTTGTAATATTCTCACAATAAGCTAATTAGCTCAATTGGAGCATTTCTAGCATGTTTGGTTGAAATTGGAATTTTACATTTTTCACTTTTGTCAGACGTTTGTAAAATTCTTACAGTAGGCTTATTTGCGCAATTTGAGCAATTCTAGCATGTTTGGTTGAAATTGGAAATTTACATTTTTCACTTTTGTCAGACGTTTGTAATATTCTCACAATAAGCTAATTAGCTTAATTGGAGCATTTCTAGCATGTTTGGTTGAAATTGGAAATTTAGATTTTTCACTTTTCCCAGACAATTGTAATATTCTCACAATAAGCTAATTAGCTCAATTGGAGCATTTCTAGCATGTTTGGTTCAAAATGGAAATTTATATTTTTCACTTTTGTCAGACGTTTGTAATATTCTCACAATAAGCTAATTAGCTCAATTGGAGCATTTCTAGCATGTTTGGTTGAAATTGGAAATTTACATTTTTCACTTTTGTCAGACAATTGCAATATTCTCACAATAAGCTAATTAGCTCAATTGGAGCATTTCTAGCATGTTTGGTTGAAATTGGAAATTTACATTTTTCACTTTTGTCAGACAATTGCAATATTCTCACAATAAGCTAACTAGCTCAATTGGAGCATTTCTAGCATGTTTGGTTGAAATTGGAAATTTACAATTTTCACTTTTGTTAGACAATTGCAATATTCTCACAATAAGCTAATTAGGTCACTTGGAGCATTTCTAGCATGTTTGGTTGAAATTGGAAATTTACATTTTTCACTTTTGTCAAACGTTTGTAATATTCTCACAATAAGCTAATTAGCTCAATTAGAGCATTTCTAGCATGTTTGGTAGAATTTGGAAATTTACATTTCTCATGTTTGTCAGACGTTTGTAATATTCTCACAATAAGCTAATTATCTCAATTGGAGCATTTCTAGCATGTTTGGTTGAAATTGGAAATTTACATTTTTCAGTTTTGTCAGACGTTTGTAATATTCTGACAATAAGCTAATTAGCTCAATTGGAGCATTTCTAGCATGTTTGGTTGAAATTGGAAATTTACATTTTTCAGTTTTGTCAGACGTTTGTAATATTCTCACAATAAGCTAATTAGCTCAATTGGAGCATTTCTAGCATGTTTGGTTGAAATTGGAAATTCACATTTTTCACTTTTGTCAGACAATTGCAATATTCTCACAATAAGCTAATTAGCTCAATTGGAGCATTTCTAGCATGTTTGGTTGAAATTGGAAATTTACATTTTTCAGTGTTGTCAGACGTTTGTAATATTCTCACAATAAGCTAATTAGCTCAATTGGAGCATTTCTAGCATGTTTGGTTGAAATTGGAAATTTACATTTTTCAGTTTTGTCAGACGTTTGTAATATTCTCACAATAAGCTAATTAGCTCAATTGGAGCATTTCTAGCATGTTTGGTTGAAATTGGAAATTTACATTTTTCACTTTTGTCAGACGTTTGTAGTATTCTCACAATAAGCTAATTAGCTCACTTGGAGCATTTCTAGCATGTTTGGTTGAAATTGGAAATTTACATTTTTCAGTTTTGTCAGACGTTTGTAATAATCACACAATAAGCTAATTAGCTCAATTGGAGCATTTCTAGCATGTTTGGTTGAAATTGGAAATTTACATTTTTCACTTTTGTCAGACAATTGCAATATTCTCACAATAAGCTAATTAGCTCAATTGGAGCATTTCTAGCATGTTTGGTTGAAATTGGAAATTTACATTTTTCAGTGTTGTCAGACGTTTGTAATATTCTCACAATAAGCTAATTAGCTCAATTGGAGCATTTCTAGCATGTTTGGTTGAAATTGGAAATTTACATTTTTCAGTTTTGTCAGACGTTTGTAATATTCTCACAATAAGCTAATTAGCTCAATTGGAGCATTTCTAGCATGTTTGGTTGAAATTGGAAATTTACATTTTTCACTTTTGTCAGACGTTTGTAAAATTCTCACAATAAGCTAATTAGCTTAATTGGAGCATTTCTAGCATATTTGGTTGAAATTGGAAATTTACAATTTTCAGTGTTGTCAGACGTTTGTAATATTCACACAATAAGCTAATTAGCTCAATTGGAGCATTTTTAGCACGTTTGGTTGAAATTGGAAATTCACATTTTTCACTTTTGTCAGACAATTGCAATATTCTCACAATAAGCTAATTAGCTCAATTGGAGCATTTCTAGCATGTTTGGTTGAAATTGGAAATTTACATTTTTCACTTTTGTCAGACAATTGCAATATTCTCACAATAAGCTAATTAGCTCAATTGGAGCATTTCTAGCATGTTTGGTTGAAATTGGAAATTTACATTTTTCAGTGTTGTCAGACGTTTGTAATATTCTCACAATAAGCTAATTAGCTCAATTGGAGCATTTCTAGCATGTTTGGTTGAAATTGAAAATTTACATTTTTCAGTTTTGTCAGACGTTTGTAATATTCTCACAATAAGCTAATTAGCTCAATTGGAGCATTTCTAGCATGTTTGGTTGAAATTGGAATTTTACATTTTTCACTTTTGTCAGACGTTTGTAAAATTCTTACAGTAGGCTTATTTGCGCAATTTGAGCAATTCTAGCATGTTTGGTTGAAATTGGAAATTTACATTTTTCACTTTGGTCAGACGTTTGTAATATTCTCACAATAAGCTAATTAGCTTAATTGGAGCATTTCTAGCATGTTTGGTTGAAATTGGAAATTTAGATTTTTCACTTTTGTCAGACAAGTGCAATATTCTCACAATAAGCTAATTAGCTCAATTGGAGCATTTCTAGCATGTTTGGTTCAAAATGGAAATTTATATTTCTCACTTTTGTCAGACGTTTGTAATATTCTCACAATAAGCTAATTAGCTCAATTGGAGCATTTCTAGCATGTTTGGTTGAAATTGGAAATTTACATTTTTCACTTTTGTCAGACAATTGCAATATTCTCACAATAAGCTAATTAGCTCAATTGGAGCATTTCTAGCATGTTTGGTTGAAATTGGAAATTTACATTTTTCACTTTTGTCAGACAATTGCAATATTCTCACAATAAGCTAACTAGCTCAATTGGAGCATTTCTAGCATGTTTGGTTGAAATTGGAAATTTACAATTTTCACTTTTGTTAGACAATTGCAATATTCTCACGATAAGCTAATTAGGTCACTTGGAGCATTTCTAGCATGTTTGGTTGAAATTGGAAATTTACATTTTTCACTTTTGTCAGACAATTGCAATATTCTCACAATAAGCTAATTAGCTCAATTGGAGCATTTCTAGCATGTTTGGTTGAAATTGGAAATTTACATTTTTCACTTTTGTCAAACGTTTGTAATATTCTCACAATAAGCTAATTAGCTCAATTAGAGCATTTCTAGCATGTTTGGTTGAATTTGGAAATTTACATTTCTCATGTTTGTCAGACGTTTGTTATATTCTCACAATAAGCTAATTAGCTCAATTGGAGCATTTCTAGCATGTTTGGTTGAAATTGGAAATTTACATTTTTCACTTTTGTCAGACAATTGCAATATTCTCACAATAAGCTAATTAGCTCAATTGGAGCATTTCTAGCATGTTTGGTTGAAATTGGAAATTTACATTTTTCACTTTTGTCAGACAATTGCAATATTCTCACAATAAGCTAATTAGCTCAATTGGAGCATTTCTAGCATGTTTGGTTGAAATTGGAAATTTACATTTTTCACTTTTGTCAGACAAGTGCAATATTCTCACAATAAGCTGATTAGCTCAATTGGAGCATTTCTAGCATGTTTGGTTGAAATTGGAAATTTACATTTTTCACTTTTGTCAGACAATTGCAATATTCTCACAATAAGCTAATTAGCTCAATTGGAGCATTTCTAGCATGTTTGGTTGAAATTGGAAATTTACATTTTTCACTTTTGTCAGACAATTGCAATATTCTCACAATAAGCTAATTAGCTCAATTGGAGCATTTCTAGCATGTTTGGTTGAAATTGGAAATTTACATTTTTCAGTTTTGTCAGACGTTTGTAATATTCTCACAATAAGCTAATTAGCTCAATTGGAGCATTTCTAGCATGTTTGGTTGAAATTGGAAATTTACATTTTTCAGTTTTGTCAGACGTTTGTAATATTCTCACAATAAGCTAATTAGCTCAATTGGAGCATTTCTAGCATGTTTGGTTGAAATTGAAAATTTACATTTTTCAGTTTTGTCAGACGTTTGTAATATTCTCACAATAAGCTAATTAGCTCAATTGGAGCATTTCTAGCATGTTTGGTTGAAATTGGAAATTTACAATTTTCACTTTTGTTAGACAATTGCAATATTCTCACAATAAGCTAATTAGGTCACTTGGAGCATTTCTAGCATGTTTGGTTGAAATTGGAAATTTACATTTTTCACTTTTGTCAAACGTTTGTAATATTCTCACAATAAGCTAATTAGCTCAATTAGAGCATTTCTAGCATGTTTGGTAGAATTTGGAAATTTACATTTCTCATGTTTGTCAGACGTTTGTAATATTCTCACAATAAGCTAATTAGCTCACTTGGAGCATTTCTAGCATGTTTGGTTGAAATTGGAAATTTACATTTTTCAGTTTTGTCAGACGTTTGTAATAATCACACAATAAGCTAATTAGCTCAATTGGAGCATTTCTAGCATGTTTGGTTGAAATTGGAAATTTACATTTTTCACTTTTGTCAGACAATTGCAATATTCTCACAATAAGCTAATTAGCTCAATTGGAGCATTTCTAGCATGTTTGGTTGAAATTGGAAATTTACATTTTTCAGTGTTGTCAGACGTTTGTAATATTCTCACAATAAGCTAATTAGCTCAATTGGAGCATTTCTAGCATGTTTGGTTGAAATTGGAAATTTACATTTTTCAGTTTTGTCAGACGTTTGTAATATTCTCACAATAAGCTAATTAGCTCAATTGGAGCATTTCTAGCATGTTTGGTTGAAATTGGAAATTTACATTTTTCACTTTTGTCAGACGTTTGTAATATTCTCACAATAAGCTAATTAGCTTAATTGGAGCATTTCTAGCATATTTGGTTGAAATTGGAAATTTACAATTTTCAGTGTTGTCAGACGTTTGTAATATTCACACAATAAGCTAATTAGCTCAATTGGAGCATTTTTAGCACGTTTGGTTGAAATTGGAAATTCACATTTTTCACTTTTGTCAGACAATTGCAATATTCTCACAATAAGCTAATTAGCTCAATTGGAGCATTTCTAGCATGTTTGGTTGAAATTGGAAATTTACATTTTTCACTTTTGTCAGACAATTGCAATATTCTCACAATAAGCTAATTAGCTCAATTGGAGCATTTCTAGCATGTTTGGTTGAAATTGGAAATTTACATTTTTCAGTGTTGTCAGACGTTTGTAATATTCTCACAATAAGCTAATTAGCTCAATTGGAGCATTTCTAGCATGTTTGGTTGAAATTGAAAATTTACATTTTTCAGTTTTGTCAGACGTTTGTAATATTCTCACAATAAGCTAATTAGCTCAATTGGAGCATTTCTAGCATGTTTGGTTGAAATTGGAATTTTACATTTTTCACTTTTGTCAGACGTTTGTAAAATTCTTACAGTAGGCTTATTTGCGCAATTTGAGCAATTCTAGCATGTTTGGTTGAAATTGGAATTTTACATTTTTCACTTTTGTCAGACGTTTGTAATATTCTCACAATAAGCTAATTAGCTTAATTGGAGCATTTCTAGCATGTTTGGTTGAAATTGGAAATTTAGATTTTTCACTTTTGTCAGACAAGTGCAATATTCTCACAATAAGCTAATTAGCTCAATTGGAGCATTTCTAGCATGTTTGGTTCAAAATGGAAATTTATATTTTTCACTTTTGTCAGACGTTTGTAATATTCTCACAATAAGCTAATTAGCTCAATTGGAGCATTTCTAGCATGTTTGGTTGAAATTGGAAATTTACATTTTTCACTTTTGTCAGACAATTGCAATATTCTCACAATAAGCTAATTAGCTCAATTGGAGCATTTCTAGCATGTTTGGTTGAAATTGGAAATTTACATTTTTCACTTTTGTCAGACAATTGCAATATTCTCACAATAAGCTAACTAGCTCAATTGGAGCATTTCTAGCATGTTTGGTTGAAATTGGAAATTTACAATTTTCACTTTTGTTAGACAATTGCAATATTCTCACGATAAGCTAATTAGGTCACTTGGAGCATTTCTAGCATGTTTGGTTGAAATTGGAAATTTACATTTTTCACTTTTGTCAGACAATTGCAATATTCTCACAATAAGCTAATTAGCTCAATTGGAGCATTTCTAGCATGTTTGGTTGAAATTGGAAATTTACATTTTTCACTTTTGTCAAACGTTTGTAATATTCTCACAATAAGCTAATTAGCTCAATTAGAGCATTTCTAGCATGTTTGGTTGAATTTGGAAATTTACATTTCTCATGTTTGTCAGACGTTTGTTATATTCTCACAATAAGCTAATTAGCTCAATTGGAGCATTTCTAGCATGTTTGGTTGAAATTGGAAATTTACATTTTTCACTTTTGTCAGACAATTGCAATATTCTCACAATAAGCTAATTAGCTCAATTGGAGCATTTCTAGCATGTTTGGTTGAAATTGGAAATTTACATTTTTCACTTTTGTCAGACAATTGCAATATTCTCACAATAAGCTAATTAGCTCAATTGGAGCATTTCTAGCATGTTTGGTTGAAATTGGAAATTTACATTTTTCACTTTTGTCAGACAAGTGCAATATTCTCACAATAAGCTGATTAGCTCAATTGGAGCATTTCTAGCATGATTGGTTGACATTGGAAATTTACATTTTTCACTTTTGTCAGACAATTGCAATATTCTCACAATAAGCTAATTAGCTCAATTGGAGCATTTCTAGCATGTTTGGTTGAAATTGGAAATTTACATTTTTCACTTTTGTCAGACAATTGCAATATTCTCACAATAAGCTAATTAGCTCAATTGGAGCATTTCTAGCATGTTTGGTTGAAATTGGAAATTTACATTTTTCAGTTTTGTCAGACGTTTGTAATATTCTCACAATAAGCTAATTAGCTCAATTGGAGCATTTCTAGCATGTTTGGTTGAAATTGGAAATTTACATTTTTCAGTTTTGTCAGACGTTTGTAATATTCTCACAATAAGCTAATTAGCTCAATTGGAGCATTTCTAGCATGTTTGGTTGAAATTGAAAATTTACATTTTTCAGTTTTGTCAGACGTTTGTAATATTCTCACAATAAGCTAATTAGCTCAATTGGAGCATTTCTAGCATGTTTGGTTGAAATTGGAAATTTACATTTTTCAGTTTTGTCAGACGTTTGTAATATTCTCACAATAAGCTAATTAGCTCAATTGGAGCATTTCTAGCATGTTTGGTTGAAATTGGAAATTCACATTTTTCACTTTTGTCAGACAATTGCAATATTCTCACAATAAGCTAATTAGCTCAATTGGAGCATTTCTAGCATGTTTGGTTGAAATTGGAAATTTACATTTTTCAGTGTTGTCAGACGTTTGTAATATTCTCACAATAAGCTAATTAGCTCAATTGGAACATTTCTAGCATGTTTGGTTGAAATTGGAAATTTACATTTTTCAGTTTTGTCAGACGTTTGTAATATTCTCACAATAAGCTAATTAGCTCAATTGGAGCATTTCTAGCATGTTTGGTTGAAATTGGAAATTTACATTTTTCACTTTTGTCAGACGTTTGTAATATTCTCACAATAAGCTAATTAGCTCAATTGGAGCATTTCTAGCATGTTTGGTTGAAATTGGAAATTTACATTTTTCAGTTTTGTCAGACGTTTGTAATAATCACACAATAGGCTAATTAGCTCAATTGGAGCATTTCTAGCATGTTTGGGTGAAATTGGAAATTTACATTTTTCACTTTTGTCAGACAATTGCAATATTCTCACAATAAGCTAATTAGCTCAATTGGAGCATTTCTAGCATGTTTGGTTGAAATTGGAAATTTACATTTTTCACTTTTGTCAGACAAGTGCAATATTCTCACAATAAGCTGATTAGCTCAATTGGAGCATTTCTAGCATGTTTGGTTGAAATTGGAAATTTACATTTTTCACTTTTGTCAGACAATTGCAATATTCTCACAATAAGCTAATTAGCTCAATTGGAGCATTTCTAGCATGTTTGGTTGAAATTGGAAATTTACATTTTTCACTTTTGTCAGACAATTGCAATATTCTCACAATAAGCTAATTAGCTCAATTGGAGCATTTCTAGCATGTTTGGTTGAAATTGGAAATTTACAATTTTCAGTTTTGTCAGACGTTTGTGATATTCTCACAATAAGCTAATTAGCTCAATTGGAGCATTTCTAGCATGTTTGGTTGAAATTGGAAATTTACATTTTTCACTTTTGTCAGACGTTTGTAATATTCTCACAATAAGCTAATTAGCTCAATTGGAGCATTTCTAGCATGTTTGGTTGAAATTGGAAATTTACATTTTTCAGTTTTGTCAGACGTTTGTAATATTTTCACAATAAGCTAATTAGCTCAATTGGAGCATTTCTAGCATGTTTGGTTGAAATTGGAAATTTACATTTTTCACTTTTGTCATACGTTTGTAAAATTCTTACAGTAGGCTTATTTGCGCAATTTGAGCATTTCTAGCATGTTTGGTTGAAATTGGAAATTTACATTTTTCAGTGTTGTCAGACGTTTGTAATATTCTCACAATAAGCTAATTAGCTCAATTGGAGCATTTCTAGCATGTTTGGTTGAAATTGGAAATTTACATTTTTCAGTTTTGTCAGACGTTTGTAATATTCTCACAATAAGCTAATTAGCTCAATTCGAGCATTTCTAGCATGTTTGGTTGAAATTGGAAATTTACATTTTTCACTTTTGTCAGACGTTTGTAATATTCTCACAATAAGCTAATTAGCTCAATTGGAGCATTTCTAGCATGTTTGGTTGAAATTGGAAATTTACATTTTTCAGTTTTGTCAGACGTTTGTAATATTTTCACAATAAGCTAATTAGCTCAATTGGAGCATTTCTAGCATGTTTGGTTGAAATTGGAAATTTACATTTTTCACTTTTGTCATACGTTTGTAAAATTCTTACACTAGGCTTATTTGCGCAATTTGAGCATTTCTAGCATGTTTGGTTGAAATTGGAAATTTACATTTTTCAGTGTTGTCAGACGTTTGTAATATTCTCACAATAAGCTAATTAGCTCAATTGGAGCATTTCTAGCATGTTTGGTTGAAATTGAAAATTTACATTTTTCAGTGTTGTCAGACGTTTGTATTATTCTCACAATAAGCTAATTAGCTCAATTGGAGCATTTCTAGCATGTTTGGTTGAAATTGGAAATTTACATTTCTCATGTTTGTCAGACGTTTGTAATATTCTCACAATAAGCTAATTAGCTCAATTGGAGCATTTCTAGCATGTTTGGCTGAATTTGGAAATTTACATTTTTCACTTTTGTCAGACGTTTGTAATATTCTCACAATAAGCTAATTAGCTTAATTGGAGCATTTCTAGCATGTTTGGTTGAAATTGGAAATTTACATTTTTCACTTTTCCCAGACAATTGTAATATTCTCACAAAAAGCTAATTAGCTCAATTGGAGCATTTCTAGCATGTTTGGTTGAAATTGGAAATTTACATTTTTCACTTTTGTCAGACAATTGTAATATTCTCACAAAAAGCTAATTAGCTCAATTGGAGCATTTCTAGCATGTTTGGTTGAAGTTGGAAATTTACATTTTTCACTTTTGTCAGACAATTGCAATATTCTCACAATAAGCTAATTAGCTCAATTGGAGCATTTCTAGCATGTTTGGTTGAAATTGGAAATTTACATTTTTCACTTTTGTCAGACATTTGTAAATTTCTTACAGTAGGCTTATTTGCGCAATTTGAGCAATTCTAGCATGTTTGGTTGAAATTGGAAATTTACATTTTTCACTTTTGTCAGACGTTTGTAATATTCTCACAATAAGCTAATTAGCTTAATTGGAGCATTTCTAGCATGTTTGGTTGAAATTGGAAATTTACATTTTTCACTTTTCCCAGACAATTGTAATATTCTCACAATAAGCTAATTAGCTCAATTGGAGCATTTCTAGCATGTTTGGTTGAAATTGGAAATTTACATTTTTCACTTTTCCCAGACAATTGTAATATTCTCACAATAAGCTAATTAGCTCAATTGAAGCATTTCTAGCATGTTTGGTTGAAATTGGAAATTTACATTTTTCACTTTTGTCAGACGTTTGTAATATTCTCACAATAAGCTAATTAGCTCAATTAGAGCATTTCTAGCATGTTTGGTTGAAATTGGAAATTTACATTTCTCATGTTTGTCAGACGTTTGTAATATTCTCACAATAAGCTAATTAGCTCAATTGGAGCATTTCTAGCATGTTTGGCTGAAATTGGAAATTTACATTTTTCACTTTTGTCAGACGTTTGTAATATTCTCACAATAAGCTAATTAGCTCAATTGGAGCATTTTTAGCATGTTTGGTTGAAATTGGAAATTCACATTTTCACTTTTGTCAGACAATTGCAATATTCTCACAATAAGCTAATTAGCTCAATTGGAGCATTTCTAGCATGTTTGGTTGAAATTGGAAATTTATATTTTTCACTTTTGTCAGACAATTGCAATATTCTCACAATAAGCTAATTAGCTCAATTGGAGCATTTCTAGCATGTTTGGTTGAAATTGGAAATTTACATTTTTCACTTTTGTCAGACAAGTGCAATATTCTCACAATAAGCTGATTAGCTCAATTGGAGCATTTCTAGCATGTTTGGTTGAAATTGGAATATTACATTTTTCACTTTTGTCAGACGTTTGTAATATTCTCACAATAAGCTAATTAGCTCAATTGGAGCATTTCTAGCATGTTTGGTTGAAATTGGAAATTTACATTTTTTACTTTTCCCAGACAATTGTAATATTCTCACAATAAGCTAATTAGCTCAATTGAAGCATTTCTAGCATGTTTGGTTGAAATTGGAAATTTACATTTTTCACTTTTGTCAGACGTTTGTAATATTCTCACAATAAGCTAATTAGCTCAATTAGAGCATTTCTAGCATGTTTGGTTGAAATTGGAAATTTACATTTCTCATGTTTGTCAGACGTTTGTAATATTCTCACAATAAGCTAATTAGCTCAATTGGAGCATTTCTAGCATGTTTGGCTGAAATTGGAAATTTACATTTTTCACTTTTGTCAGACGTTTGTAATATTCTCACAATAAGCTAATTAGCTCAATTGGAGCATTTCTAGCATGTTTGGTTGAAATTGGAAATTCACATTTTCACTTTTGTCAGACAATTGCAATATTCTCACAATAAGCTAATTAGCTCAATTGGAGCATTTCTAGCATGTTTGGTTGAAATTGGAAATTTACATTTTTCACTTTTGTCAGACAATTGCAATATTCTCACAATAAGCTAATTAGCTCAATTGGAGCATTTCTAGCATGTTTGGTTAAAATTGGAAATTCACATTTTTCACTTTTGTCAGACAATTGCAATATTCTCACAATAAGCTAATTAGCTCAATTGGAGCATTTCTAGCATGTTTGGTTGAAATTGGAAATTTACATATTTCACTTTTGTCAGACGTTTGTAATATTCTCACAATAAGCTAATTAGCTCAATTGGAGCATTTCTAGCATGTTTGGTTGAAATTGGAAATTTACATTTTTCAGTTTTGTCAGACGTTTGTAATATTATTACAATAAGCTAATTAGCTCAATTAGAGCATTTCTAGCATGTTTGGTTGAAATTGGAAATTTACATTTCTCATGTTTGTCAGACGTTTGTAATATTCTCACAATGAGCTAATTAGCTCAATTGGAGCATTTCTAGCATGTTTGGTTGAAATTGGAAATTTACATTTTTCACTTTTGTCAGACGTTTGTAATATTCTCACAATAAGCTAAATAGCTCAATTGGAGCATTTTTAGCATGTTTGGTTGAAATTGGAAATTCACATTTTTCACTTTTGTCAGACAATTGCAATATTCTCACAATAAGCTAATTAGCTCAATTGGAGCATTTCTAGCATGTTTGGTTGAAATTGGAAGTTTACATTTTTCATTTTTGTCAGACAATTGCAATATTCTCACAATAAGCTAATTAGCTCAATTGGAACATTTCTAGCATGTTTGATTGAAATTGGAAATTTACATTTTCCAGTGTTGTCAGACGTTTGTAATATTCTCACAATAAGCTAATTAGCTCAATTGGAGCATTTCTAGCATGTTTGGTTGAAATTGAAAATTTACATTTTTCAGTGTTGTCAGACGTTTGTATTATTCTCACAATAAGCTAATTAGCTCAATTGGAGCATTTCTAGCATGTTTGGTTGAAATTGGAAATTTACATTTTTCACTTTTGTCAGACGTTTGTAAATTTCTTACAGTAGGCTTTTTGCGCAATTTGAGCAATTCTAGCATGTTTGGTTGAAATTGGAAATTTACATTTTTCACTTTTCCCAGACAATTGTAATATTCTCACAATAAGCTAATTAGCTCAATTGAAGCAGTTCTAGCATGTTTGGTTGAAATTGGAAATTTACATTTTTCACTTTTGTCAGACGTTTGTAATATTCTCACAATAAGCTAATTAGCTCAATTAGAGCATTTCTAGCATGTTTGGTTGAAATTGGAAATTTACATTTCTCATGTTTGTCAGACGTTTGTAATATTCTCACAATAAGCTAATTAGCTCAATTGGAGCATTTCTAGCATGTTTGGTTGAAATTGGAAATTTACATTTTTCACTTTTGTCAGACGTTTGTAATATTCTCACAATAAGCTAATTAGCTCAATTGGAGCATTTTTAGCATGTTTGGTTGAAATTGGAAATTTACATTTTTCAGTGTTGTCAGACGTTTGTAATATTCTCACAATAAGCTAATTAGCTCAATTGGAGCATTTCTAGCATGTTTGGTTGAAATTGGAAATTTACATTTTTCAGTTTTGTCAGACGTTTGTAATATTCTCACAATAAGCTAATTAGCTCAATTGGAGCATTTCTAGCATGTTTGGTTGAAATTGGAAATTTACATTTTTCACTTTTGTCAGACGTTTGTAATATTCTCACAATAAGCTAATTAGCTCAATTGGAGCATTTCTAGCATGTTTGGTTGAAATTGGAAATTTACATTTTTCAGTTTTGTCAGACGTTTGTAATAATCACACAATAAGCTAATTAGCTCAATTGGAGCATTTCTAGCATGTTTGGGTGAAATTGGAAATTTACATTTTTCACTTTTGTCAGACAATTGCAATATTCTCACAATAAGCTAATTAGCTCAATTGGAGCATTTCTAGCATGTTTGGTTGAAATTGGAAATTTACATTTTTCACTTTTGTCAGACAAGTGCAATATTCTCACAATAAGCTGATTAGCTCAATTGGAGCATTTCTAGCATGTTTGGTTGAAATTGGAAATTTACATTTTTCACTTTTGTCAGACAATTGCAATATTCTCACAATAAGCTAATTAGCTCAATTGGAGCATTTCTAGCATGTTTGGTTGAAATTGGAAATTTACATTTTTCACTTTTGTCAGACAATTGCAATATTCTCACAATAAGCTAATTAGCTCAATTGGAGCATTTCTAGCATGTTTGGTTGAAATTGGAAATTTACATTTTTCAGTTTTGTCAGACGTTTGTAATATTCTCACAATAAGCTAATTAGCTCAATTGGAGCATTTTTAGCATGTTTGGTTGAAATTGGAAATTTACATTTTTCAGTTTTGTCAGACGTTTGTAATATTCTCACAATAAGCTAATTAGCTCAATTCGAGCATTTCTAGCATGTTTGGTTGAAATTGGAAATTTACATTTTTCACTTTTGTCAGACGTTTGTAATATTCTCACAATAAGCTAATTAGCTCAATTGGAGCATTTCTAGCATGTTTGGTTGAAATTGAAAATTTAAATTTTTCAGTTTTGTCAGACGTTTGTAATATTTTCACAATAAGCTAATTAGCTCAATTGGAGCATTTCTAGCATGTTTGGTTGAAATTGGAAATTTACATTTTTCACTTTTGTCAGACAATTGCAATATTCTCACAATAAGCTAATTAGCTCAATTGGAGCATTTCTAGCATGTTTGGTTAAAATTGGAAATTTACATTTTTCAGTGTTGTCAGACGTTTGTAATATTCTCACAATAAGCTAATTAGCTCAATTGGAGCATTTCTAGCATGTTTGGTTGAAATTGGAAATTTACATCTTTCAGTTTTGTCATACGTTTGTAATATTCTCACAATAAGCTAATTAGCTCAATTGGAGAATTTCTAGCATGTTTGGTTGAAATTGGAAATTTACATTTTTCACTTTTGTCAGACGTTTGTAATATTCTCACAATAAGCTAATTAGCTCAATTGGAGCATTTCTAGCATGTTTGGTTGAAATTGGAAATTTACATTTTTCAGTGTTGTCAGACGTTTGTAATAATCACACAATAAGCTAATTAGCTCAATTGGAGCATTTCTAGCATGTTTGGTTGAAATTGGAATTTTACATTTTTCAGTTTTGTCAGACGTTTGTAATATTATTACAATAAGCTAATTAGCTCAATTAGAGCATTTCTAGCATGTTTGGTTGAAATTTGAAATTTACATTTTTCACTTTTGTCAGACAATTGCAATATTCTCACAATAAGCTAATTAGCTCAATTGGAGCATTTCTAGCATGTTTGGTTGAAATTGGAAATTTACATTTTTCAGTGTTGTCAGACGTTTGTAATATTCTCACAATAAGCTAATTAGCTCAATTGGAGCATTTCTAGCATGTTTGGTTGAAATTGGAAATTTACATTTTTCACTTTTGTCAGACATTTGTAAATTTCTTACAGTAGGCTTATTTGCGCAATTTGAGCAATTCTAGCATGTTTGGTTGAAATTGGAAATTTACATTTTTCAGTTTTGTCAGACGTTTGTAATAATCACACAATAAGCTAATTAGCTCAATTGGAGCATTTCTAGCATGTTTGGGTGAAATTGGAAATTTACATTTTTCACTTTTGTCAGACAATTGCAATATTCTCACAATAAGCTAATTAGCTCAATTGGAGCATTTCTAGCATGTTTGGTTGAAATTGGAAATTTACATTTTTCACTTTTGTCAGACAAGTGCAATATTCTCACAATAAGCTGATTAGCTCAATTGGAGCATTTCTAGCATGTTTGGTTGAAATTGGAAATTTACATTTTTCACTTTTGTCAGACAATTGCAATATTCTCACAATAAGCTAATTAGCTCAATTGGAGCATTTCTAGCATGTTTGGTTGAAATTGGAAATTTACATTTTTCACTTTTGTCAGACAAGTGCAATATTCTCACAATAAGCTGATTAGCTCAATTGGAGCATTTCTAGCATGTTTGGTTGAAATTGGAAATTTACATTTTTCACTTTTGTCAGACAATTGCAATATTCTCACAATAAGCTAATTAGCTCAATTGGAGCATTTCTAGCATGTTTGGTTGAAATTGGAAATTTACATTTTTCACTTTTGTCAGACAAGTGCAATATTCTCACAATAAGCTGATTAGCTTAATTGGAGCATTTCTAGCATGTTTGGTTGAAATTGGAAATTTACATTTTTCAGTTTTGTCAGACGTTTGTAATAATCACACAATAAGCTAATTAGCTCAATTGGAGCATTTCTAGCATGTTTGGGTGAAATTGGAAATTTACATTTTTCACTTTTGTCAGACAATTGCAATATTCTCACAATAAGCTAATTAGCTCAATTGGAGCATTTCTAGCATGTTTGGTTGAAATTGGAAATTTACATTTTTCACTTTTGTCAGACAAGTGCAATATTCTCACAATAAGCTGATTAGCTCAATTGGAGCATTTCTAGCATGTTTGGTTGAAATTGGAAATTTACATTTTTCACTTTTGTCAGACAATTGCAATATTCTCACAATAAGCTAATTAGCTCAATTGGAGCATTTCTAGCATGTTTGGTTGAAATTGGAAATTTACATTTTTCACTTTTGTCAGACAATTGCAATATTCTCACAATAAGCTAATTAGCTCAATTGGAGCATTTCTAGCATGTTTGGTTGAAATTGGAAATTTACATTTTTCAGTTTTGTCAGACGTTTGTAATATTCTCACAATAAGCTAATTAGCTCAATTGGAGCATTTTTAGCATGTTTGGTTGAAATTGGAAATTTACATTTTTCAGTTTTGTCAGACGTTTGTAATATTCTCACAATAAGCTAATTAGCTCAATTCGAGCATTTCTAGCATGTTTGGTTGAAATTGGAAATTTACATTTTTCACTTTTGTCAGACGTTTGTAATATTCTCACAATAAGCTAATTAGCTCAATTGGAGCATTTCTAGCATGTTTGGTTGAAATTGAAAATTTAAATTTTTCAGTTTTGTCAGACGTTTGTAATATTTTCACAATAAGCTAATTAGCTCAATTGGAGCATTTCTAGCATGTTTGGTTGAAATTGGAAATTTACATTTTTCACTTTTGTCAGACAATTGCAATATTCTCACAATAAGCTAATTAGCTCAATTGGAGCATTTCTAGCATGTTTGGTTCAAAATTGGAAATTTACATTTTTCAGTGTTGTCAGACGTTTGTAATATTCTCACAATAAGCTAATTAGCTCAATTGGAGCATTTCTAGCATGTTTGGTTGAAATTGGAAATTTACATCTTTCAGTTTTGTCATACGTTTGTAATATTCTCACAATAAGCTAATTAGCTCAATTGGAGAATTTCTAGCATGTTTGGTTGAAATTGGAAATTTACATTTTTCACTTTTGTCAGACGTTTGTAATATTCTCACAATAAGCTAATTAGCTTAATTGGAGCATTTCTAGCATGTTTGGTTGAAATTGGAAATTTACATTTTTCAGTGTTGTCAGACGTTTGTAATAATCACACAATAAGCTAATTAGCTCAATTGGAGCATTTCTAGCATGTTTGGTTGAAATTGGAATTTTACATTTTTCAGTTTTGTCAGACGTTTGTAATATTATTACAACAAGCTAATTAGCTCAATTAGAGCATTTCTAGCATGTTTGGTTGAAATTTGAAATTTACATTTTTCACTTTTGTCAGACAATTGCAATATTCTCACAATAAGCTAATTAGCTCAATTGGAGCATTTCTAGCATGTTTGGTTGAAATTGGAAATTTACATTTTTCAGTGTTGTCAGACGTTTGTAATATTCTCACAATAAGCTAATTAGCTCAATTGGAGCATTTCTAGCATGTTTGGTTGAAATTGGAAATTTACATTTTTCACTTTTGTCAGACATTTGTAAATTTCTTACAGTAGGCTTATTTGCGCAATTTGAGCAATTCTAGCATGTTTGGTTGAAATTGGAAATTTACATTTTTCACTTTTGTCAGACGTTTGTAATATTCTCACAATAAGCTAATTAGCTTAATTGGAGCATTTCTAGCATGTTTGGTTGAAATTGGAAATTTACATTTTTCACTTTTCCCAGACAATTGTAATATTCTCACAATAAGCTAATTAGCTCAATTGGAGCATTTCTAGCATGTTTGGTTGAAATTGGAAATTTACATTTTTCACTTTTCCCAGACAATTGTAATATTCTCACAATAAGCTAATTAGCTCAATTGAAGCATTTCTAGCATGTTTGGTTGAAATTGGAAATTTACATTTTTCACTTTTGTCAGACGTTTGTAATATTCTCACAATAAGCTAATTAGCTCAATTAGAGCATTTCTAGCATGTTTGGTTGAAATTGGAAATTTACATTTCTCATGTTTGTCAGACGTTTGTAATATTCTCACAATAAGCTAATTAGCTCAATTGGAGCATTTCTAGCATGTTTGGCTGAAATTGGAAATTTACATTTTTCACTTTTGTCAGACGTTTGTAATATTCTCACAATAAGCTAATTAGCTCAATTGGAGCATTTTTAGCATGTTTGGTTGAAATTGGAAATTCACATTTTCACTTTTGTCAGACAATTGCAAT
Source organism: Watersipora subatra (assembly GCF_963576615.1). NCBI lineage: Eukaryota > Metazoa > Bryozoa > Gymnolaemata > Cheilostomatida > Watersiporidae > Watersipora > Watersipora subatra. The sequence goes on from NW_027045321.1 coordinate 296,234, forward strand.
ATTCTCACAATAAGCTAATTAGCTCAATTGGAGCATTTCTAGCATGTTTGGTTGAAATTGGAAATTTATATTTTTCACTTTTGTCAGACAATTGCAATATTCTCACAATAAGCTAATTAGCTCAATTGGAGCATTTCTAGCATGTTTGGTTGAAATTGGAAATTTACATTTTTCACTTTTGTCAGACAAGTGCAATATTCTCACAATAAGCTGATTAGCTCAATTGGAGCATTTCTAGCATGTTTGGTTGAAATTGGAAATTTACATTTTTCACTTTTGTCAGACGTTTGTAATATTCTCACAATAAGCTAATTAGCTCAATTGGAGCATTTCTAGCATGTTTGGTTGAAATTGGAAATTTACATTTTTTACTTTTCCCAGACAATTGTAATATTCTCACAATAAGCTAATTAGCTCAATTGAAGCATTTCTAGCATGTTTGGTTGAAATTGGAAATTTAAATTTTTCACTTTTGTCAGACGTTTGTAATATTCTCACAATAAGCTAATTAGCTCAATTAGAGCATTTCTAGCATGTTTGGTTGAAATTGGAAATTTACATTTCTCATGTTTCTCAGACGTTTGTAATATTCTCACAATAAGCTAATTAGCTCAATTGGAGCATTTCTAGCATGTTTGGCTGAAATTGGAAATTTACATTTTTCACTTTTGTCAGACGTTTGTAATATTCTCACAATAAGCTAATTAGCTCAATTGGAGCATTTTTAGCATGTTTGGTTGAAATTGGAAATTAACATTTTCACTTTTGTCAGACAATTGCAATATTCTCACAATAAGCTAATTAGCTCAATTGGAGCATTTCTAGCATGTTTGGTTGAAATTGGAAATTTACATTTTTCACTTTTGTCAGACAATTGCAATATTCTCACAATAAGCTAATTAGCTCAATTGGAGCATTTCTAGCATGTTTGGTTAAAATTGGAAATTCACATTTTTCACTTTTGTCAGACAATTGCAATATTCTCACAATAAGCTAATTAGCTCAATTGGAGCATTTCTAGCATGTTTGGTTGAAATTGGAAATTTACATATTTCACTTTTGTCAGACGTTTGTAATATTCTCACAATAAGCTAATTAGCTCAATTGGAGCATTTCTAGCATGTTTGGTTGAAATTGGAAATTTACATTTTTCAGTTTTGTCAGACGTTTGTAATATTATTACAATAAGCTAATTAGCTCAATTAGAGCATTTCTAGCATGTTTGGTTGAAATTGGAAATTTACATTTCTCATGTTTGTCAGACGTTTGTAATATTCTCACAATGAGCTAATTAGCTCAATTGGAGCATTTCTAGCATGTTTGGTTGAAATTGGAAATTTACATTTTTCACTTTTGTCAGACGTTTGTAATATTCTCACAATAAGCTAAATAGCTCAATTGGAGCATTTTTAGCATGTTTGGTTGAAATTGGAAATTCACATTTTTCACTTTTGTCAGACAATTGCAATATTCTCACAATAAGCTAATTAGCTCAATTGGAGCATTTCTAGCATGTTTGGTTGAAATTGGAAGTTTACATTTTTCATTTTTGTCAGACAATTGCAATATTCTCACAATAAGCTAATTAGCTCAATTGGAACATTTCTAGCATGTTTGGTTGAAATTGGAAATTTACATTTTCCAGTGTTGTCAGACGTTTGTAATATTCTCACAATAAGCTAATTAGCTCAATTGGAGCATTTCTAGCATGTTTGGTTGAAATTGAAAATTTACATTTTTCAGTGTTGTCAGACGTTTGTAATATTCTCACAATAAGCTAATTAGCTCAATTGGAGCATTTCTAGCATGTTTGGTTGAAATTGGAAATTTACATTTTTCACTTTTGTCAGACGTTTGTAAATTTCTTACAGTAGGCTTTTTGCGCAATTTGAGCAATTCTAGCATGTTTGGTTGAAATTGGAAATTTACATTTTTCACTTTTGTCAGACGTTTGTAATATTCTCACAATAAGTTAATTAGCTCAATTGGAGCATTTCTAGCATGTTTGGTTGAAATTGGAAATTTACATTTTTCACTTTTCCCAGACAATTGTAATATTCTCACAATAAGCTAATTAGCTCAATTGAAGCATTTCTAGCATGTTTGGTTGAAATTGGAAATTTACATTTTTCAGTTTTGTCAGACGTTTGTAATATTCTCACAATAAGCTAATTAGCTCAATTAGAGCATTTCTAGCATGTTTGGTTGAAATTGGAAATTTACATTTCTCATGTTTGTCAGACGTTTGTAATATTCTCACAATAAGCTAATTAGCTCAATTGGAGCATTTCTAGCATGTTTGGCTGAAATAGGAAATTTACATTTTTCACTTTTGTCAGACGTTTGTAATATTCTCACAATAAGCTAATTAGCTCAATTGGAGCATTTTTAGCATGTTTGGTTGAAATTGGAAATTCACATTTTCACTTTTGTCAGACAATTGCAATATTCTCACAATAAGCTAATTAGCTCAATTGGAGCATTTCTAGCATGTTTGGTTGAAATTGGAAATTTACATTTTTCACTTTTGTCAGACAATTGCAATATTCTCACAATAAGCTAATTAGCTCAATTGGAGCATTTCTAGCATGTTTGGTTAAAATTGGAAATTCACATTTTTCACTTTTGTCAGACAATTGCAATATTCTCACAATAAGCTAATTAGCTCAATTGGAGCATTTTTAGCATGTTTGGTTGAAATTGGAAATTCACATTTTTCACTTTTGTCAGACAATTGCAATATTCTCACAATAAGCTAATTAGCTCAATTGGAGCATTTCTAGCATGTTTGGTTGAAATTGGAAATTTACATTTTTCACTTTTGTCAGACAATTGCAATATTCTCACAATAAGCTAATTAGCTCAATTGGAGCATTTCTAGCATGTTTGGTTAAAATTGGAAATTCACATTTTTCACTTTTGTCAGACAATTGCAATATTCTCACAATAAGCTAATTAGCTCAATTGGAGCATTTCTAGCATGTTTGGTTGAAATTGGAAATTTACATTTTTCACTTTTGTCAGACAATTGCAATATTCTCACAATAAGCTAATTAGCTCAATTGGAGCATTTCTAGCATGTTTGGTTGAAATTGGAAATTTACATTTTTCAGTGTTGTCAGACGTTTGTAATATTCTCACAATAAGCTAATTAGCTCAATTGGAGCATTTCTAGCATGTTTGGTTGAAATTGAAAATTTACATTTTTCAGTGTTGTCAGACGTTTGTATTATTCTCACAATAAGCTAATTAGCTCAATTGGAGCATTTCTAGCATGTTTGGTTGAAATTGGAAATTTACATTTTTCACTTTTGTCAGACGTTTGTAAATTTCTTACAGTAGGCTTATTTGCGCAATTTGAGCAATTCTAGCATGTTTGGTTTAAATTGGAAATTTACATTTTTCACTTTTGTCAGACGTTTGTAATATTCTCACAATAAGCTAATTAGCTTAATTGGAGCATTTCTAGCATGTTTGGTTGAAATTGGAAATTTACATTTTTCACTTTTCCCAGATAATTGTAATATTCTCACAATAAGCTAATTAGCTCAATTGGAGCATTTCTAGCATGTTTGGTTGAAATTGGAAATTTACATTTTTCAGTTTTGTCAGACGTTTGTAATATTCTCACAATAAGCTAATTAGCTCAATTGGAGCATTTCTAGAATGTTTGGTTGAAATTGGAAATTTACATTTTCCAGTGTTGTCAGACGTTTGTAATATTCTCACAATAAGCTAATTAGCTCAATTGGAGCATTTCTAGCATGTTTGGTTGAAATTGAAAATTTACATTTTTCAGTGTTGTCAGACGTTTGTATTATTCTCACAATGAGCTAATTAGCTCAATTGGAGCATTTCTAGCATGTTTGGTTGAAATTGGAAATTTACATTTTTCTCTTTTGTCAGACGTTTGTAAATTTCTTACAGTAGGCTTTTTGCGCAATTTGAGCAAGTCTAGCATGTTTGGTTGAAATTGGAAATTTACATTTTTCACTTTTGTCAGACGTTTGTAATATTCTCACAATAAGCTAATTAGCTCAATTGGAGCATTTCTAGCATGTTTGGTTGAAATTGGAAATTTACATTTTTCACTTTTGTCAGACGTTTGTAATATTCTCACAATAAGCTAATTAGCTTAATTGGAGCATTTCTAGCATGTTTGGTTGAAATTGGAAATTTACATTTTTCACTTTTCCCAGATAATTGTAATATTCTCACAATAAGCTAATTAGCTCAATTGGAGCATTTCTAGCATGTTTGGTTGAAATTGGAAATTTACATTTTTCAGTTTTGTCAGACGTTTGTAATATTCTCACAATAAGCTAATTAGCTCAATTGGAGCATTTCTAGAATGTTTGGTTGAAATTGGAAATTTACATTTTCCAGTGTTGTCAGACGTTTGTAATATTCTCACAATAAGCTAATTAGCTCAATTGGAGCATTTCTAGCATGTTTGGTTGAAATTGAAAATTTACATTTTTCAGTGTTGTCAGACGTTTGTATTATTCTCACAATGAGCTAATTAGCTCAATTGGAGCATTTCTAGCATGTTTGGTTGAAATTGGAAATTTACATTTTTCTCTTTTGTCAGACGTTTGTAAATTTCTTACAGTAGGCTTTTTGCGCAATTTGAGCAAGTCTAGCATGTTTGGTTGAAATTGGAAATTTACATTTTTCACTTTTGTCAGACGTTTGTAATATTCTCACAATAAGCTAATTAGCTCAATTGGAGCATTTCTAGCATGTTTGGTTGAAATTGGAAATTTACATTTTTCACTTTTCCCAGACAATTGTAATATTCTCACAACAAGCTAATTAGCTCAATTGAAGCATTTCTAGCATGTTTGGTTGAAATTGGAAATTTACATTTTTCACTTTTGTCAGACGTTTGTAATATTCTCACAATAAGCTAATTAGCTCAATTAGAGCATTTCTAGCATGTTTGGTTGAAATTGGAAATTTACATTTCTCATGTTTGTCAGACGTTTGTAATATTCTCACAATAAGCTAATTAGCTCAATTGGAGCATTTCTAGCATGTTTGGCTGAAATTGGAAATTTACATTTTTCACTTTTGTCAGACGTTTGTAATATTCTCACAATAAGCTAATTAGCTCAATTGGAGCATTTTTAGCATGTTTGGTTGAAATTGGAAATTCACATTTTCACTTTTGTCAGACAATTGCAATATTCTCACAATAAGCTAATTAGCTCAATTGGAGCATTTCTAGCATGTTTGGTTGAAATTGGAAATTTACATTTTTCACTTTTGTCAGACAATTGCAATATTCTCACAATAAGCTAATTAGCTCAATTGGAGCATTTCTAGCATGTTTGGTTAAAATTGGAAATTCACATTTTTCACTTTTGTCAGACAATTGCAATATTCTCACAATAAGCTAATTAGCTCAATTGGAGCATTTTTAGCATGTTTGGTTGAAATTGGAAATTCACATTTTTCACTTTTGTCAGACAATTGCAATATTCTCACAATAAGCTAATTAGCTCAATTGGAGCATTTCTAGCATGTTTGGTTGAAATTGGAAATTTACATTTTTCACTTTTGTCAGACAATTGCAATATTCTCACAATAAGCTAATTAGCTCAATTGGAGCATTTCTAGCATGTTTGGTTAAAATTGGAAATTCACATTTTTCACTTTTGTCAGACAATTGCAATATTCTCACAATAAGCTAATTAGCTCAATTGGAGCATTTCTAGCATGTTTGGTTGAAATTGGAAATTTACATTTTTCACTTTTGTCAGACAATTGCAATATTCTCACAATAAGCTAATTAGCTCAATTGGAGCATTTCTAGCATGTTTGGTTGAAATTGGAAATTTACATTTTTCAGTGTTGTCAGACGTTTGTAATATTCTCACAATAAGCTAATTAGCTCAATTGGAGCATTTCTAGCATGTTTGGTTGAAATTGAAAATTTACATTTTTCAGTGTTGTCAGACGTTTGTATTATTCTCACAATAAGCTAATTAGCTCAATTGGAGCATTTCTAGCATGTTTGGTTGAAATTGGAAATTTACATTTTTCACTTTTGTCAGACGTTTGTAAATTTCTTACAGTAGGCTTATTTGCGCAATTTGAGCAATTCTAGCATGTTTGGTTTAAATTGGAAATTTACATTTTTCACTTTTGTCAGACGTTTGTAATATTCTCACAATAAGCTAATTAGCTTAATTGGAGCATTTCTAGCATGTTTGGTTGAAATTGGAAATTTACATTTTTCACTTTTCCCAGACAATTGTAATATTCTCACAATAAGCTAATTAGCTCAATTGGAGCATTTCTAGCATGTTTGGTTGAAATTGGAAATTTACATTTTTCAGTTTTGTCAGACGTTTGTAATATTCTCACAATAAGCTAATTAGCTCAATTGGAGCATTTCTAGAATGTTTGGTTGAAATTGGAAATTTACATTTTCCAGTGTTGTCAGACGTTTGTAATATTCTCACAATAAGCTAATTAGCTCAATTGGAGCATTTCTAGCATGTTTGGTTGAAATTGAAAATTTACATTTTTCAGTGTTGTCAGACGTTTGTATTATTCTCACAATGAGCTAATTAGCTCAATTGGAGCATTTCTAGCATGTTTGGTTGAAATTGGAAATTTACATTTTTCTCTTTTGTCAGACGTTTGTAAATTTCTTACAGTAGGCTTTTTGCGCAATTTGAGCAATTCTAGCATGTTTGGTTGAAATTGGAAATTTACATTTTTCACTTTTGTCAGACGTTTGTAATATTCTCACAATAAGCTAATTAGCTCAATTGGAGCATTTCTAGCATGTTTGGTTGAAATTGGAAATTTACATTTTTCACTTTTCCCAGACAATTGTAATATTCTCACAACAAGCTAATTAGCTCAATTGAAGCATTTCTAGCATGTTTGGTTGAAATTGGAAATTTACATTTTTCACTTTTGTCAGACGTTTGTAATATTCTCACAATAAGCTAATTAGCTCAATTAGAGCATTTCTAGCATGTTTGGTTGAAATTGGAAATTTACATTTCTCATGTTTGTCAGACGTTTGTAATATTCTCACAATAAGCTAATTAGCTCAATTGGAGCATTTCTAGCATGTTTGGCTGAAATTGGAAATTTACATTTTTCACTTTTGTCAGACGTTTGTAATATTCTCACAATAAGCTAATTAGCTCAATTGGAGCATTTTTAGCATGTTTGGTTGAAATTGGAAATTCACATTTTCACTTTTGTCAGACAATTGCAATATTCTCACAATAAGCTAATTAGCTCAATTGGAGCATTTCTAGCATGTTTGGTTGAAATTGGAAATTTACATTTTTCAGTTTTGTCAGACAATTGCAATATTCTCACAATAAGCTAATTAGCTCAATTGGAGCATTTCTAGCATGTTTGGTTAAAATTGGAAATTCACATTTTTCACTTTTGTCAGACAATTGCAATATTCTCACAATAAGCAAGTTAGCTCAATTGGAGCATTTTTAGCATGTTTGGTTGAAATTGGAAATTCACATTTTTCACTTTTGTCAGACAATTGCAATATTCTCACAATAAGCTAATTAGCTCAATTGGAGCATTTCTAGCATGTTTGGTTGAAATTGGAAATTTACATTTTTCACTTTTGTCAGACAATTGCAATATTCTCACAATAAGCTAATTAGCTCAATTGGCGCATTTCTAGCATGTTTGGTTGAAATTGGAAATTTACATTTTTCAGTGTTGTCAGACGTTTGTAATATTCTCACAATAAGCTAATTAGCTCAATTGGAGCATTTCTAGCATGTTTGGTTGAAATTGAAAATTTACATTTTTCAGTGTTGTCAGACGTTTGTATTATTCTCACAATAAGCTAATTAGCTCAATTAGAGCATTTCTAGCATGTTTGGTTGAAATTGGAAATTTACATTTTTCACTTTTGTCAGACGTTTGTAAATTTCTTACAGTAGGCTTATTTGCACAATTTGAGCAATTCTAGCATGTTTGGTTGAAATTGGAAATTTACATTTTTCACTTTTGTCAGACGTTTGTAATATTCTCACAATAAGCTAATTAGCTTAATTGGAGCATTTCTAGCATGTTTGGTTGAAATTGGAAATTTACATTTTTCACTTTTCCCAGACAATTGTAATATTCTCACAATAAGCTAATTAGCTCAATTGGAGCATTTCTAGCATGTTTGGTTGAAATTGGAAATTTACATTTTTCACTTTTGTCAGACGTTTGTAATATTCTCACAATAAGCTAATTAGCTTAATTGGAGCATTTCTAGCATGTTTGGTTGAAATTGGAAATTTACATTTTTCACTTTTCCCAGACAATTGTAATATTCTCACAATAAGCTAATTAGCTCAATTGGAGCATTTCTAGCATGTTTGGTTGAAATTGGAAATTTACATTTTTCAGTTTTGTCAGACGTTTGTAATATTCTCACAATAAGCTAATTAGCTCAATTGGAGCATTTCTAGCATGTTTGGTTCAAATTGGAAATTTACATTTTTCACTTTTGTCAGACGTTTGTAATATTCTCACAATAAGCTAATTAGCTCAATTGGAGCATTTCTAGCATGTTTGGTTGAAATTGGAAATTTACATTTTTCACTTTTGTCAGACAATTGCAATATTCTCACAATAAGCTAATTAGCTCAATTGGAGCATTTCTAGCATGTTTGGTTGAAATTGGAAATTTACATTTTTCACTTTTGTCAGACAATTGCAATATTCTCACAATAAGCTAATTAGCTCAATTGGAGCATTTCTAGCATGTTTGGTTGAAATTGGAAATTTAAATTTTTCACTTTTGTTAGACAATTGCAATATTCTCACAATAAGCTAATTAGGTCAATTGGAGCATTTCTAGCATGTTTGGTTGAAATTGGAAATTTACATTTTTCACTTTTGTCAGACGTTTGTAATATTCTCACAATAAGCTAATTAGCTCAATTAGAGCATTTCTAGCATGTTTGGTTGAAATTGGAAATTTACATTTCTCATGTTTGTCAGACGTTTGTAATATTCTCACAATAAGCTAATTAGCTCAATTGGAGCATTTCTAGCATGTTTGGCTGAAATTGGAAATTTACATTTTTCACTTTTGTCAAACGTTTGTAATATTCTCACAATAAGCTAATTAGCTCAATTGGAGCATTTTTAGCATGTTTGGTTGAAATTGGAAATTCACATTTTCACTTTTGTCAGACAATTGCAATATTCTCACAATAAGCTAATTAGCTCAATTGGAGCATTTCTAGCATGTTTGGTTGAAATTGGAAATTTACATTTTTCACTTTTGTCAGACGTTTGTAATATTCTCACAATAAGCTAATTAGCTCAATTGGAGCATTTCTAGCATGTTTGGTTGAAATTGGAAATTTACATTTTTCACTTTTGTCAGACAATTGCAATATTCTCACAATAAGCTAATTAGCTCAATTGGAGCATTTCTAGCATGTTTGGTTGAAATTGGAAATTTACATTTTTCAGTGTTGTCAGACGTTTGTAATATTCTCACAATAAGCTAATTAGCTCAATTGGAGCATTTCTAGCATGTTTGGTTGAAATTGGAAATTTACATATTTCACTTTTGTCAGACGTTTGTAATATTCTCACAATAAGCTAATTAGCTCAATTGGAGCATTTCTAGCATGTTTGGTTGAAATTGGAAATTTACATTTTTCAGTGTTGTCAGACGTTTGTAATATTCAGACAATAAGCTAATTAGCTCAATTGGAGCATTTCTAGCATGTTTGGTTGAAATTGGAAATTTACATTTTTCAGTTTTGTCAGACGTTTGTAATATTATTACAATAAGCTAATTAGCTCAATTAGAGCATTTCTAGCATGTTTGGTTGAAATTGGAAATTTACATTTTTCACTTTTGTCAGACGTTTGTAATGTTCTCACAATAAGCTAAATAGCTCAATTGGAGCATTTTTAGCATGTTTGGTTGAAATTGGAAATTCACATTTTTCACTTTTGTCAGACAATTGCAATATTCTCACAATAAGCTAATTAGCTCAATTGGAGCATTTCTAGCATGTTTGGTTGAAATTGGAAATTTACATTTTTCACTTTTGTCAGACAATTGCAATATTCTCACAATAAGCTAATTAGCTCAATTGGAGCATTTCTAGCATGTTTGGTTGAAATTGGAAATTTACATTTTCCAGTGTTGTCAGACATTTGTAATATTCTCACAATAAGCTAATTAGCTCAATTGGAGCATTTCTAGCATGTTTGGTTGAAATTGAAAATTTACATTTTTCAGTGTTGTCAGACGTTTGTATTATTCTCACAATAAGCTAATTAGCTCAATTGGAGCATTTCTAGCATGTTTGGTTGAAATTGGAAATTTACATTTTTCACTTTTGTGAGACGTTTGTAAATTTCTTACAGTAGGCTTTTTGCGCAATTTGAGCAATTCTAGCATGTTTGGTTGAAATTGGAAATTTACATTTTTCACTTTTGTCAGACGTTTGTAATATTCTCATAATAAGCTAATTAGCTTAATTGGAGCATTTCTAGCATGTTTGGTTGAAATTGGAAATTTACATTTTTCACTTTTCCCAGACAATTGTAATATTCTCACAATAAGCTAATTAGCTCAATTGGAGCATTTCTAGCATGTTTGGTTGAAATTGGAAATTTACATTTTTCACTTTTGTCAGACGTTTGTAATATTCTCACAATAAGCTAATTAGCTCAATTAGAGCATTTCTAGCATGTTTGGTTGAAATTGGAAATTTACATTTCTCATGTTTGTCAGACGTTTGTAATATTCTCACAATAAGCTAATTAGCTCAATTGGAGCATTTCTAGCATGTTTGGCTGAAATTGGAAATTTACATTTTTCACTTTTGTCAGACGTTTGTAATATTCTCACAATAAGCTAATTAGCTCAATTGGAGCATTTTTAGCATGTTTGGTTGAAATTGGAAATTCACATTTTCACTTTTGTCAGACAATTGCAATATTCTCACAATAAGCTAATTAGCTCAATTGGAGCATTTCTAGCATGTTTGGTTGAAATTGGAAATTTACATTTTTCACTTTTGTCAGACAATTGCAATATTCTCACAATAAGCTAATTAGCTCAATTGGAGCATTTCTAGCATGTTTGGTTGAAATTGGAAATTTACATTTTTCAGTTTTGTCAGACAATTGCAATATTCTCACAATAAGCTAATTAGCTCAATTGGAGCATTTCTAGCATGTTTGGTTGAAATTGGAAATTTACATTTTTCACTTTTGTCAGACAATTGCAATATTCTCACAATAAGCTAATTAGCTCAATTGGAGCATTTCTAGCATGTTTGGTTGAAATTGGAAATTTAAATTTTTCACTTTTGTTAGACAATTGCAATATTCTCACAATAAGCTAATTAGGTCAATTGGAGCATTTCTAGCATGTTTGGTTGAAATTGGAAATTTACATTTTTCACTTTTGTCAGACGTTTGTAATATTCTCACAATAAGCTAATTAGCTCAATTAGAGCATTTCTAGCATGTTTGGTTGAAATTGGAAATTTACATTTCTCATGTTTGTCAGACGTTTGTAATATTCTCCCAATAAGCTAATTAGCTCAATTGGAGCATTTCTAGCATGTTTGGCTGAAATTGGAAATTTACATTTTTCACTTTTGTCAGACGTTTGTAATATTCTCACAATAAGCTAATTAGCTCAATTGGAGCATTTTTAGCATGTTTGGTTGAAATTGGAAATTCACATTTTCACTTTTGTCAGACAATTGCAATATTCTCACAATAAGCTAATTAGCTCAATTGGAGCATTTCTAGCATGTTTGGTTGAAATTGGAAATTTACATTTTTCACTTTTGTCAGACGTTTGTAATATTCTCACAATAAGCTAATTAGCTCAATTGGAGCATTTCTAGCATGTTTGGTTGAAATTGGAAATTTACATTTTTCAGTTTTGTCAGACGTTTGTAATATTCTCACAATAAGCTAATTAGCTCAATTGGAGCATTTCTAGCATGTTTGGTTGAAATTGGAAATTTACATTTTTCACTTTTGTCAGACAATTGCAATATTCTCACAATAAGCTGATTAGCTCAATTGGAGCATTTCTAGCATGTTTGGTTGAAATTGGAAATTTACATTTTTCAGTGTTGTCAGACGTTTGTAATATTCTCACAATAAGCTAATTAGCTCAATTGGAGCATTTCTAGCATGTTTGGTTGAAATTGGAAATTTACATATTTCACTTTTGTCAGACGTTTGTAATATTCTCACAATAAGCTAATTAGCTCAATTGGAGCATTTCTAGCATGTTTGGTTGAAATTGGAAATTTACATTTTTCAGTGTTGTCAGACGTTTGTAATATTCACACAATAAGCTAATTAGCTCAATTGGAGCATTTCTAGCATGTTTGGTTGAAATTGGAAATTTACATTTTTCAGTTTTGTCAGACGTTTGTAATATTATTACAATAAGCTAATTAGCTCAATTGGAGCATTTCTAGCATGTTTGGTTGAAATTGGAAATTTACATTTTTCACTTTTGTCAGACAATTGCAATATTCTCACAATAAGCTAATTAGCTCAATTGGAGCATTTCTAGCATGTTTGGTTGAAATTGGAAATTCACATTTTTCACTTTTGTCAGACAATTGCAATATTCTCACAATAAGCTAATTAGCTCAATTGGAGCATTTCTAGCATGTTTGGTTGAAATTGGAAATTTACATTTTTCAGTTTTGTCAGACAATTGCAATATTCTCACAATAAGCTAATTAGCTCAATTGGAGCATTTCTAGCATGTTTGGTTGAAATTGGAAATTTACATTTTTCAGTGTTGTCAGACGTTTGTAATATTCTCACAATAAGCTAATTAGCTCAATTGGAGCATTTCTAGCATGTTTGGTTGAAATTGAAAATTTACATTTTTCATTGTTGTCAGACGTTTGTATTATTCTCACAATAAACTAATTAGCTCAATTGGAGCATTTCTAGCATGTTTGGTTGAAATTGGAAATTTACATTTTTCACTTTTGTCAGACGTTTGTAAATTTCTTACAGTAGGCTTATTTGCGCAATTTGAGCAATTCTAGCATGTTTGGTTGAAATTGGAAATTTACATTTTTCACTTTTGTCAGACGTTTGTAATATTCTCACAATAAGCTAATTAGCTTAATTGGAGCATTTCTAGCATGTTTGGTTGAAATTGGAAATTTACATTTTTCACTTTTCTCAGACAATTGTAATATTCTCACAATAAGCTAATTAGCTCAATTGGAGCATTTCTAGCATGTTTGGTTGAAATTGGAAATTTACATTTTTCAGTTTTGTCAGACGTTTGTAATATTCTCACAATAAGCTAATTAGCTCAATTGGAGCATTTCTAGCATGTTTGGTTCAAATTGGAAATTTACATTTTTCACTTTTGTCAGACGTTTGTAATATTCTCACAATAAGCTAATTAGCTCAATTGGAGCATTTCTAGCATGTTTGGTTGAAATTGGAAATTTACATTTTTCACTTTTGTCAGACAATTGCAATATTCTCACAATAAGCTAATTAGCTCAATTGGAGCATTTCTAGCATGTTTGGTTAAAATTGGAAATTTACATTTTTCACTTTTGTCAGACAATTGCAATATTCTCACAATAAGCTAATTAGCTCAATTGGAGCATTTCTAGCATGTTTGGTTGAAATTGGAAATTTAAAATTTTCACTTTTGTTAGACAATTGCATCATTCTCACAATAAGCTAATTAGGTCAATTGGAGCATTTCTAGCATGTTTGGTTGAAATTGGAAATTTACATTTTTCACTTTTGTCAGACGTTTGTAATATTCTCACAATAAGCTAATTAGCTCAATTAGAGCATTTCTAGCATGTTTGGTTGAAATTGGAAATTTACATTTCTCATGTTTGTCAGACGTTTGTAATATTCTCACAATAAGCTAATTAGCTCAATTGGAGCATTTCTAGCATGTTTGGCTGAATTTGGAAATTTACATTTTTCACTTTTGTCATACGTTTGTAATATTCTCACAATAAGCTAATTAGCTCAATTGGAGCATTTTTAGCATGTTTGGTTGAAATTGGAAATTCACATTTTCACTTTTGTCAGACAATTGCAATATTCTCACAATAAGCTAATTAGCTCAATTGGAGCATTTCTAGCATGTTTGGTTGAAATTGGAAATTTACATTTTTCACTTTTGTCAGACAATTGCAATATTCTCACAATAAGCTAATTAGCTCAATTGGAGCATTTCTAGCATGTTTGGTTGAAATTGGAAATTTACATTTTTCAGTTTTGTCAGACGTTTGTAATATTCTCACAATAAGCTATTTAGCTCAATTGGAGCATTTCTAGCATGTTTGGTTGAAATTGAAAACTTACATTTTTCAGTTTTGTCAGACGTTTGTAATATTCTCACAATAAGCTAATTAGCTCAATTGGAGCATTTCTAGCATGTTTGGTTGAAATTGGAAATTTACATTTTTCACTTTTGTCAGACGTTTGTAAAATTCTTACAGTAGGCTTATTTGCGCAATTTGAGCATTTCTAGCATGTTTGGTTGAAATTGGAAATTTACATTTTTCAGTTTTGTCAGACGTTTGTAAAATTCTTACAGTAGGCTTATTTGCGCAATTTGAGCAATTCTAGCATGTTTGGTTGAAATTGGAAATTTACATTTTTGACTTTTGTCAGACGTTTGTAATATTCTCACAATAAGCTAATTAGCTTAATTGGAGCATTTCTAGCATGTTTGGTTGAAATTGGAAATTTACATTTTTCACTTTTCCCAGACAATTGTAATATTCTCACAATAAGCTAATTAGCTCAATTGGAGCATTTCTAGCATGTTTGGTTGAAATTGGAAATTTACATTTTTCACTTTTGTCAGACGTTTGTAATATTCTCACAATAAGCTAATTAGCTCAATTAGAGCATTTCTAGCATGTTTGGTTGAAATTGGAAATTTACATTTCTCATGTTTGTCAGACGTTTGTAATATTCTCACAATAAGCTAATTAGCTCAATTGGAGCATTTCTAGCATGTTTGGCTGAAATTGGAAATTTACATTTTTCACTTTTGTCAGACGTTTGTAATATTCTCACAATAAGCTAATTAGCTCAATTGGAGCATTTTTAGCAGGTTTGGTTGAAATTGGAAATTCACATTTTCACTTTTGTCAGACAATTGCAATATTCTCACAATAAGCTAATTAGCTCAATTGGAGCATTTCTAGCATGTTTGGTTGAAATTGGAAATTTACATTTTTCACTTTTGTCAGACAATTGCATTATTCTCACAATAAGCTAATTAGCTCAATTGGAGCATTTCTAGCATGTTTGGTTGAAATTGGAAATTCACATTTTTCACTTTTGTCAGACAATTGCAATATTCTCACAATAAGCTAATTAGCTCAATTGGAGCATTTTTAGCATGTTTGGTTGAAATTGGAAATTCACATTTTTCACTTTTGTCAGATAATTGCAATATTCTCACAATAAGCTAATTAGCTCAATTGGAGCATTTCTAGCATGTTTGGTTGAAATTGGAAATTTACATTTTTCACTTTTGTCAGACAATTGCAATATTCTCACAATAAGCTAATTAGCTCAATTGGAGCATTTCTAGCATGTTTGGTTGAAATTGGAAATTTACATTTTTCAGTGTTGTCAGACGTTTGTAATATTCTCACAATAAGCTAATTAGCTCAATTGCAGCATTTCTAGCATGTTTGGTTGAAATTGGAAATTTACATTTTTCACTTTTGTCAGACGTTTGTAAATTTCTTACAGTAGGCTTATTTGCGCAATTTGAGCAATTCTAGCATGTTTGGTTGAAATTGGAAATTTACATTTTTCACTTTTGTCAGACGTTTGTAATATTCTCACAATAAGCTAATTAGCTTAATTGGAGCATTTCTAGCATGTTTGGTTGAAATTGGAAATTTACATTTTTCACTTTTCCCAGACAATTGTAATATTCTCACAATAAGCTAATTAGCTCAATTGGAGCATTTCTAGCATGTTTGGTTGAAATTGGAAATTTACATTTTTCACTTTTGTCAGACGTTTGTAATATTCTCACAATAAGCTAATTAGCTCAATTAGAGCATTTCTAGCATGTTTGGTTGAAATTGGAAATTTACATTTCTCATGTTTGTCAGACGTTTGTAATATTCTCACAATAAGCTAATTAGCTCAATTGGAGCATTTCTAGCATGTTTGGCTGAATTTGGAAATTTACATTTTTCACTTTTGTCAGACGTTTGTAATATTCTCACAATAAGCTAATTAGCTTAATTGGAGCATTTCTAGCATGTTTGGTTGAAATTGGAAATTTACATTTTTCACTTTTCCCAGACAATTGTAATATGCTCACAATAAGCTAATTAGCTCAATTGGAGCATTTCTAGCATGTTTGGTTGAAATTGGAAATTTACATTTTTCACTTTTGTCAGACAATTGCAATATTCTCACAATAAGCTAATTAGCTCAATTGGAGCATTTCTAGCATGTTTGGTTGAAATTGGAAATTTACATTTTTCAGTTTTGTCAGACGTTTGTAATATTCTCACAATAAGCTAATTAGCTCAATTGGAGCATTTCTAGCATGTTTGGCTGAAATTGGAAATTTACATTTTTCACTTTTGTCAGACGTTTGTAATATTCTCACAATAAGCTAATTAGCTCAATTGGAGCATTTTTAGCATGTTTGGTTGAAATTGGAAATTCACATTTTCACTTTTGTCAGACAATTGCAATATTCTCACAATAAGCTAATTAGCTCAATTGGAGCATTTCTAGCATGTTTGGTTGAAATTGGAAATTTACATTTTTCACTTTTGTCAGACGTTTGTAATATTCTCACAATAAGCTAATTAGCTCAATTGGAGCATTTCTAGCATGTTTGGTTGAAATTGGAAATTTACATTTTTCAGTTTTGTCAGACGTTTGTAATATTCTCACAATAAGCTAATTAGCTCAATTGGAGCATTTCTAGCATGTTTGGTTGAAATTGGAAATTTACATTTTTCACTTTTGTCAGACAATTGCAATATTCTCACAATAAGCTAATTAGCTCAATTGGAGCATTTCTAGCATGTTTGGTTGAAATTGGAAATTTACATTTTTCAGTGTTGTCAGACGTTTGTAATATTCTCACAATAAGCTAATTAGCTCAATTGGAGCATTTCTAGCATGTTTGGTTGAAATTGGAAATTTACATATTTCACTTTTGTCAGACGTTTGTAATATTCTCACAATAAGCTAATTAGCTCAATTGGAGCATTTCTAGCATGTTTGGTTGAAATTGGAAATTTACATTTTTCAGTGTTGTCAGACGTTTGTAATATTCACACAATAAGCTAATTAGCTCAATTGGAGCATTTCTAGCATGTTTGGTTGAAATTGGAAATTTACATTTTTCAGTTTTGTCAGACGTTTGTAATATTATTACAATAAGCTAATTAGCTCAATTGGAGCATTTCTAGCATGTTTGGTTGAAATTGGAAATTTACATTTTTCACTTTTGTCAGACAATTGCAATATTCTCACAATAAGCTAATTAGCTCAATTGGAGCATTTCTAGCATGTTTGGTTGAAATTGGAAATTCACATTTTTCACTTTTGTCAGACAATTGCAATATTCTCACAATAAGCTAATTAGCTCAATTGGAGCATTTTTAGCATGTTTGGTTGAAATTGGAAATTCACATTTTTCACTTTTGTCAGACAATTGCAATATTCTCACAATAAGCTAATTAGCTCAATTGGAGCATTTCTAGCATGTTTGGTTGAAATTGGAAATTTACATTTTTCAGTTTTGTCAGACAATTGCAATATTCTCACAATAAGCTAATTAGCTCAATTGGAGCATTTCTAGCATGTTTGGTTGAAATTGGAAATTTACATTTTTCAGTGTTGTCAGACGTTTGTAATATTCTCACAATAAGCTAATTAGCTCAATTGGAGCATTTCTAGCATGTTTGGTTGAAATTGAAAATTTACATTTTTCATTGTTGTCAGACGTTTGTATTATTCTCACAATAAACTAATTAGCTCAATTGGAGCATTTCTAGCATGTTTGGTTGAAATTGGAAATTTACATTTTTCACTTTTGTCAGACGTTTGTAAATTTCTTACAGTAGGCTTATTTGCGCAATTTGAGCAATTCTAGCATGTTTGGTTGAAATTGGAAATTTACATTTTTCACTTTTCCCAGACAATTGTAATATTCTCACAATAAGCTAATTAGCTCAATTGGAGCATTTCTAGCATGTTTGGTTGAAATTGGAAATTTACATTTTTCAGTTTTGTCAGACGTTTGTAATATTCTCACAATAAGCTAATTAGCTCAATTGGAGCATTTCTAGCATGTTTGGTTCAAATTGGAAATTTACATTTTTCACTTTTGTCAGACGTTTGTAATATTCTCACAATAAGCTAATTAGCTCAATTGGAGCATTTCTAGCATGTTTGGTTGAAATTGGAAATTTACATTTTTCACTTTTGTCAGACAATTGCAATATTCTCACAATAAGCTAATTAGCTCAATTGGAGCATTTCTAGCATGTTTGGTTAAAATTGGAAATTTACATTTTTCACTTTTGTCAGACAATTGCAATATTCTCACAATAAGCTAATTAGCTCAATTGGAGCATTTCTAGCATGTTTGGTTGAAATTGGAAATTTAAAATTTTCACTTTTGTTAGACAATTGCATCATTCTCACAATAAGCTAATTAGGTCAATTGGAGCATTTCTAGCATGTTTGGTTGAAATTGGAAATTTACATTTTTCACTTTTGTCAGACGTTTGTAATATTCTCACAATAAGCTAATTAGCTCAATTAGAGCATTTCTAGCATGTTTGGTTGAAATTGGAAATTTACATTTCTCATGTTTGTCAGACGTTTGTAATATTCTCACAATAAGCTAATTAGCTCAATTGGAGCATTTCTAGCATGTTTGGCTGAATTTGGAAATTTACATTTTTCACTTTTGTCAGACGTTTGTAATATTCTCACAATAAGCTAATTAGCTCAATTGGAGCATTTTTAGCATGTTTGGTTGAAATTGGAAATTCACATTTTCACTTTTGTCAGACAATTGCAATATTCTCACAATAAGCTAATTAGCTCAATTGGAGCATTTCTAGCATGTTTGGTTGAAATTGGAAATTTACATTTTTCACTTTTGTCAGACAATTGCAATATTCTCACAATAAGCTAATTAGCTCAATTGGAGCATTTCTAGCATGTTTGGTTGAAATTGGAAATTTACATTTTTCAGTTTTGTCAGACGTTTGTAATATTCTCACAATAAGCTATTTAGCTCAATTGGAGCATTTCTAGCATGTTTGGTTGAAATTGAAAATTTACATTTTTCAGTTTTGTCAGACGTTTGTAATATTCTCACAATAAGCTAATTAGCTCAATTGGAGCATTTCTAGCATGTTTGGTTGAAATTGGAAATTTACATTTTTCACTTTTGTCAGACGTTTGTAAAATTCTTACAGTAGGCTTATTTGCGCAATTTGAGCATTTCTAGCATGTTTGGTTGAAATTGGAAATTTACATTTTTCAGTTTTGTCAGACGTTTGTAAAATTCTTACAGTAGGCTTATTTGCGCAATTTGAGCAATTCTAGCATGTTTGGTTGAAATTGGAAATTTACATTTTTGACTTTTGTCAGACGTTTGTAATATTCTCACAATAAGCTAATTAGCTTAATTGGAGCATTTCTAGCATGTTTGGTTGAAATTGGAAATTTACATTTTTCACTTTTCCCAGACAATTGTAATATTCTCACAATAAGCTAATTAGCTCAATTGGAGCATTTCTAGCATGTTTGGTTGAAATTGGAAATTTACATTTTTCACTTTTGTCAGACGTTTGTAATTATCTCACAATAAGCTAATTAGCTCAATTAGAGCATTTCTAGCATGTTTGGTTGAAATTGGAAATTTACATTTCTCATGTTTGTCAGACGTTTGTAAATTTCTTACAGTAGGCTTATTTGCGCAATTTGAGCAATTCTAGCATGTTTGGTTGAAATTGGAAATTTACATTTTTCACTTTTGTCAGACGTTTGTAAATTTCTTACAGTAGGCTTATTTGCGCAATTTGAGCAATTCTAGCATGTTTGGTTGAAATTGGAAATTTACATTTTTCACTTTTGTCAGACGTTTGTAATATTCTCACAATAAGCTAATTAGCTTAATTGGAGCATTTCTAGCATGTTTGGTTGAAATTGGAAATTTACATTTTTCACTTTTCCCAGACAATTGTAATATTCTCACAATAAGCTAATTAGCTCAATTGGAGCATTTCTAGCATGTTTGGTTGAAATTGGAAATTTACATTTTTCACTTTTGTCAGACGTTTGTAATATTCTCACAATAAGCTAATTAGCTCAATTAGAGCATTTCTAGCATGTTTGGTTGAAATTGGAAATTTACATTTCTCATGTTTGTCAGACGTTTGTAATATTCTCACAATAAGCTAATTAGCTCAATTGGAGCATTTCTAGCATGTTTGGCTGAATTTGGAAATTTACATTTTTCACTTTTGTCAGACGTTTGTAATATTCTCACAATAAGCTAATTAGCTTAATTGGAGCATTTCTAGCATGTTTGGTTGAAATTGGAAATTTACATTTTTCACTTTTCCCAGACAATTGTAATATTCTCACAATAAGCTAATTAGCTCAATTGGAGCATTTCTAGCATGTTTGGTTGAAATTGGAAATTTACATTTTTCACTTTTGTCAGACAATTGCAATATTCTCACAATAAGCTAATTAGCTCAATTGGAGCATTTCTAGCATGTTTGGTTGAAATTGGAAATTTACATTTTTCAGTTTTGTCAGACGTTTGTAATATTCTCACAATAAGCTATTTAGCTCAATTGGAGCATTTCTAGCATGTTTGGTTGAAATTGAAAATTTACATTTTTCAGTTTTGTCAGACGTTTGTAATATTCTCACAATAAGCTAATTAGCTCAATTGGAGCATTTCTAGCATGTTTGGTTGAAATTGGAAATTTACATTTTTCACTTTTGTCATACGTTTGTAAAATTCTTACAGTAGGCTTATTTGCGCAATTTGAGCATTTCTAGCATGTTTGGTTAAAATTGGAAATTTACATTTTTCAGTTTTGTCAGACGTTTGTAAAATTCTTACAGTAGGCTTATTTGCGCAATTTGAGCAATTCTAGCATGTTTGGTTGAAATTGGAAATTTACATTTTTGACTTTTGTCAGACGTTTGTAATATTCTCACAATAAGCTAATTAGCTTAATTGGAGCATTTTTAGCATGTTTGGTTGAAATTGGAAATTTACATTTTTCACTTTTCCCAGACAATTGTAATATTCTCACAATAAGCTAATTAGCTCAATTGGAGCATTTCTAGCATGTTTGGTTGAAATTGGAAATTTACATTTTTCACTTTTGTCATACGTTTGTAAAATTCTTACAGTAGGCTTATTTGCGCAATTTGAGCATTTCTAGCATGTTTGGTTAAAATTGGAAATTTACATTTTTCAGTTTTGTCAGACGTTTGTAATATTCTCACAATAAGCTAATTAGCTCAATTGGAGCATTTCTAGCATGTTTGGTTGAAATTGGAAATTTACATTTTTCAGTTTTGTCAGACGTTTGTAATATTCTCACAATAAGCTAATTAGCTCAATTGGAGCATTTCTAGCATGTTTGGTTGAAATTGGAAATTTACATTTTTCAGTTTTGTCTGACGTTTGTAATATTCTCACAATAAGCTATTTAGCTCAATTGGAGCATTTCTAGCATGTTTGGTTGAAATTGAAAATTTACATTTTTCAGTTTTGTCAGACGTTTGTAATATTCTCACAATAAGCTAATTAGCTCAATTGGAGCATTTCTAGCATGTTTGGTTGAAATTGGAAATTTACATTTTTCACTTTTGTCATACGTTTGTAAAAATCTTACAGTAGGCTTATTTGCGCAATTTGAGCATTTCTAGCATGTTTGGTTGAAATTGGAAATTTACATTTTTCAGTTTTGTCAGACGTTTGTAAAATTCTTACAGTAGGCTTATTTGCGCAATTTGAGCAATTCTAGCATGTTTGGTTGAAATTGGAAATTTACATTTTTGACTTTTGTCAGACGTTTGTAATATTCTCACAATAAGCTAATTAGCTTAATTGGAGCATTTTTAGCATGTTTGGTTGAAATTGGAAATTTACATTTTTCACTTTTCCCAGACAATTGTAATATTCTCACAATAAGCTAATTAGCTCAATTGGAGCATTTCTAGCATGTTTGGTTGAAATTGGAAATTTACATTTTTCACTTTTGTCAGACAATTGCAATATTCTCACAATAAGCTAATTAGCTCAATTGGAGCATTTCTAGCATGTTTGGTTGAAATTGGAAATTTACATTTTTCAGTTTTGTCAGACGTTTGTAATATTCTCACAATAAGCTAATTAGCTCAATTGGAGCATTTCTAGCATGTTTGGTTGAAATTGGAAATTTACATTTTTCACTTTTGTCAGACGTTTGTAATATTCTCACAATAACCTAATTAGCTCAATTGGAGCATTTCTAGCATGTTTGGTTGAAATTGGAAATTTACATTTTTCAGTGTTGTCAGACGTTTGTAATAATCACACAAAAAGCTAATTAGCTCAATTGGAGCATTTCTAGCATGTTTGGTTGAAATTGGAAATTTACATTTCTCATGTTTGTCAGACGTTTGTAATATTCACACAATAAGCTAATTAGCTCAATTGGAGCATTTCTAGCATGTTTGGCTGAATTTGGAAATTTACATTTTTCACTTTTGTCAGACGTTTGTAATATTCTCACAATAAGCTAATTAGCTCAATTGGAGCATTTCTAGCATGTTTGGTTGAAATTGGAAATTTACATTTTTCACTTTTCCCAGACAATTGTAATATTCTCACAATAAGTTAATTAGCTCAATTGGAGCATTTCTAGCATGTTTGGTTGAAATTGGAAATTTACATTTTTCACTTTTGTCAGACAATTGCAATATTCTCACAATAAGCTAATTAGCTCAATTGGAGCATTTCTAGCATGTTTGGTTGAAATTGGAAATTTACATTTTTCAGTTTTGTCAGACGTTTGTAATATTCTCACAATAAGCTATTTAGCTCAATTGGAGCATTTTTAGCATGTTTGGTTGAAATTGAAAATTTACATTTTTCAGTTTTGTCAGACGTTTGTAATATTCTCACAATAAGCTAATTAGCTCAATTGGAGCATTTCTAGCATGTTTGGTTGAAATTGGAAATTTACATTTTTCACTTTTGTCATACGTTTGTAAAATTCTTACAGTAGGCTTATTTGCGCAATTTGAGCATTTCTAGCATGTTTGGTTGAAATTGGAAATTTACATTTTTCAGTTTTGTCAGACGTTTGTAAAATTCTTACAGTAGGCTTATTTGCGCAATTTGAGCAATTCTAGCATGTTTGGTTTAAATTGGAAATTTACATTTTTGACTTTTGTCAGACGTTTGTAATATTCTCACAATAAGCTAATTAGCTTAATTGGAGCATTTTTAGCATGTTTGGTTGAAATTGGAAATTTACATTTTTCACTTTTCCCAGACAATTGTAATATTCTAACAATAAGCTAATTAGCTCAATTGGAGCATTTCTAGCATGTTTGGTTGAAATTGGAAATTTACATTTTTCACTTTTGTCAGACAATTGCAATATTCTCAAAATAAGCTAATTAGCTCAATTGGAGCATTTCTAGCATGTTTGGTTGAAATTGGAAATTTACATTTTTCAGTTTTGTCAGACGTTTGTAAAATTCTTACAGTAGGCTTATTTGCGCAATTTGAGCAATTCTAGCATGTTTGGTTGAAATTGGAAATTTACATTTTTGACTTTTGTCAGACGTTTGTAATATTCTCACAATAAGCTAATTAGCTTAATTGGAGCATTTTTAGCATGTTTGGTTGAAATTGGAAATTTACATTTTTCACTTTTCCCAGACAATTGTAATATTCTCACAATAAGCTAATTAGCTCAATTGGAGCATTTCTAGCATGTTTGGTTGAAATTGGAAATTTACATTTTTCACTTTTGGCAGACAATTGCAATATTCTCACAATAAGCTAATTAGCTCAATTGGAGCATTTCTAGCATGTTTGGTTGAAATTGGAAATTTACATTTTTCAGTTTTGTCAGACGTTTGTAATATTCTCACAATAAGCTAATTAGCTCAATTGGAGCATTTCTAGCATGTTTGGTTGAAATTGGAAATTTACATTTTTCACTTTTGTCAGACGTTTGTAATATTCTCACAATAACCTAATTAGCTCAATTGGAGCATTTCTAGCATGTTTGGTTGAAATTGGAAATTTACATTTTTCAGTGTTGTCAGACGTTTGTAATAATCACACAATAAGCTAATTAGCTCAATTGGAGCATTTCTAGCATGTTTGGTTGAAATTGGAAATTTACATTTCTCATGTTTGTCAGACGTTTGTAATATTCACACAATAAGCTAATTAGCTCAATTGGAGCATTTCTAGCATGTTTGGCTGAATTTGGAAATTTACATTTTTCACTTTTGTCAGACGTTTGTAATATTCTCACAATAAGCTAATTAGCTTAATTGGAGCATTTCTAGCATGTTTGGTTGAAATTGGAAATTTACATTTTTCACTTTTCCCAGACAATTGTAATATTCTCACAATAAGCTAATTAGCTCAATTGGAGCATTTCTAGCATGTTTGGTTGAAATTGGAAATTTACATTTTTCACTTTTGTCAGACAATTGCAATATTCTCACAATAAGCTAATTAGCTCAATTGGAGCATTTCTAGCATGTTTGGTTGAAATTGGAAATTTACATTTTTCAGTTTTGTCAGACGTTTGTAATATTCTCACAATAAGCTATTTAGCTCAATTGGAGCATTTCTAGCATGTTTGGTTGAAATTGAAAATTTACATTTTTCAGTTTTGTCAGACGTTTGTAATATTCTCACAATAAGCTAATTAGCTCAATTGGAGCATTTCTAGCATGTTTGGTTGAAATTGGAAATTTACATTTTTCACTTTTGTCATACGTTTGTAAAATTCTTACAGTAGGCTTATTTGCGCAATTTGAGCATTTCTAGCATGTTTGGTTGAAATTGGAAATTTACATTTTTCAGTTTTGTCAGACGTTTGTAAAATTCTTACAGTAGGCTTATTTGCGCAATTTGAGCAATTCTAGCATGTTTGGTTGAAATTGGAAATTTACATTTTTCACTTTTGTCAGACGTTTGTAATATTCTCACAATAAGCTAATTAGCTTAATTGGAGCATTTTTAGCATGTTTGGTTGAAATTGGAAATTTACATTTTTCACTTTTCCCAGACAATTGTAATATTCTCACAATAAGCTAATTAGCTAAATTGGAGCATTTCTAGCATGTTTGGTTGAAATTGGAAATTTACATTTTTCACTTTTGTCAGACAATTGCAATATTCTCAAAATAAGCTAATTAGCTCAATTGGAGCATTTCTAGCATGTTTGGTTGAAATTGGAAATTTACATTTTTCACTTTTCCCAGACAATTGTAATATTCTCACAATAAGCTAATTAGCTCAATTGGAGCATTTCTAGCATGTTTGGTTGAAATTGGAAATTTACATTTTTCACTTTTGTCAGACGTTTGTAATATTCTCACAATAAGCTAATTAGCTCAATTAGAGCATTTCTAGCATGTTTGGTTGAAATTGGAAATTTACATTTCTCATGTTTGTCAGACGTTTGTAATATTCTCACAATAAGCTAATTAGCTCAATTGGAGCATTTCTAGCATGTTTGGCTGAATTTGGAAATTTACATTTTTCACTTTTGTCAGACGTTTGTAATATTCTCACAATAAGCTAATTAGCTTAATTGGAGCATTTCTAGCATGTTTGGTTGAAATTGGAAATTTACATTTTTCACTTTTCCCAGACAATTGTAATATTCTCACAATAAGCTAATTAGCTCAATTGGAGCATTTTTAGCAGGTTTGGTTGAAATTGGAAATTCACATTTTCACTTTTGTCAGACAATTGCAATATTCTCACAATAAGCTAATTAGCTCAATTGGAGCATTTCTAGCATGTTTGGTTGAAATTGGAAATTTACATTTTTCACTTTTGTCAGACAATTGCAATATTCTCACAATAAGCTAATTAGCTCAATTGGAGCATTTCTAGCATGTTTGGTTGAAATTGGAAATTCACATTTTTCACTTTTGTCAGACAATTGCAATATTCTCACAATAAGCTAATTAGCTCAATTGGAGCATTTTTAGCATGTTTGGTTGAAATTGGAAATTCACATTTTTCACTTTTGTCAGATAATTGCAATATTCTCACAATAAGCTAATTAGCTCAATTGGAGCATTTCTAGCATGTTTGGTTGAAATTGGAAATTTACATTTTTCACTTTTGTCAGACAATTGCAATATTCTCACAATAAGCTAATTAGCTCAATTGGAGCATTTCTAGCATGTTTGGTTGAAATTGGAAATTTACATTTTTCAGTGTTGTCAGACGTTTGTAATATTCTCACAATAAGCTAATTAGCTCAATTGGAGCATTTCTAGCATGTTTGGTTGAAATTGGAAATTTACATTTTTCACTTTTGTCAGACGTTTGTAAATTTCTTACAGTAGGCTTATTTGCGCAATTTGAGCAATTCTAGCATGTTTGGTTGAAATTGGAAATTTACATTTTTCACTTTTGTCTGACGTTTGTAATATTCTCACAATAAGCTAATTAGCTTAATTGGAGCATTTCTAGCATGTTTGGTTGAAATTGGAAATTTACATTTTTCACTTTTCCCAGACAATTGTAATATTTTCACAATAAGCTAATTAGCTCAATTGGAGCATTTCTAGCATGTTTGGTTGAAATTGGAAATTTACATTTTTCACTTTTGTCTGACGTTTGTAATATTCTCACAATAAGCTAATTAGCTCAATTAGAGCATTTCTAGCATGTTTGGTTGAAATTGGAAATTTACATTTCTCATGTTTGTCAGACGTTTGTAATATTCTCACAATAAGCTAATTAGCTCAATTGGAGCATTTCTAGCATGTTTGGCTGAATTTGGAAATTTACATTTTTCACTTTTGTCAGACGTTTGTAATATTCTCACAATAAGCTAAATAGCTTAATTGGAGCATTTCTAGCATGTTTGGTTGAAATTGGAAATTTACATTTTTCACTTTTCCCAGACAATTGTAATATTCTCACAAAAAGCTAATTAGCTCAATTGGAGCATTTCTAGCATGTTTGGTTGAAATTGGAAATTTACATTTTTCACTTTTGTCAGACAATTGCAATATTCTCACAATAAGCTAATTAGCTCAATTGGAGCATTTCTAGCATGTTTGGTTGAAATTGGAAATTTACATTTTTCAGTTTTGTCAGACGTTTGTAATATTCTCACAATAAGCTATTTAGCTCAATTGGAGCATTTCTAGCATGTTTGGTTGAAATTGAAAATTTACATTTTTCAGTTTTGTCAGACGTTTGTAATATTCTCACAATAAGCTAATTAGCTCAATTGGAGCATTTCTAGCATGTTTGGTTGAAATTGGAAATTTACATTTTTCAGTTTTGTCAGACGTGTGTAATCTTCTCACAATAAGCTATTTAGCTCAATTGGAGCATTTCTAGCATGTTTGGTTGAAATTGAAAATTTACATTTTTCAGTTTTGTCAGACGTTTGTAATATTCTCACAATAAGCTAATTAGCTCAATTGGAGCATTTCTAGCATGTTTGGTTGAAATTGGAAATTTACATTTTTCACTTTTGTCATACGTTTGTAAAAATCTTACAGTAGGCTTATTTGCGCAATTTGAGCATTTCTAGCATGTTTGGTTGAAATTGGAAATTTACATTTTTCAGTTTTGTCAGACGTTTGTAAAATTCTTACAGTAGGCTTGTTTGCGCAATTTGAGCAATTCTAGCATGTTTGGTTGAAATTGGAAATTTACATTTTTGACTTTTGTCAGACGTTTGTAATATTCTCACAATAAGCTAATTAGCTTAATTGGAGCATTTTTAGCATGTTTGGTTGAAATTGGAAATTTGCATTTTTCACTTTTCCCAGACAATTGTAATATTCTCACAATAAGCTAATTAGCTCAATTGGAGCATTTCTAGCATGTTTGGTTGAAATTGGAAATTTACATTTTTCAGTTTTGTCAGACGTTTGTAATATTCTCACAATAAGCTAATTAGCTCAATTGGAGCATTTCTAGCATGTTTGGTTGAAATTGGAAATTTACATTTTTCAGTTTTGTCAGACGTTTGTAATATTCTCACAATAAGCTATTTAGCTCAATTGGAGCATTTCTAGCATGTTTGGTTGAAATTGAAAATTTACATTTTTCAGTTTTGTCAGACGTTTGTAATATTCTCACAATAAGCTAATTAGCTCAATTGGAGCATTTCTAGCATGTTTGGTTGAAATTGGAAATTTACATTTTTCACTTTTGTCATACGTTTGTAAAAATCTTACAGTAGGCTTATTTGCGCAATTTGAGCATTTCTAGCATGTTTGGTTGAAATTGGAAATTTACATTTTTCAGTTTTGTCAGACGTTTGTAAAATTCTTACAGTAGGCTTATTTGCGCAATTTGAGCAATTCTAGCATGTTTGGTTGAAATTGGAAATTTACATTTTTGACTTTTGTCAGACGTTTGTAATATTCTCACAATAAGCTAATTAGCTTAATTGGAGCATTTTTAGCATGTTTGGTTGAAATTGGAAATTTACATTTTTCACTTTTCCCAGACAATTGTAATATTCTCACAATAAGCTAATTAGCTCAATTGGAGCATTTCTAGCATGTTTGGTTGAAATTGGAAATTTACATTTTTCACTTTTGTCAGACAATTGCAATATTCTCACAATAAGCTAATTAGCTCAATTGGAGCATTTCTAGCATGTTTGGTTGAAATTGGAAATTTACATTTTTCAGTTTTGTCAGACGTTTGTAATATTCTCACAATAAGCTAATTAGCTCAATTGGAGCATTTCTAGCATGTTTGGTTGAAATTGGAAATTTACATTTTTCACTTTTGTCAGACGTTTGTAATATTCTCACAATAACCTAATTAGCTCAATTGGAGCATTTCTAGCATGTTTGGTTGAAATTGGAAATTTACATTTTTCAGTGTTGTCAGACGTTTGTAATAATCACACAAAAAGCTAATTAGCTCAATTGGAGCATTTCTAGCATGTTTGGTTGAAATTGGAAATTTACATTTCTCATGTTTGTCAGACGTTTGTAATATTCACACAATAAGCTAATTAGCTCAATTGGAGCATTTCTAGCATGTTTGGCTGAATTTGGAAATTTACATTTTTCACTTTTGTCAGACGTTTGTAATATTCTCACAATAAGCTAATTAGCTTAATTGGAGCATTTCTAGCATGTTTGGTTGAAATTGGAAATTTACATTTTTCACTTTTCCCAGACAATTGTAATATTCTCACAATAAGCTAATTAGCTCAATTGGAGCATTTCTAGCATGTTTGGTTGAAATTGGAAATTTACATTTTTCACTTTTGTCAGACAATTGCAATATTCTCACAATAAGCTAATTAGCTCAATTGGAGCATTTCTAGCATGTTTGGTTGAAATTGGAAATTTACATTTTTCAGTTTTGTCAGACGTTTGTAATATTCTCACAATAAGCTATTTAGCTCAATTGGAGCATTTCTAGCATGTTTGGTTGAAATTGAAAATTTACATTTTTCAGTTTTGTCAGACGTTTGTAATATTCTCACAATAAGCTAATTAGCTCAATTGGAGCATTTCTAGCATGTTTGGTTGAAATTGGAAATTTACATTTTTCACTTTTGTCATACGTTTGTAAAATTCTTACAGTAGGCTTATTTGCGCAATTTGAGCATTTCTAGCATGTTTGGTTGAAATTGGAAATTTACATTTTTCAGTTTTGTCAGACGTTTGTAAAATTCTTACAGTAGGCTTATTTGCGCAATTTGAGCAATTCTAGCATGTTTGGTTGAAATTGGAAATTTACATTTTTGACTTTTGTCAGACGTTTGTAATATTCTCACAATAAGCTAATTAGCTTAATTGGAGCATTTTTAGCATGTTTGGTTGAAATTGGAAATTTACATTTTTCACTTTTCCCAGACAATTGTAATATTCTAACAATAAGCTAATTAGCTCAATTGGAGCATTTCTAGCATGTTTGGTTGAAATTGGAAATTTACATTTTTCACTTTTGTCAGACAATTGCAATATTCTCAAAATAAGCTAATTAGCTCAATTGGAGCATTTCTAGCATGTTTGGTTGAAATTGGAAATTTACATTTTTCACTTTTCCCAGACAATTGTAATATTCTCACAATAAGCTAATTAGCTCAATTGGAGCATTTCTAGCATGTTTGGTTGAAATTGGAAATTTACATTTTTCACTTTTGTCAGACGTTTGTAATATTCTCACAATAAGCTAATTAGCTCAATTAGAGCATTTCTAGCATGTTTGGTTGAAATTGGAAATTTACATTTCTCATGTTTGTCAGACGTTTGTAATATTCTCACAATAAGCTAATTAGCTCAATTGGAGCATTTCTAGCATGTTTGGCTGAATTTGGAAATTTACATTTTTCACTTTTGTCAGACGTTTGTAATATTCTCACAATAAGCTAATTAGCTTAATTGGAGCATTTCTAGCATGTTTGGTTGAAATTGGAAATTTACATTTTTCACTTTTGTCAGACAATTGCAATATTCTCACAATAAGCTAATTAGCTCAATTGGAGCATTTCTAGCATGTTTGGTTGAAATTGGAAATTTACATTTTTCACTTTTGTCAGACAATTGCAATATTCTCACAATAAGCTAATTAGCTCAATTGGAGCATTTCTAGCATGTTTGGTTGAAATTGGAAATTCACATTTTTCACTTTTGTCAGACAATTGCAATATTCTCACAATAAGCTAATTAGCTCAATTGGAGCATTTTTAGCATGTTTGGTTGAAATTGGAAATTTACATTTTTCAGTTTTGTCAGACGTTTGTAAAATTCTTACAGTAGGCTTATTTGCGCAATTTGAGCAATTCTAGCATGTTTGGTTGAAATTGGAAATTTACATTTTTGACTTTTGTCAGACGTTTGTAATATTCTCACAATAAGCTAATTAGCTTAATTGGAGCATTTTTAGCATGTTTGGTTGAAATTGGAAATTTACATTTTTCACTTTTCCCAGACAATTGTAATATTCTCACAATAAGCTAATTAGCTCAATTGGAGCATTTCTAGCATGTTTGGTTGAAATTGGAAATTTACATTTTTCACTTTTGTCAGACAATTGCAATATTCTCACAATAAGCTAATTAGCTCAATTGGAGCATTTCTAGCATGTTTGGTTGAAATTGGAAATTTACATTTTTCACTTTTGTCAGACGTTTGTAATATTCTCACAATAAGCTAATTAGCTCAATTGGAGCATTTCTAGCATGTTTGGTTGAAATTGGAAATTTACATTTTTCACTTTTGTCAGACGTTTGTAATATTCTCACAATAACCTAATTAGCTCAATTGGAGCATTTCTAGCATGTTTGGTTGAAATTGGAAATTTACATTTTTCAGTGTTGTCAGACGTTTGTAATAATCACACAATAAGCTAATTAGCTCAATTGGAGCATTTCTAGCATGTTTGGTTGAAATTGGAAATTTACATTTCTCATGTTTGTCAGACGTTTGTAATATTCACACAATAAGCTAATTAGCTCAATTGGAGCATTTCTAGCATGTTTGGCTGAATTTGGAAATTTACATTTTTCACTTTTGTCAGACGTTTGTAATATTCTCACAATAAGCTAATTAGCTTAATTGGAGCATTTCTAGCATGTTTGGTTGAAATTGGAAATTTACATTTTTCACTTTTCCCAGACAATTGTAATATTCTCACAATAAGCTAATTAGCTCAATTGGAGCATTTCTAGCATGTTTGGTTGAAATTGGAAATTTACATTTTTCACTTTTGTCAGACAATTGCAATATTCTCACAATAAGCTAATTAGCTCAATTGGAGCATTTCTAGCATGTTTGGTTGAAATTGGAAATTTACATTTTTCAGTTTTGTCAGACGTTTGTAATATTCTCACAATAAGCTATTTAGCTCAATTGGAGCATTTCTAGCATGTTTGGTTGAAATTGAAAATTTACATTTTTCAGTTTTGTCAGACGTTTGTAATATTCTCACAATAAGCTAATTAGCTCAATTGGAGCATTTCTAGCATGTTTGGTTGGAATTGGAAATTTACATTTTTCACTTTTGTCATACGTTTGTAAAATTCTTACAGTAGGCTTATTTGCGCAATTTGAGCATTTCTAGCATGTTTGGTTGAAATTGGAAATTTACATTTTTCAGTTTTGTCAGACGTTTGTAAAATTCTTACAGTAGGCTTATTTGCGCAATTTGAGCAATTCTAGCATGTTTGGTTGAAATTGGAAATTTACATTTTTCACTTTTGTCAGACGTTTGTAATATTCTCACAATAAGCTAATTAGCTTAATTGGAGCATTTTTAGCATGTTTGGTTGAAATTGGAAATTTACATTTTTCACTTTTCCCAGACAATTGTAATATTCTCACAATAAGCTAATTAGCTCAATTGGAGCATTTCTAGCATGTTTGGTTGAAATTGGAAATTTACATTTTTCACTTTTGTCAGACGTTTGTAATATTCTCACAATAAGCTAATTAGCTCAATTAGAGCATTTCTAGCATGTTTGGTTGAAATTGGAAATTTACATTTCTCATGTTTGTCAGACAATTGTAATATTCTCACAATAAGCTAATTAGCTCAATTTGAGCATTTCTAGCATGTTTGGTTGAAATTGGAAATTTACATTTTTCACTTTTCCCAGACAATTGTAATATTCTCACAATAAGCTAATTAGCTCAATTGGAGCATTTTTAGCAGGTTTGGTTGAAATTGGAAATTCACATTTTCACTTTTGTCAGACAATTGCAATATTCTCACAATAAGCTAATTAGCTCAATTGGAGCATTTCTAGCATGTTTGGTTGAAATTGGAAATTTACATTTTTCACTTTTGTCAGACAATTGCAATATTCTCACAATAAGCTAATTAGCTCAATTGGAGCATTTCTAGCATGTTTGGTTGAAATTGGAAATTCACATTTTTCACTTTTGTCAGACAATTGCAATATTCTCACAATAAGCTAATTAGCTCAATTGGAGCATTTTTAGCATGTTTGGTTGAAATTGGAAATTCACATTTTTCACTTTTGTCAGATAATTGCAATATTCTCACAATAAGCTAATTAGCTCAATTGGAGCATTTCTAGCATGTTTGGTTGAAATTGGAAATTTACATTTTTCACTTTTGTCAGACAATTGCAATATTCTCACAATAAGCTAATTAGCTCAATTGGAGCATTTCTAGCATGTTTGGTTGAAATTGGAAATTTACATTTTTCAGTGTTTTCAGACGTTTGTAATATTCTCACAATAAGCTAATTAGCTCAATTGGAGCATTTCTAGCATGTTTGGTTGAAATTGGAAATTTACATTTTTCACTTTTGTCAGACGTTTGTAATATTCTCACAATAAGCTAATTAGCTTAATTGGAGCATTTCTAGCATGTTTGGTTGAAATTGGAAATTTACATTTTTCACTTTTCCCAGACAATTGTAATATTCTCACAATAAGCTAATTAGCTCAATTGGAGCATTTCTAGCATGTTTGGTTGAAATTGGAAATTTACATTTTTCACTTTTGTCTGACGTTTGTAATATTCTCACAATAAGCTAATTAGCTCAATTAGAGCATTTCTAGCATGTTTGGTTGAAATTGGAAATTTACATTTCTCATGTTTGTCAGACGTTTGTAATATTCTCACAATAAGCTAATTAGCTCAATTGGAGCATTTCTAGCATGTTTGGCTGAATTTGGAAATTTACATTTTTCACTTTTGTCAGACGTTTGTAATATTCTCACAATAAGCTAAATAGCTTAATTGGAGCATTTCTAGCATGTTTGGTTGAAATTGGAAATTTACATTTTTCACTTTTGTCAGACAATTGCAATATTCTCACAATAAGCTAATTAGCTCAATTGGAGCATTTCTAGCATGTTTGGTTGAAATTGGAAATTTACATTTTTCAGTTTTGTCAGACGTTTGTAATATTCTCACAATAAGCTATTTAGCTCAATTGGAGCATTTCTAGCATGTTTGGTTGAAATTGAAAATTTACATTTTTCAGTTTTGTCAGACGTTTGTAATATTCTCACAATAAGCTAATTAGCTCAATTGGAGCATTTCTAGCATGTTTGGTTGAAATTGGAAATTTACATTTTTCAGTTTTGTCAGACGTGTGTAATATTCTCACAATAAGCTATTTAGCTCAATTGGAGCATTTCTAGCATGTTTGGTTGAAATTGAAAATTTACATTTTTCAGTTTTGTCAGACGTTTGTAATATTCTCACAATAAGCTAATTAGCTCAATTGGAGCATTTCTAGCATGTTTGGTTGAAAT
The DNA here is from genome assembly GCF_963576615.1 of Watersipora subatra. Lineage (NCBI taxonomy): Eukaryota > Metazoa > Bryozoa > Gymnolaemata > Cheilostomatida > Watersiporidae > Watersipora > Watersipora subatra. Next base: position 330,770 of record NW_027045321.1, read on the forward strand.
TGGAAATTTACATTTTTCACTTTTGTCATACGTTTGTAAAAATCTTACAGTAGGCTTATTTGCGCAATTTGAGCATTTCTAGCATGTTTGGTTGAAATTGGAAATTTACATTTTTCAGTTTTGTCAGACATTTGTAAAATTCTTACAGTAGGCTTGTTTGCGCAATTTGAGCAATTCTAGCATGTTTGGTTGAAATTGGAAATTTACATTTTTGACTTTTGTCAGACGTTTGTAATATTCTCACAATAAGCTAATTAGCTTAATTGGAGCATTTTTAGCATGTTTGGTTGAAATTGGAAATTTACATTTTTCACTTTTCCCAGACAATTGTAATATTCTCACAATAAGCTAATTAGCTCAATTGGAGCATTTCTAGCATGTTTGGTTGAAATTGGAAATTTACATTTTTCACTTTTGTCAGACAATTGCAATATTCTCAAAATAAGCTAATTAGCTCAATTGGAGCATTTCTAGCATGTTTGGTTGAAATTGGAAATTTACATTTTTCACTTTTCCCAGACAATTGTAATATTCTCACAATAAGCTAATTAGCTCAATTGGAGCATTTCTAGCATGTTTGGTTGAAATTGGAAATTTACATTTTTCACTTTTGTCAGACGTTTGTAATATTCTCACAATAAGCTAATTAGCTCAATTAGAGCATTTCTAGCATGTTTGGTTGAAATTGGAAATTTACATTTCTCATGTTTGTCAGACGTTTGTAATATTCTCACAATAAGCTAATTAGCTTAATTGGAGCATTTCTAGCATGTTTGGTTGAAATTGGAAATTTACATTTTTCACTTTTGTCAGACGTTTGTAATATTCTCACAATAAGCTAATTAGCTCAATTGGAGCATTTCTAGCATGTTTGGCTGAATTTGGAAATTTACATTTTTCACTTTTGTCAGACGTTTGTAATATTCTCACAATAAGCTAATTAGCTTAATTGGAGCATTTCTAGCATGTTTGGTTGAAATTGGAAATTTACATTTTTCACTTTTCCCAGACAATTGTAATATTCTCACAATAAGCTAATTAGCTCAATTGGAGCATTTTTAGCAGGTTTGGTTGAAATTGGAAATTCACATTTTCACTTTTGTCAGACAATTGCAATATTCTCACAATAAGCTAATTAGCTCAATTGGAGCATTTCTAGCATGTTTGGTTGAAATTGGAAATTTACATTTTTCACTTTTGTCAGACAATTGCAATATTCTCACAATAAGCTAATTAGCTCAATTGGAGCATTTCTAGCATGTTTGGTTGAAATTGGAAATTCACATTTTTCACTTTTGTCAGACAATTGCAATATTCTCACAATAAGCTAATTAGCTCAATTGGAGCATTTTTAGCATGTTTGGTTGAAATTGGAAATTCACATTTTTCACTTTTGTCAGATAATTGCAATATTCTCACAATAAGCTAATTAGCTCAATTGGAGCATTTCTAGCATGTTTGGTTGAAATTGGAAATTTACATTTTTCACTTTTGTCAGACAATTGCAATATTCTCACAATAAGCTAATTAGCTCAATTAGAGCATTTCTAGCATGTTTGGTTGAAATTGGAAATTTACATTTTTCAGTGTTGTCAGACGTTTGTGATATTCTCACAATAAGCTAATTAGCTCAATTGGAGCATTTCTAGCATGTTTGGTTGAAATTGGAAATTTACATTTTTCACTTTTGTCAGACGTTTGTAAATTTCTTACAGTAGGCTTATTTGCGCAATTTGAGCAATTCTAGCATGTTTGGTTGAAATTGGAAATTTACATTTTTCACTTTTGTCAGACGTTTGTAATATTCTCACAATAAGCTAATTAGCTTAATTGGAGCATTTCTAGCATGTTTGGTTGAAATTGGAAATTTACATTTTTCACTTTTCCCAGACAATTGTAATATTCTCACAATAAGCTAATTAGCTCAATTGGAGCATTTCTAGCATGTTTGGTTGAAATTGGAAATTTACATTTTTCACTTTTGTCAGACGTTTGTAATATTCTCACAATAAGCTAATTAGCTCAATTAGAGCATTTCTAGCATGTTTGGTTGAAATTGGAAATTTACATTTCTCATGTTTGTCAGACGTTTGTAATATTCTCACAATAAGCTAATTAGCTCAATTGGAGCATTTCTAGCATGTTTGGCTGTATTTGGAAATTTACATTTTTCACTTTTGTCAGACGTTTGTAATATTCTCACAATAAGCTAATTAGCTTAATTGGAGCATTTCTAGCATGTTTGGTTGAAATTGGAAATTTACATTTTTCAGTTTTGTCAGACGTTTGTAATATTCTCACAATAAGCTATTTAGCTCAATTGGAGCATTTCTAGCATGTTTGGTTGAAATTGAAAATTTACATTTTTCAGTTTTGTCAGACGTTTGTAATATTCTCACAATAAGCTAATTAGCTCAATTGGAGCATTTCTAGCATGTTTGGTTGAAATTGGAAATTTACATTTTTCAGTTTTGTCAGACGTTTGTAAAATTCTTACAGTAGGCTTATTTGCGCAATTTGAGCAATTCTAGCATGTTTGGTTGAAATTGGAAATTTACATTTTTGACTTTTGTCAGACGTTTGTAATATTCTCACAATAAGCTAATTAGCTTAATTGGAGCATTTTTAGCATGTTTGGTTGAAATTGGAAATTTACATTTTTCACTTTTCCCAGACAATTGTAATATTCTCACAATAAGCTAATTAGCTCAATTGGAGCATCTCTAGCATGTTTGGTTGAAATTGGAAATTTACATTTTTCACTTTTGTCAGACAATTGCAATATTCTCACAATAAGCTAATTAGCTCAATTGGAGCATTTCTAGCATGTTTGGTTGAAATTGGAAATTTACATTTTTCAGTTTTGTCAGACGTTTGTAATATTCTCACAATAAGCTAATTAGCTCAATTGGAGCATTTCTAGCATGTTTGGTTGAAATTGGAAATTTACATTTTTCACTTTTGTCATACGTTTGTAAAATTCTTACAGTAGGCTTATTTGCGCAATTTGAGCATTTCTAGCATGTTTGGTTGAAATTGGAAATTTACATTTTTCAGTTTTGTCAGACGTTTGTAAAATTCTTACAGTAGGCTTATTTGCGCAATTTGAGCAATTCTAGCATGTTTGGTTGAAATTGGAAATTTACATTTTTGACTTTTGTCAGACGTTTGTAATATTCTCACAATAAGCTAATTAGCTTAATTGGAGCATTTTTAGCATGTTTGGTTGAAATTGGAAATTTACATTTTTCACTTTTCCCAGACAATTGTAATATTCTCACAATAAGCTAATTCGCTCAATTGGAGCATTTCTAGCATGTTTGGTTGAAATTGGAAATTTACATTTTTCACTTTTGTCAGACAATTGCAATATTCTCACAATAAGCTAATTAGCTCAATTGGAGCATTTCTAGCATGTTTGGTTGAAATTGGAAATTTACATTTTTCACTTTTGTCAGACGTTTGTAATATTCTCACAATAAGCTAATTAGCTCAATTGGAGCATTTCTAGCATGTTTGGTTGAAATTGGAAATTTACATTTTTCAGTTTTGTCAGACGTTTGTAATATTCTCACAATAAGCTAATTAGCTCAATTGGAGCATTTCTAGCATGTTTGGTTGAAATTGGAAATTTACATTTTTCACTTTTGTCAGACGTTTGTAAATTTCTTACAGTAGGCTTATTTGCGCAATTTGAGCAATTCTAGCATGTTTGGTTGAAATTGGAAATTTACATTTTTCAGTTTTGTCAGACGTTTGTAATATTCTCACAATAAGCTATTTAGCTCAATTGGAGCATTTCTAGCATGTTTGGTTGAAATTGAAAATTTACATTTTTCAGTTTTGTCAGACGTTTGTAATATTCTCACAATAAGCTAATTAGCTCAATTGGAGCATTTCTAGCATGTTTGGTTGAAATTAAAAATTTACATTTTTCAGTTTTGTCAGACGTTTGTAAAATTCTTACAGTAGGCTTATTTGCGCAATTTGAGCAATTCTAGCATGTTTGGTTGAAATTGGAAATTTACATTTTTGACTTTTGTCAGACGTTTGTAATATTCTCACAATAAGCTAATTAGCTTAATTGGAGCATTTTTAGCATGTTTGGTTGAAATTGGAAATTTACATTTTTCACTTTTCCCAGACAATTGTAATATTCTCACAATAAGCTAATTAGCTCAATTGGAGCATCTCTAGCATGTTTGGTTGAAATTGGAAATTTACATTTTTCACTTTTGTCAGACAATTGCAATATTCTCACAATAAGCTAATTAGCTCAATTGGAGCATTTCTAGCATGTTTGGTTGAAATTGGAAATTTACATTTTTCAGTTTTGTCAGACGTTTGTAATATTCTCACAATAAGCTAATTAGCTCAATTGGAGCATTTCTAGCATGTTTGGATGAAATTGGAAATTTACATTTTTCACTTTTGTCATACGTTTGTAAAATTCTTACAGTAGGCTTATTTGCGCAATTTGAGCATTTCTAGCATGTTTGGTTGAAATTGGAAATTTACATTTTTCAGTTTTGTCAGACGTTTGTAAAATTCTTACAGTAGGCTTATTTGCGCAATTTGAGCAATTCTAGCATGTTTGGTTGAAATTGGAAATTTACATTTTTGACTTTTGTCAGACGTTTGTAATATTCTCACAATAAGCTAATTAGCTTAATTGGAGCATTTTTAGCATGTTTGGTTGAAATTGGAAATTTACATTTTTCACTTTTCCCAGACAATTGTAATATTCTCACAATAAGCTAATTCGCTCAATTGGAGCATTTCTAGCATGTTTGGTTGAAATTGGAAATTTACATTTTTCACTTTTGTCAGACAATTGCAATATTCTCACAATAAGCTAATTAGCTCAATTGGAGCATTTCTAGCATGTTTGGTTGAAATTGGAAATTTACATTTTTCACTTTTGTCAGACGTTTGTAATATTCTCACAATAAGCTAATTAGCTCAATTGGAGCATTTCTAGCATGTTTGGTTGAAATTGGAAATTTACATTTTTCAGTTTTGTCAGACGTTTGTAATATTCTCACAATAAGCTAATTAGCTCAATTGGAGCATTTCTAGCATGTTTGGTTGAAATTGGAAATTTACATTTTTCACTTTTGTCAGACGTTTGTAAATTTCTTACAGTAGGCTTATTTGCGCAATTTGAGCAATTCTAGCATGTTTGGTTGAAATTGGAAATTTACATTTTTCACTTTTGTCAGACGTTTGTAATATTCTCACAATAAGCTAATTAGCTTAATTGGAGCATTTCTAGCATGTTTGGTTGAAATTGGAAATTTACATTTTTCACTTTTCCCAGACAATTGTAATATTCTCACAATAAGCTAATTAGCTCAATTGGAGCATTTCTAGCATGTTTGGTTGAAATTGGAAATTTACATTTTTCACTTTTGTCAGACGTTTGTAATATTCTCACAATAAGCTAATTAGCTCAATTAGAGCATTTCTAGCATGTTTGGTTGAAATTGGAAATTTACATTTCTCATGTTTGTCAGACGTTTGTAATATTCTCACAATAAGCTAATTAGCTCAATTGGAGCATTTCTAGCATGTTTGGCTGAATTTGGAAATTTACATTTTTCACTTTTGTCAGACAATTGCAATATTCTCACAATAAGCTAATTAGCTTAATTGGAGCATTTCTAGCATGTTTGGTTGAAATTGGAAATTTACATTTTTCACTTTTCCCAGACAATTGTAATATTCTCACAATAAGCTAATTAGCTCAATTGGAGCATTTCTAGCATGTTTGGTTGAAATTGGAAATTTACATTTTTCACTTTTGTCTGACGTTTGTAATATTCTCACAATAAGCTAATTAGCTCAATTAGAGCATTTCTTGCATGTTTGGTTGAAATTGGAAATTTACATTTCTCATGTTTGTCAGACGTTTGTAATATTCTCACAATAAGCTAATTAGCTCAATTGGAGCATTTCTAGCATGTTTGGCTGAATTTGGAAATTTACATTTTTCACTTTTGTCAGACGTTTGTAATATTCTCACAATAAGCTAAATAGCTTAATTGGAGCATTTCTAGCATGTTTGGTTGAAATTGGAAATTTACATTTTTCACTTTTCCCAGACAATTGTAATATTCTCACAAAAAGCTAATTAGCTCAATTGGAGCATTTCTAGCATGTTTGGTTGAAATTGGAAATTTACATTTTTCACTTTTGTCAGACAATTGCAATATTCTCACAATAAGCTAATTAGCTCAATTGGAGCATTTCTAGCATGTTTGGTTGAAATTGGAAATTTACATTTTTCAGTTTTGTCAGACGTTTGTAATATTCTCACAATAAGCTATTTAGCTCAATTGGAGCATTTCTAGCATGTTTGGTTGAAATTGAAAATTTACATTTTTCAGTTTTGTCAGACGTTTGTAATATTCTCACAATAAGCTAATTAGCTCAATTGGAGCATTTCTAGCATGTTTGGTTGAAATTGGAAATTTACATTTTTCAGTTTTGTCAGACGTTTGTAATATTCTCACAATAAGCTATTTAGCTCAATTGGAGCATTTCTAGCATGTTTGGTTGAAATTGAAAATTTACATTTTTCAGTTTTGTCAGACGTTTGTAATATTCTCACAATAAGCTAATTAGCTCAATTGGAGCATTTCTAGCATGTTTGGTTGAAATTGGAAATTTACATTTTTCACTTTTGTCATACGTTTGTAAAAATCTTACAGTAGGCTTATTTGCGCAATTTGAGCATTTCTAGCATGTTTGGTTGAAATTGGAAATTTACATTTTTCAGTTTTGTCAGACGTTTGTAAAATTCTTACAGTAGGCTTGTTTGCGCAATTTGAGCAATTCTAGCATGTTTGGTTGAAATTGGAAATTTACATTTTTGACTTTTGTCAGACGTTTGTAATATTCTCACAATAAGCTACTTAGCTTAATTGGAGCATTTTTAGCATGTTTGGTTGAAATTGGAAATTTACATTTTTCACTTTTCCCAGACAATTGTAATATTCTCACAATAAACTAATTAGCTCAATTGGAGCATTTCTAGCATGTTTGGTTGAAATTGGAAATTTACATTTTTCACTTTTGTCAGACAATTGCAATATTCTCACAATAAGCTAATTAGCTCAATTGGAGCATTTCTAGCATGTTTGGTTGAAATTGGAAATTTACATATTTCACTTTTCCCAGACAATTGTAATATTCTCACAATAAGCTAATTAGCTCAATTGGAGCATTTCTAGCATGTTTGGTTGAAATTGGAAATTTACATTTTTCACTTTTGTCAGACGTTTGTAATATTCTCACAATAAGCTAATTAGCTCAATTAGAGCATTTCTAGCATGTTTGGTTGAAATTGGAAATTTACATTTCTCATGTTTGTCAGACGTTTGTAATATTCTCACAATAAGCTAATTAGCTCAATTGGAGCATTTCTAGCATGTTTGGCTGAATTTGGAAATTTACATTTTTCACTTTTGTCAGACGTTTGTAATATTCTCACAATAAGCTAATTAGCTTAATTGGAGCATTTCTAGCATGTTTGGTTGAAATTGGAAATTTACATTTTTCACTTTTCCCAGACAATTGTAATATTCTCACAATAAGCTAATTAGCTCAATTGGAGCATTTTTAGCAGGTTTGGTTGAAATTGGAAATTCACATTTTCACTTTTGTCAGACAATTGCAATATTCTCACAATAAGCTAATTAGCTCAATTGGAGCATTTCTAGCATGTTTGGTTGAAATTGGAAATTTATATTTTTCACTTTTGTCAGACAATTGCAATATTCTCACAATAAGCTAATTAGCTCAATTGGAGCATTTCTAGCATGTTTGGTTGAAATTGGAAATTCACATTTTTCACTTTTGTCAGACAATTGCAATATTCTCACAATAAGCTAATTAGCTCAATTGGAGCATTTTTAGCATGTTTGGTTGAAATTGGAAATTCACATTTTTCACTTTTGTCAGATAATTGCAATATTCTCACAATAAGCTAATTAGCTCAATTGGAGCATTTCTAGCATGTTTGGTTGAAATTGGAAATTTACATTTTTCACTTTTGTCAGACAATTGCAATATTCTCACAATAAGCTAATTAGCTCAATTAGAGCATTTCTAGCATGTTTGGTTGAAATTGGAAATTTACATTTTTCAGTGTTGTCAGACGTTTGTAATATTCTCACAATAAGCTAATTAGCTCAATTGGAGCATTTCTAGCATGTTTGGTTGAAATTGGAAATTTACATTTTTCACTTTTGTCAGACGTTTGTAAATTTCTTACAGTAGGCTTATTTGCGCAATTTGAGCAATTCTAGCATGTTTGGTTGAAATTGGAAATTTACATTTTTCACTTTTGTCAGACGTTTGTAATATTCTCACAATAAGCTAATTAGCTTAATTGGAGCATTTCTAGCATGTTTGGTTGAAATTGGAAATTTACATTTTTCACTTTTCCCAGACAATTGTAATATTCTCACAATAAGCTAATTAGCTCAATTGGAGCATTTCTAGCATGTTTGGTTGAAATTGGAAATTTACATTTTTCACTTTTGTCAGACGTTTGTAATATTCTCACAATAAGCTAATTAGCTCAATTAGAGCATTTCTAGCATGTTTGGTTGAAATTGGAAATTTACATTTCTCATGTTTGTCAGACGTTTGTAATATTCTCACAATAAGCTAATTAGCTCAATTGGAGCATTTCTAGCATGTTTGGCTGAATTTGGAAATTTACATTTTTCACTTTTGTCAGACGTTTGTAATATTCTCACAATAAGCTAATTAGCTTAATTGGAGCATTTCTAGCATGTTTGGTTGAAATTGGAAATTTACATTTTTCACTTTTCCCAGACAATTGTAATATTCTCACAATAAGCTAATTAGCTCAATTGGAGCATTTCTAGCATGTTTGGTTGAAATTGGAAATTTACATTTTTCACTTTTGTCAGACAATTGCAATATTCTCACAATAAGCTAATTAGCTCAATTGGAGCATTTCTAGCATGTTTGGTTGAAATTGGAAATTTACATTTTTCAGTTTTGTCAGACGTTTGTAATATTCTCACAATAAGCTATTTAGCTCAATTGGAGCATTTCTAGCATGTTTGGTTGAAATTGAAAATTTACATTTTTCAGTTTTGTCAGACGTTTGTAATATTCTCACAATAAGCTAATTAGCTCAATTGGAGCATTTCTAGCATGTTTGGTTGAAATTGGAAATTTACATTTTTCAGTTTTGTCAGACGTTTGTAAAATTCTTACAGTAGGCTTATTTGCGCAATTTGAGCAATTCTAGCATGTTTGGTTGAAATTGGAAATTTACATTTTTCAGTTTTGTCAGACGTTTGTAATATTCTCACAATAAGCTAATTAGCTCAATTGGAGCATTTCTAGCATGTTTGGTTGAAATTGGAAATTTACATTTTTCACTTTTGTCAGACGTTTGTAAATTTCTTACAGTAGGCTTATTTGCGCAATTTGAGCAATTCTAGCATGTTTGGTTGAAATTGGAAATTTACATTTTTCACTTTTGTCAGACGTTTGTAATATTCTCACAATAAGCTAATTAGCTTAATTGGAGCATTTCTAGCATGTTTGGTTGAAATTGGAAATTTACATTTTTCACTTTTCCCAGACAATTGTAATATTCTCACAATAAGCTAATTAGCTCAATTGGAGCATTTCTAGCATGTTTGGTTGAAATTGGAAATTTACATTTTTCACTTTTGTCAGACGTTTGTAATATTCTCACAATAAGCTAATTAGCTCAATTAGAGCATTTCTAGCATGTTTGGTTGAAATTGGAAGTTTACATTTTTCAGTTTTGTCAGACGTTTGTAATATTCTCACAATAAGCTAATTAGCTCAATTGGAGCATTTCTAGCATGTTTGGTTGAAATTGGAAATTTACATTTTTCACTTTTGTCAGACGTTTGTAAATTTCTTACAGTAGGCTTATTTGCGCAATTTGAGCAATTCTAGCATGTTTGGTTGAAATTGGAAATTTACATTTTTCACTTTTGTCAGACGTTTGTAATATTCTCACAATAAGCTAATTAGCTTAATTGGAGCATTTCTAGCATGTTTGGTTGAAATTGGAAATTTACATTTTTCACTTTTCCCAGACAATTGTAATATTCTCACAATAAGCTAATTAGCTCAATTGGAGCATTTCTAGCATGTTTGGTTGAAATTGGAAATTTACATTTTTCACTTTTGTCAGACGTTTGTAATATTCTCACAATAAGCTAATTAGCTCAATTAGAGCATTTCTAGCATGTTTGGTTGAAATTGGAAATTTACATTTCTCATGTTTGTCAGACGTTTGTAATATTCTCACAATAAGCTAATTAGCTCAATTGGAGCATTTCTAGCATGTTCGGCTGAATTTGGAAATTTACATTTTTCACTTTTGTCAGACAATTGCAATATTCTCACAATAAGCTAATTAGCTTAATTGGAGCATTTCTAGCATGTTTGGTTGAAATTGGAAATTTACATTTTTCACTTTTCCCAGACAATTGTAATATTCTCACAATAAGCTAATTAGCTCAATTGGAGCATTTCTAGCATGTTTGGTTGAAATTGGAAATTTACATTTTTCACTTTTGTCTGACGTTTGTAATATTCTCACAATAAGCTAATTAGCTCAATTAGAGCATTTCTTGCATGTTTGGTTGAAATTGGAAATTTACATTTCTCATGTTTGTCAGACGTTTGTAATATTCTCACAATAAGCTAATTAGCTCAATTGGAGCATTTCTAGCATGTTTGGCTGAATTTGAAAATTTACATTTTTCACTTTTGTCAGACGTTTGTAATATTCTCACAATAAGCTAAATAGCTTAATTGGAGCATTTCTAGCATGTTTGGTTGAAATTGGAAATTTACATTTTTCACTTTTCCCAGACAATTGTAATATTCTCACAAAAAGCTAATTAGCTCAATTGGAGCATTTCTAGCATGTTTGGTTGAAATTGGAAATTTACATTTTTCACTTTTGTCAGACAATTGCAATATTCTCACAATAAGCTAATTAGCTCAATTGGAGCATTTCTAGCATGTTTGGTTGAAATTGGAAATTTACATTTTTCAGTTTTGTCAGACGTTTGTAATATTCTCACAATAAGCTATTTAGCTCAATTGGAGCATTTCTAGCATGTTTGGTTGAAATTGAAAATTTACATTTTTCAGTTTTGTCAGACGTTTGTAATATTCTCACAATAAGCTAATTAGCTCAATTGGAGCATTTCTAGCATGTTTGGTTGAAATTGGAAATTTACATTTTTCAGTTTTGTCAGACGTTTGTAATATTCTCACAATAAGCTATTTAGCTCAATTGGAGCATTTCTAGCATGTTTGGTTGAAATTGGAAATTTACATTTTTCACTTTTGTCATACGTTTGTAAAAATCTTACAGTAGGCTTATTTGCGCAATTTGAGCATTTCTAGCATGTTTGGTTGAAATTGGAAATTTACATTTTTCAGTTTTGTCAGACGTTTGTAAAATTCTTACAGTAGGCTTGTTTGCGCAATTTGAGCAATTCTAGCATGTTTGGTTGAAATTGGAAATTTACATTTTTGACTTTTGTCAGACGTTTGTAATATTCTCACAATAAGCTAATTAGCTTAATTGGAGCATTTTTAGCATGTTTGGTTGAAATTGGAAATTTACATTTTTCACTTTTCCCAGACAATTGTAATATTCTCACAATAAACTAATTAGCTCAATTGGAGCATTTCTAGCATGTTTGGTTGAAATTGGAAATTTACATTTTTCACTTTTGTCAGACAATTGCAATATTCTCACAATAAGCTAATTAGCTCAATTGGAGCATTTCTAGCATGTTTGGTTGAAATTGGAAATTTACATATTTCACTTTTCCCAGACAATTGTAATATTCTCACAATAAGCTAATTAGCTCAATTGGAGCATTTCTAGCATGTTTGGTTGAAATTGGAAATTTACATTTTTCACTTTTGTCAGACGTTTGTAATATTCTCACAATAAGCTAATTAGCTCAATTAGAGCATTTCTAGCATGTTTGGTTGAAATTGGAAATTTACATTTCTCATGTTTGTCAGACGTTTGTAATATTCTCACAATAAGCTAATTAGCTCAATTGGAGCATTTCTAGCATGTTTGGCTGAATTTGGAAATTTACATTTTTCACTTTTGTCAGACGTTTGTAATATTCTCACAATAAGCTAATTAGCTTAATTGGAGCATTTCTAGCATGTTTGGTTGAAATTGGAAATTTACATTTTTCACTTTTCCCAGACAATTGTAATATTCTCACAATAAGCTAATTAGCTCAATTGGAGCATTTTTAGCAGGTTTGGTTGAAATTGGAAATTCACATTTTCACTTTTGTCAGACAATTGCAATATTCTCACAATAAGCTAATTAGCTCAATTGGAGCATTTCTAGCATGTTTGGTTGAAATTGGAAATTTATATTTTTCACTTTTGTCAGACAATTGCAATATTCTCACAATAAGCTAATTAGCTCAATTGGAGCATTTCTAGCATGTTTGGTTGAAATTGGAAATTCACATTTTTCACTTTTGTCAGACAATTGCAATATTCTCACAATAAGCTAATTAGCTCAATTGGAGCATTTTTAGCATGTTTGGTTGAAATTGGAAATTCACATTTTTCACTTTTGTCAGATAATTGCAATATTCTCACAATAAGCTAATTAGCTCAATTGGAGCATTTCTAGCATGTTTGGTTGAAATTGGAAATTTACATTTTTCACTTTTGTCAGACAATTGCAATATTCTCACAATAAGCTAATTAGCTCAATTAGAGCATTTCTAGCATGTTTGGTTGAAATTGGAAATTTACATTTTTCAGTGTTGTCAGACGTTTGTAATATTCTCACAATAAGCTAATTAGCTCAATTGGAGCATTTCTAGCATGTTTGGTTGAAATTGGAAATTTACATTTTTCACTTTTGTCAGACGTTTGTAAATTTCTTACAGTAGGCTTATTTGCGCAATTTGAGCAATTCTAGCATGTTTGGTTGAAATTGGAAATTTACATTTTTCACTTTTGTCAGACGTTTGTAATATTCTCACAATAAGCTAATTAGCTTAATTGGAGCATTTCTAGCATGTTTGGTTGAAATTGGAAATTTACATTTTTCACTTTTCCCAGACAATTGTAATATTCTCACAATAAGCTAATTAGCTCAATTGGAGCATTTCTAGCATGTTTGGTTGAAATTGGAAATTTACATTTTTCACTTTTGTCAGACGTTTGTAATATTCTCACAATAAGCTAATTAGCTCAATTAGAGCATTTCTAGCATGTTTGGTTGAAATTGGAAATTTACATTTCTCATGTTTGTCAGACGTTTGTAATATTCTCACAATAAGCTAATTAGCTCAATTGGAGCATTTCTAGCATGTTTGGCTGAATTTGGAAATTTACATTTTTCACTTTTGTCAGACGTTTGTAATATTCTCACAATAAGCTAATTAGCTTAATTGGAGCATTTCTAGCATGTTTGGTTGAAATTGGAAATTTACATTTTTCACTTTTCCCAGACAATTGTAATATTCTCACAATAAGCTAATTAGCTCAATTGGAGCATTTCTAGCATGTTTGGTTGAAATTGGAAATTTACATTTTTCACTTTTGTCAGACAATTGCAATATTCTCACAATAAGCTAATTAGCTCAATTGGAGCATTTCTAGCATGTTTGGTTGAAATTGGAAATTTACATTTTTCAGTTTTGTCAGACGTTTGTAATATTCTCACAATAAGCTATTTAGCTCAATTGGAGCATTTCTAGCATGTTTGGTTGAAATTGAAAATTTACATTTTTCAGTTTTGTCAGACGTTTGTAATATTCTCACAATAAGCTAATTAGCTCAATTGGAGCATTTCTAGCATGTTTGGTTGAAATTGGAAATTTACATTTTTCAGTTTTGTCAGACGTTTGTAAAATTCTTACAGTAGGCTTATTTGCGCAATTTGAGCAATTCTAGCATGTTTGGTTGAAATTGGAAATTTACATTTTTGACTTTTGTCAGACGTTTGTAATATTCTCACAATAAGCTAATTAGCTTAATTGGAGCATTTTTAGCATGTTTGGTTGAAATTGGAAATTTACATTTTTCACTTTTCCCAGACAATTGTAATATTCTCACAATAAGCTAATTAGCTCAATTGGAGCATCTCTAGCATGTTTGGTTGAAATTGGAAAATTACATTTTTCACTTTTGTCAGACAATTGCAATATTCTCACAATAAGCTAATTAGCTCAATTGGAGCATTTCTAGCATGTTTGGTTGAAATTGGAAATTTACATTTTTCAGTTTTGTCAGACGTTTGTAATATTCTCACAATAAGCTAATTAGCTCAATTGGAGCATTTCTAGCATGTTTGGTTGAAATTGGAAATTTACATTTTTCACTTTTGTCATACGTTTGTAAAATTCTTACAGTAGGCTTATTTGCGCAATTTGAGCATTTCTAGCATGTTTGGTTGAAATTGGAAATTTACATTTTTCAGTTTTGTCAGACGTTTGTAAAATTCTTACAGTAGGCTTATTTGCGCAATTTGAGCAATTCTAGCATGTTTGGTTGAAATTGGAAATTTACATTTTTGACTTTTGTCAGACGTTTGTAATATTCTCACAATAAGCTAATTAGCTTAATTGGAGCATTTTTAGCATGTTTGGTTGAAATTGGAAATTTACATTTTTCACTTTTCCCAGACAATTGTAATATTCTCACAATAAGCTAATTCGCTCAATTGGAGCATTTCTAGCATGTTTGGTTGAAATTGGAAATTTACATTTTTCACTTTTGTCAGACAATTGCAATATTCTCACAATAAGCTAATTAGCTCAATTGGAGCATTTCTAGCATGTTTGGTTGAAATTGGAAATTTACATTTTTCACTTTTGTCAGACGTTTGTAATATTCTCACAATAAGCTAATTAGCTCAATTGGAGCATTTCTAGCATGTTTGGTTGAAATTGGAAATTTACATTTTTCAGTTTTGTCAGACGTTTGTAATATTCTCACAATAAGCTAATTAGCTCAATTGGAGCATTTCTAGCATGTTTGGTTGAAATTGGAAATTTACATTTTTCACTTTTGTCAGACGTTTGTAAATTTCTTACAGTAGGCTTATTTGCGCAATTTGAGCAATTCTAGCATGTTTGGTTGAAATTGGAAATTTACATTTTTCACTTTTGTCAGACGTTTGTAATATTCTCACAATAAGCTAATTAGCTTAATTGGAGCATTTCTAGCATGTTTGGTTGAAATTGGAAATTTACATTTTTCACTTTTCCCAGACAATTGTAATATTCTCACAATAAGCTAATTAGCTCAATTGGAGCATTTCTAGCATGTTTGGTTGAAATTGGAAATTTACATTTTTCACTTTTGTCAGACGTTTGTAATATTCTCACAATAAGCTAATTAGCTCAATTAGAGCATTTCTAGCATGTTTGGTTGAAATTGGAAATTTACATTTCTCATGTTTGTCAGACGTTTGTAATATTCTCACAATAAGCTAATTAGCTCAATTGGAGCATTTCTAGCATGTTTGGCTGAATTTGGAAATTTACATTTTTCACTTTTGTCAGACAATTGCAATATTCTCACAATAAGCTAATTAGCTCAATTGGAGCATTTCTAGCATGTTTGGTTGAAATTGGAAATTTACATTTTTCAGTTTTGTCAGACGTTTGTAATATTCTCACAATAAGCTAATTAGCTCAATTGGAGCATTTCTAGCATGTTTGGTTGAAATTGGAAATTTACATTTTTCACTTTTGTCAGACGTTTGTAATATTCTCACAATAAGCTAATTAGCTCAATTGGAGCATTTCTAGCATGTTTGGTTGAAATTGGAAATTTACATTTTTCAGTGTTGTCAGACGTTTGTAATAATCACACAATAAGCTAATTAGCTCAATTGGAGCATTTCTAGCATGTTTGGTTGAAATTGGAAATTTACATTTCTCATGTTTGTCAGACGTTTGTAATATTCACACAATAAGCTAATTAGCTCAATTGGAGCATTTCTAGCATGTTTGGCTGAATTTGGAAATTTACATTTTTCACTTTTGTCAGACGTTTGTAATATTCTCACAATAAGCTAATTAGCTTAATTGGAGCATTTCTAGCATGTTTGGTTGAAATTGGAAATTCACATTTTTCACTTTTCCCAGACAATTGTAATATTCTCACAATAAGCTAATTAGCTTAATTGGAGCATTTCTAGCATGTTTGGTTGAAATTGGAAATTTACATTTTTCACTTTTGTCAGACAATTGTAATTTTCTCACAATAAGCTAATTAGCTCAATTGGAGCATTTCTAGCATGTTTGGTTGAAATTGGAAATTTACATTTTTCAGTTTTGTCAGACGTTTGTAATATTCTCACAATAAGCTAAATAGCTCAATTGGAGCATTTCTAGCATGTTTGGTTGAAATTGAAAATTTACATTTTTCAGTTTTGTCAGACAATTGCAATATTCTCACAATAAGCCAATTAGCTCAATTGGAGCATTTCTAGCATGTTTGGTTGAAATTGGAAATTTACATTTTTCACTTTTGTCAGACAATTGCAATATTCTCACAATAAGCTAATTAGCTCAATTGGAGCATTTCTAGCATGTTTGGTTGAAATTGGAAATTTACATTTTTCAGTTTTGTCAGACGTTTGTAATATTCTCACAATAAGCTATTTAGCTCAATTGGAGCATTTCTAGCATGTTTGGTTGAAATTGAAAATTTACATTTTTCAGTTTTGTCAGACGTTTGTAATATTCTCACAATAAGCTAATTAGCTTAATTGGAGCATTTCTAGCATGTTTGGTTGAAATTGGAAATTTACATTTTTCACTTTTGTCATACGTTTGTAAAATTCTTACAGTAGGCTTATTTGCACAATTTGAGCATTTCTAGCATGTTTGGTTGAAATTGGAAATTTACATTTTTCAGTTTTGTCAGACGTTTGTAAAATTCTTACAGTAGGCTTATTTGCGCAATTTGAGCAATTCTAGCATGTTTGGTTGAAATTGGAAATTTACATTTTTGACTTTTGTCAGACGTTTGTAATATTCTCACAATAAGCTAATTAGCTTAATTGGAGCATTTTTAGCATGTTTGGTTGAAATTGGAAATTTACATTTTTCACTTTTCCCAGACAATTGTAATATTCTCACAATAAGCTAATTAGCTCAATTGGAGCATTTCTAGCATGTTTGGTTGAAATTGGAAATTTACATTTTTCACTTTTGTCAGACAATTGCAATATTCTCACAATAAGCTAATTAGCTCAATTGGAGCATTTCTAGCATGTTTGGTTGAAATTGGAAATTTACATTTTTCACTTTTGTCAGACGTTTGTAATATTCTCACAATAAGCTAATTAGCTCAATTGGAGCATTTCTAGCATGTTTGGTTGAAATTGGAAATTTACATTTTTCAGTTTTGTCAGACGTTTGTAATATTCTCACAATAAGCTAATTAGCTCAATTGGAGCATTTCTAGCATGTTTGGTTGAAATTGGAAATTTACATTTTTCACTTTTGTCAGACGTTTGTAATATTCTCACAATAAGCTAATTAGCTCAATTGGAGCATTTCTAGCATGTTTGGTTGAAATTGGAAATTTACATTTTTCAGTGTTGTCAGACGTTTGTAATAATCACACAATAAGCTAATTAGCTCAATTGGAGCATTTCTAGCATGTTTGGTTGAAATTGGAAATTTACATTTCTCATGTTTGTCAGACGTTTGTAATATTCACACAATAAGCTAATTAGCTCAATTGGAGCATTTCTAGCATGTTTGGTTGAAATTGGAAATTTACATTTTTCACTTTTGTCAAACAATTGCAATATTCTCACAATAAGCTAATTAGCTCAATTGGAGCATTTCTAGCATGTTTGGTTGAAATTGGAAATTTACATTTTTCACTTTTGTCAGACAAGTGCAATATTCTCACAATAAGCTGATTAGCTCAATTGGAGCATTTCTAGCATGTTTGGTTGAAATTGGAAATTTACATTTTTCTCTTTTGTCAGACAATTGCAATATTCTCACAATAAGCTAATTAGCTCAATTGGAGCATTTCTAGCATGTTTGGTTGAAATTGGAAATTTACATTTTTCAGTGTTGTCAGACGTTTGTAATATTCTCACAATAAGCTAATTAGCTCAATTGGAGCATTTCTAGCATGTTTGGTTGAAATTGGAAATTTACATTTTTCACTTTTGTCAGACGTTTGTAATATTCTCACAATAAGCTAATCAGCTCAATTGGAGCATTTCTAGCATGTTTGGTTGAAATTGGAAATTTACATTTTTCAGTGTTGTCAGACGTTTGTAATATTCACACAATAAGCTAATTAGCTCAATTGGAGCATTTTTAGCATGTTTGGTTGAAATTGGAAATTCACATTTTTCACTTTTGTCAGACAATTGCAATATTCTCACAATAAGCTAATTAGCTCAATTGGAGCATTTCTAGCATGTTTGGTTGAAATTGGAAATTTACATTTTTCACTTTTGTCAGACAATTGCAATATTCTCACAATAAGCTAATTAGCTCAATTGGAGCATTTCTAGCATGTTTGGTTGAAATTGGAAATTTACATTTTTCAGTGTTGTCAGACGTTTGTAATATTCTCACAATAAGCTAATTAGCTCAATTGGAGCATTTCTAGCATGTTTGGTTGAAATTGAAAATTTACATTTTTCAGTTTTGTCAGACGTTTGTAATATTCTCACAATAAGCTAATTAGCTCAATTGGAGCATTTCTAGCATGTTTGGTTGAAATTGGAATTTTACATTTTTCACTTTTGTCAGACGTTTGTAAAATTCTTACAGTAGGCTTATTTGCGCAATTTGAGCAATTCTAGCATGTTTGGTTGAAATTGGAAATTTACATTTTTCACTTTTGTCAGACGTTTGTAATATTCTCACAATAAGCTAATTAGCTTAATTGGAGCATTTCTAGCATGTTTGGTTGAAATTGGAAATTTACATTTTTCACTTTTCGAAGACAATTGTAATATTCTCACAATAAGCTAATTAGCTCAATTGGAGCATTTCTAGCATGTTTGGTTCAAATTGGAAATTTATATTTTTCACTTTTGTCAGACGTTTGTAATATTCTCACAATAAGCTAATTAGCTCAATTGGAGCATTTCTAGCATGTCTGGTTGAAATTGGAAATTTACATTTTTCACTTTTGTCAGACAATTGCAATATTCTCACAATAAGCTAATTAGCTCAATTGGAGCATTTTTAGCATGTTTGGTTGAAATTGGAAATTTACATTTTTCACTTTTGTCAGACAATTGCAATATTCTCACAATAAGCTAACTAGCTCAATTGGAGCATTTCTAGCATGTTTGGTTGAAATTGGAAATTTACAATTTTCACTTTTCCCAGACAATTGCAATATTCTCACAATAAGCTAATTAGGTCACTTGGAGCATTTCTAGCATGTTTGGTTGAAATTGGAAATTTACATTTTTCACTTTTGTCAGACGTTTGTAATATTCTCACAATAAGCTAATTAGCTCAATTAGAGCATTTCTAGCATGTTTGGTTGAAATTGGAAATTTACATTTCTCATGTTTGTCAGACGTTTGTAATATTCTCACAATAAGCTAATTAGCTCAATTGGAGCATTTCTAGCATGTTTGGCTGAATTTGGAAATTTACATTTTTCACTTTTGTCAGACGTTTGTAATATTCTCACAATAAGCTAATTAGCTTAATTGGAGCATTTCTAGCATGTTTGGTTGAAATTGGAAATTTACATTTTTCACTTTTCCAAGACAATTGTAATATTCTCACAATAAGCTAATTAGCTCAATTGGAGCATTTCTAGCATGTTTGGTTGAAATTGGAAATTTACATTTTTCACTTTTGTCAGACAATTGCAATATTCTCACAATAAGCTAATTAGCTCAATTGGAGCATTTCTAGCATGTTTGGTTGAAATTGGAAATTTACATTTTTCAGTTTTGTCAGACGTTTGTAATATTCTCACAATAAGCTATTTAGCTCAATTGGAGCATTTCTAGCATGTTTGGTTGAAATTGAAAATTTACATTTTTCAGTTTTGTCAGACGTTTGTATTATTCTCACAATAAGCTAATTAGCTCAATTGGAGCATTTCTAGCATGTTTGGTTGAAATTGGAAATTTACATTTTTCACTTTTGTCATACGTTTGTAAAATTCTTACAGTAGGCTTATTTGCGCAATTTGAGCATTTCTAGCATGTTTGTTTGAAATTGGAAATTTACATTTTTCAGTTTTGTCAGACGTTTGTAACATTCTTACAGTAGGCTTATTTGCGCAATTTGAGCAATTCTAGCATGTTTGGTTGAAATTGGAAATTTACATTTTTGACTTTTGTCAGACGTTTGTAATATTCTCACAATAAGCTAATTAGCTTAATTGGAGCATTTCTAGCATGTTTGGTTGAAATTGGAAATTTAAATTTTTCACTTTTGTCAGACAATTGCAATATTCTCACAATAAGCTAATTAGCTCAATTGGAGCATTTCTAGCATGTTTGGTTGAAATTGGAAATTTACATTTTTCAGTGTTGTCAGACGTTTGTAATATTCTCACAATAAGCTAATTAGCTCAATTGGAGCATTTCTAGCATGTTTGGTTGAAATTGAAAATTTACATTTTTCACTTTTGTCAGACGTTTGTAATATTCTCACAATAAGCTAATTAGCTTAATTGGAGCATTTCTAGCATGTTTGGTTGAAATTGGAAATTTACATTTTTCACTTTTCCCAGACAATTGTAATATTCTCACAATAAGCTAATTAGCTCAATTGGAGCATTTCTAGCATGTTTGGTTCAAATTGGAAATTTATATTTTTCACTTTTGTCAGACGTTTGTAATATTCTCACAATAAGCTAATTAGCTCAATTGGAGCATTTCTAGCATGTTTGGTTGAAATTGGAAATTTACATTTTTCACTTTTGTCAGACAATTGCAATATTCTCACAATAAGCTAATTAGCTCAATTGGAGCATTTTTAGCATGTTTGGTTAAAATTGGAAATTTACATTTTTCACTTTTGTCAGACAATTGCAATATTCTCACAATAAGCTAACTAGCTCAATTGGAGCATTTCTAGCATGTTTGGTTGAAATTGGAAATTTACAATTTTCACTTTTCCCAGACAATTGCAATATTCTCACAATAAGCTAATTAGGTCACTTGGAGCATTTCTAGCATGTTTGGTTGAAATTGGAAATTTACATTTTTCACTTTTGTCAGACGTTTGTAATATTCTCACAATAAGCTAATTAGCTTAATTGGAGCATTTCTAGCATGTTTGGTTGAAATTGGAAATTTACATTTTTCACTTTTTCCAGACAATTGTAATATTCTCACAATAAGCTAATTAGCTCAATTGGAGCATTTCTAGCATGTTTGGTTGAAATTGGAAATTTACATTTTTCACTTTTGTCAGACAATTGCAATATTCTCACAATAAGCTAATTAGCTCAATTGGAGCATTTCTAGCATGTTTGGTTGAAATTGGAAATTTACATTTTTCAGTTTTGTCAGACGTTTGTAATATTCTCACAATAAGCTATTTAGCTCAATTGGAGCATTTCTAGCATGTTTGGTTGAAATTGAAAATTTACATTTTTCAGTTTTGTCAGACGTTTGTATTATTCTCACAATAAGCTAATTAGCTCAATTGGAGCATTTCTAGCATGTTTGGTTGAAATTGGAAATTTACATTTTTCACTTTTGTCAGACAATTGCAATATTCTCACAATAAGCTAATTAGCTCAATTGGAGCATTTCTAGCATGTTTGGTTGAAATTGGAAATTTACATTTTTCAGTTTTGTCAGACGTTTGTAATATTCTCACAATAAGCTAATTAGCTCAATTGGAGCATTTCTAGCATGTTTGGTTGAAATTGGAAATTTACATTTTTCACTTTTGTCATACGTTTGTAAAATTCTTACAGTAGGCTTATTTGCGCAATTTGAGCATTTCTAGCATGTTTGGTTGAAATTGGAAATTTACATTTTTCAGTTTTGTCAGACGTTTGTAAAATTCTTACAGTAGGCTTATTTGCGCAATTTGAGCATTTCTAGCATGTTTGGTTGAAATTGGAAATTTACATTTTTGACTTTTGTCAGACGTTTGTAATATTCTCACAATAAGCTAATTAGCTTAATTGGAGCATTTTTAGCATGTTTGGTTGAAATTGGAAATTTACATTTTTCACTTTTCCCAGACAATTGTAATATTCTCACAATAAGCTAATTAGCTCAATTGGAGCATTTCTAGCATGTTTGGTTGAAATTGGAAATTTACATTTTTCAGTTTTGTCAGACGTTTGTAATATTCTCACAATAAGCTAATTAGCTCAATTGGAGCATTTCTAGCATGTTTGGTTGAAATTGGAAATTTACATTTTTCACTTTTGTCAGACGTTTGTAATATTCTCACAATAAGCTAATTAGCTCAATTGGAGCATTTCTAGCATGTTTGGTTGAAATTGGAAATTTACATTTTTCAGTGTTGTCAGACGTTTGTAATAATCACACAATAAGCTAATTAGCTCAATTGGAGCATTTCTAGCATGTTTGGTTGAAATTGGAAATTTACATTTCTCATGTTTGTCAGACGTTTGTAATATTCACACAATAAGCTAATTAGCTCAATTGGAGCATTTCTAGCATGTTTGGTTGAAATTGGAAATTTACATTTTTCAGTGTTGTCAGACGTTTGTAATAATCACACAATAAGCTAATTAGCTCAATTGGAGCATTTCTAGCATGTTTGGTTGAAATTGGAAATTTACATTTCTCATGTTTGTCAGACGTTTGTAATATTCACACAATAAGCTAATTAGCTCAATTGGAGCATTTCTAGCATGTTTGGTTGAAATTGGAAATTTACATTTTTCACTTTTGTCAGACAATTGCAATATTCTCACAATAAGCTAATTAGCTCAATTGGAGCATTTCTAGCATGTTTGGTTGAAATTGGAAATTTACATTTTTCACTTTTGTCAGACAAGTGCAATATTCTCACAATAAGCTGATTAGCTCAATTGGAGCATTTCTAGCATGTTTGGTTGAAATTGGAAATTTACATTTTTCACTTTTGTCAGACAATTGCAATATTCTCACAATAAGCTAATTAGCTCAATTGGAGCATTTCTAGCATGTTTGGTTGAAATTGGAAATTTACATTTTTCAGTGTTGTCAGACGTTTGTAATATTCTCACAATAAGCTAATTAGCTCAATTGGAGCATTTCTAGCATGTTTGGTTGAAATTGGAAATTTACATTTTTCACTTTTGTCAGACGTTTGTAATATTCTCACAATAAGCTAATTAGCTCAATTGGAGCATTTCTAGCATGTTTGGTTGAAATTGGAAATTTAAATTTTTCACTTTTGTCAGACAATTGCAATATTCTCACAATAAGCTAATTAGCTCAATTGGAGCATTTCTAGCATGTTTGGTTGAAATTGGAAATTTACATTTTTCACTTTTGTCAGACAATTGCAATATTCTCACAATAAGCTAATTAGCTCAATTGGAGCATTTCTAGCATGTTTGGTTGAAATTGAAAATTTACATTTTTCAGTTTTGTCAGACGTTTGTAATATTCTCACAATGAGCTAATTAGCTCAATTGGAGCATTTCTAGCATGTTTGGTTGAAATTGGAATTTTACATTTTTCACTTTTGTCAGACGTTTGTAAAATTCTTACAGTAGGCTTATTTGCGCAATTTGAGCAATTCTAGCATGTTTGGTTGAATTTGGAAATTTACATTTTTCACTTTTGTCAGACGTTTGTAATATTCTCACAATAAGCTAATTAGCTTAATTGGAGCATTTCTAGCATGTTTGGTTGAAATTGGAAATTCACATTTTTCACTTTTGTCAGACAATTGCAATATTCTCACAATAAGCTAATTAGCTCAATTGGAGCATTTCTAGCATGTTTGGTTGAAATTGGAAATTTACATTTTTCACTTTTGTCAGACAATTGCAATATTCTCACAATAAGCTAATTAGCTCAATTGGAGCATTTCTAGCATGTTTGGTTGAAATTGGAAATTTACATATTTCAGTTTTGTCAGACGTTTGTAATATTCTCACAATAAGCTATTTAGCTCAATTGGAGCATTTCTAGCATGTTTGGTTGAAATTGAAAATTTACATTTTTCAGTTTTGTCAGACGTTTGTAATATTCTCACAATAAGCTAATTAGCTCAATTGGAGCATTTCTAGCATGTTTGGTTGAAATTGGAAATTTACATTTTTCACTTTTGTCATACGTTTGTAAAATTCTTACAGTAGGCTTATTTGCGCAATTTGAGCATTTCTAGCATGTTTGGTTGAAATTGGAAATTTACATTTTTCAGTTTTGTCAGACGTTTGTAAAATTCTTACAGTAGGCTTATTTGCGCAATTTGAGCAATTCTAGCATGTTTGGTTGAAATTGGAAATTTACATTTTTGACTTTTGTCAGACGTTTGTAATATTCTCACAATAAGCTAATTAGCTTAATTGGAGCATTTTTAGCATGTTTGGTTGAAATTGGAAATTTACATTTTTCACTTTTCCCAGACAATTGTAATATTCTCACAATAAGCTAATTAGCTCAATTGGAGCATTTCTAGCATGTTTGGTTGAAATTGGAAATTTACATTTTTCACTTTTGTCAGACAATTGCAATATTCTCACAATAAGCTAATTAGCTCAATTGGAGCATTTCTAGCATGTTTGGTTGAAATTGGAAATTTACATTTTTCAGTTTTGTCAGACGTTTGTAATATTCTCACAATAAGCTATTTAGCTCAATTGGAGCATTTCTAGCATGTTTGGTTGAAATTGAAAATTTACATTTTTCAGTTTTGTCAGACGTTTGTAATATTCTCACAATAAGCTAATTAGCTCAATTGGAGCATTTCTAGCATGTTTGGTTGAAATTGGAAATTTACATTTTTCAGTTTTGTCAGACGTTTGTAAAATTCTTACAGTAGGCTTATTTGCGCAATTTGAGCAATTCTAGCATGTTTGGTTGAAATTGGAAATTTACATTTTTGACTTTTGTCAGACGTTTGTAATATTCTCACAATAAGCTAATTAGCTTAATTGGAGCATTTTTAGCATGTTTGGTTGAAATTGGAAATTTACATTTTTCACTTTTCCCAGACAATTGTAATATTCTCACAATAAGCTAATTAGCTCAATTGGAGCATCTCTAGCATGTTTGGTTGAAATTGGAAATTTACATTTTTCAGTTTTGTCAGACGTTTGTAATATTCTCACAATAAGCTAAATAGCTCAATTGGAGCATTTTTAGCATGTTTGGTTGAAATTGGAAATTCACATTTTTCACTTTTGTCAGACAATTGCAATATTCTCACAATAAGCTAATTAGCTCAATTGGAGCATTTCTAGCATGTTTGGTTGAAATTGGAAATTTACATTTTTCACTTTTGTCAGACAATTGCAATATTCTCACAATAAGCTAATTAGCTCAATTGGAGCATTTCTAGCATGTTTGGTTGAAATTGGAAATTTACATTTTTCAGTTTTGTCAGACGTTTGTAATATTCTCACAATAAGCTATTTAGCTCAATTGGAGCATTTCTAGCATGTTTGGTTGAAATTGAAAATTTACATTTTTCAGTTTTGTCAGACGTTTGTAATATTCTCTCAATAAGCTAATTAGCTCAATTGGAGCATTTCTAGCATGTTTGGTTGAAATTGGAAATTTACATTTTTCACTTTTGTCATACGTTTGTAAAATTCTTACTGTAGGCTTATTTGCGCAATTTGAGCATTTCTAGCATGTTTGGTTGAAATTGGAAATTTACATTTTTCAGTTTTGTCAGACGTTTGTAAAATTCTTACAGTAGGCTTATTTGCGCAATTTGAGCAATTCTAGCATGTTTGGTTGAAATTGGAAATTTACATTTTTGACTTTTGTCAGACGTTTGTAATATTCTCACAATAAGCTAATTAGCTTAATTGGAGCATTTTTAGCATGTTTGGTTGAAATTGGAAATTTACATTTTTCACTTTTCCCAGACAATTGTAATATTCTCACAATAAGCTAATTCGCTCAATTGGAGCATTTCTAGCATGTTTGGTTGAAATTGGAAATTTACATTTTTCACTTTTGTCAGACAATTGCAATATTCTCACAATAAGCTAATTAGCTCAATTGGAGCATTTCTAGCATGTTTGGTTGAAATTGGAAATTTACATTTTTCACTTTTGTCAGACGTTTGTAATATTCTCACAATAAGCTAATTAGCTCAATTGGAGCATTTCTAGCATGTTTGGTTGAAATTGGAAATTTACATTTTTCAGTTTTGTCAGACGTTTGTAATATTCTCACAATAATCTAATTAGCTCAATTGGAGCATTTCTAGCATGTTTGGTTGAAATTGGAAATTTACATTTTTCACTTTTGTCAGACGTTTGTAAATTTCTTACAGTAGGCTTATTTGCGCAATTTGAGCAATTCTAGCATGTTTGGTTGAAATTGGAAATTTACATTTTTCACTTTTGTCAGACGTTTGTAATATTCTCACAATAAGCTAATTAGCCAAATTGGAGCATTTCTAGCATGTTTGGTTGAAATTGGAAATTTACATTTTTCACTTTTCCCAGACAATTGTAATATTCTCACAATAAGCTAATTAGCTCAATTGGAGCATTTCTAGCATGTTTGGTTGAAATTGGAAATTTACATTTTTCACTTTTGTCAGACGTTTGTAATATTCTCACAATAAGCTAATTAGCTCAATTAGAGCATTTCTAGCATGTTTGGTTGAAATTGGAATTTTACATTTCTCATGTTTGTCAGACGTTTGTAATATTCTCACAATAAGCTAATTAGCTCAATTGGAGCATTTCTAGCATGTTTGGCTGAATTTGGAAATTTACATTTTTCACTTTTGTCAGACAATTGCAATATTCTCACAATAAGCTAATTAGCTCAATTGGAGCATTTCTAGCATGTTTGGTTGAAATTGGAAATTTACATTTTTCAGTTTTGTCAGACGTTTGTAATATTCTCACAATAAGCTAATTAGCTCAATTGGAGCATTTCTAGCATGTTTGGTTGAAATTGGAAATTTACATTTTTCACTTTTGTCAGACGTTTGTAATATTCTCACAATAAGCTAATTAGCTCAATTGGAGCATTTCTAGCATGTTTGGTTGAAATTGGAAATTTACATTTTTCAGTGTTGTCAGACGTTTGTAATAATCACACAATAAGCTAATTAGCTCAATTGGAGCATTTCTAGCATGTTTGGTTGAAATTGGAAATTTACATTTCTCATGTTTGTCAGACGTTTGTAATATTCACACAATAAGCTAATTAGCTCAATTGGAGCATTTCTAGCGTGTTTGGCTGAATTTGGAAATTTACATTTTTCACTTTTGTCAGACGTTTGTAATATTCTCACAATAAGCTAATTAGCTTAATTGGAGCATTTCTAGCATGTTTGGTTGAAATTGGAAATTTACATTTTTCACTTTTCCCAGACAATTGTAATATTCTCACAATAAGCTAATTAGCTTAATTGGAGCATTTCTAGCATGTTTGGTTGAAATTGGAAATTTACATTTTTCACTTTTGTCAGACAATTGTAATATTCTCACAATAAGCTAATTAGCTCAATTGGAGCATTTCTAGCATGTTTGGTTGAAATTGGAAATTTACATTTTTCAGTTTTGTCAGACGTTTGTAATATTCTCACAATAAGCTAAATAGCTCAATTGGAGCATTTCTAGCATGTTTGGTTGAAATTGAAAATTTACATTTTTCAGTTTTGTCAGACAATTGCAATATTCTCACAATAAGCTAATTAGCTCAATTGGAGCATTTCTAGCATGTTTGGTTGAAATTGGAAATTTACATTTTTCACTTTTGTCAGACAATTGCAATATTCTCACAATAAGCTAATTAGCTCAATTGGAGCATTTCTAGCATGTTTGGTTGAAATTGGAAATTTACAATTTTCAGTTTTGTCAGACGTTTGTAATATTCTCACAATAAGCTATTTAGCTCAATTGGAGCATTTCTAGCATGTTTGGTTGAAATTGAAAATTTACATTTTTCAGTTTTGTCAGACGTTTGTAATATTCTCACAATAAGCTAATTAGCTTAATTGGAGCATTTCTAGCATGTTTGGTTGAAATTGGAAATTTACATTTTTCACTTTTGTCATACGTTTGTAAAATTCTTACAGTAGGCTTATTTGCGCAATTTGAGCATTTCTAGCATGTTTGGTTGAAATTGGAAATTTACATTTTTCAGTTTTGTCAGACGTTTGTAAAATTCTTACAGTAGGCTTATTTGCGCAATTTGAGCAATTCTAGCATGTTTGGTTGAAATTGGAAATTTACATTTTTGACTTTTGTCAGACGTTTGTAATATTCTCACAATAAGCTAATTAGCTTAATTGGAGCATTTTTAGCATGTTTGGTTGAAATTGGAAATTTACATTTTTCACTTTTCCCAGGCAATTGTAATATTCTCACAATAAGCTAATTAGCTCAATTGGAGCATTTCTAGCATGTTTGGTTGAAATTGGAAATTTACATTTTTCACTTTTGTCAGACAATTGCAATATTCTCACAATAAGCTAATTAGCTCAATTGGAGCATTTCTAGCATGTTTGGTTGAAATTGGAAATTTACATTTTTCACTTTTGTCAGACGTTTGTAATATTCTCACAATAAGCTAATTAGCTCAATTGGAGCATTTCTAGCATGTTTGGTTGAAATTGGAAATTTACATTTTTCAGTGTTGTCAGACGTTTGTAATATTCACACAATAAGCTAATTAGCTCAATTGGAGCATTTTTAGCATGTTTGGTTGAAATTGGAAATTCACATTTTTCACTTTTGTCAGACAATTGCAATATTCTCACAATAAGCTAATTAGCTCAATTGGAGCATTTCTAGCATGTTTGGTTGAAATTGGAAATTTACATTTTTCACTTTTGTCAGACAATTGCAATATTCTCACAATAAGCTAATTAGCTCAATTGGAGCATTTCTAGCATGTTTGGTTGAAATTGGAAATTTACATTTTTCAGTGTTGTCAGACGTTTGTAATATTCTTACAGTAGGCTTATTTGCGCAATTTGAGCAATTCTAGCATGTTTGGTTGAAATTGGAAATTTACATTTTTCACTTTTGTCAGACGTTTGTAATATTCTCACAATAAGCTAATTAGCTTAATTGGAGCATTTCTAGCATGTTTGGTTGAAATTGGAAATTTACATTTTTCACTTTTCCCAGACAATTGTAATATTCTCACAATAAGCTAATTAGCTCAATTGGAGCATTTCTAGCATGTTTGGTTCAAATTGGAAATTTATATTTTTCACTTTTGTCAGACGTTTGTAATATTCTCACAATAAGCTAATTAGCTCAATTGGAGCATTTCTAGCATGTTTGGTTGAAATTGGAAATTTACATTTTTCACTTTTGTCAGACAATTGCAATATTCTCACAATAAGCTAATTAGCTCAATTGGAGCATTTTTAGCATGTTTGGTTGAAATTGGAAATTTACATTTTTCACTTTTGTCAGACAATTGCAATATTCTCACAATAAGCTAACTAGCTCAATTGGAGCATTTCTAGCATGTTTGGTTGAAATTGGAAATTTACAATTTTCACTTCTCCCAGACAATTGCAATATTCTCACAATAAGCTAATTAGGTCACTTGGAGCATTTCTAGCATGTTTGGTTGAAATTGGAAATTTACATTTTTCACTTTTGTCAGACGTTTGTAATATTCTCACAATAAGCTAATTAGCTCAATTAGAGCATTTCTAGCATGTTTGGTTGAAATTGGAAATTTAAATTTCTCATGTTTGTCAGACGTTTGTAATATTCTCACAATAAGCTAATTAGCTCAATTGGAGCATTTCTAGCATGGTTGGCTGAATATGGAAATTTACATTTTTCACTTTTGTCAGACGTTTGTAATATTCTCACAATAAGCTAATTAGCTTAATTGGAGCATTTCTAGCATGTTTGGTTGAAATTGGAAATTTACATTTTTCACTTTTCCCAGACAATTGTAATATTCTCACAATAAGCTAATTAGCTCAATTGGAGCATTTCTAGCATGTTTGGTTGAAATTGGAAATTTACATTTTTCACTTTTGTCAGACAATTGCAATATTCTCACAATAAGCTAATTAGCTCAATTGGAGCATTTCTAGCATGTTTGGTTGAAATTGGAAATTTACATTTTTCAGTTTTGTCAGACGTTTGTAATATTCTCACAATAAGCTATTTAGCTCAATTGGAGCATTTCTAGCATGTTTGGTTGAAATTAAAAATTTACATTTTTCAGTTTTGTCAGACGTTTGTAATATTCTCACAATAAGCTAATTAGCTCAATTGGAGCATTTCTAGCATGTTTGGTTGAAATTGGAAATTTACATTTTTCACTTTTGTCATACGTTTGTAAAATTCTTACAGTAGGCTTATTTGCGCAATTTGAGCATTTCTAGCATGTTTGTTTGAAATTGGAAATTTACATTTTTCAGTTTTGTCAGACGTTTGTAAAATTCTTACAGTAGGCTTATTTGCGCAATTTGAGCAATTCTAGCATGTTTGGTTGAAATTGGAAATTTACATTTTTGACTTTTGTCAGACGTTTGTAATATTCTCACAATAAGCTAATTAGCTTAATTGGAGCATTTTTAGCATGTTTTGTTGAAATTGGAAATTTACATTTTTCACTTTTCCCAGACAATTGTAATATTCTCACAATAAGCTAATTAGCTCAATTGGAGCATTTCTAGCATGTTTGGTTGAAATTGGAAATTTACATTTTTCAGTTTTGTCAGACGTTTGTAATATTCTCACAATAAGCTAAATAGCTCAATTGGAGCATTTTTAGCATGTTTGGTTGAAATTGGAAATTCACATTTTTCACTTTTGTCAGACAATTGCAATATTCTCACAATAAGCTAATTAGCTCAATTGGAGCATTTCTAGCATGTTTGGTTGAAATTGGAAATTTACATTTTTCACTTTTGTCAGACAATTGCAATATTCTCACAATAAGCTAATTAGCTCAATTGGAGCATTTCTAGCATGTTTGGTTGAAATTGGAAATTTACATTTTTCAGTTTTGTCAGACGTTTGTAATATTCTCACAATAAGCTAATTAGCTCAATTGGAGCATTTCTAGCATGTTTGGTTGAAATTGGAAATTTACATTTTTCACTTTTGTCATACGTTTGTAAAATTCTTACAGTAGGCTTATTTGCGCAATTTGAGCATTTCTAGCATGTTTGGTTGAAATTGGAAATTTACATTTTTCAGTTTTGTCAGACGTTTGTAAAATTCTTACAGTAGGCTTATTTGCGCAATTTGAGCATTTCTAGCATGTTTGGTTGAAATTGGAAATTTACATTTTTGACTTTTGTCAGACGTTTGTAATATTCTCACAATAAGCTAATTAGCTTAATTGGAGCATTTTTAGCATGTTTGGTTGAAATTGGAAATTTACATTTTTCACTTTTCCCAGACAATTGTAATATTCTCACAATAAGCTAATTAGCTCAATTGGAGCATTTCTAGCATGTTTGGTTGAAATTGGAAATTTACATTTTTCACTTTTGTCAGACAATTGCAATATTCTCACAATAAGCTAATTAGCTCAATTGGAGCATTTCTAGCATGTTTGGTTGAAATTGGAAATTTACATTTTTCACTTTTGTCAGACGTTTGTAATATTCTCACAATAAGCTAATTAGCTCAATTGGAGCATTTCTAGCATGTTTGGTTGAAATTGGAAATTTACATTTTTCAGTTTTGTCAGACGTTTGTAATATTCTCACAATAAGCTAATTAGCTCAATTGGAGCATTTCTAGCATGTTTGGTTGAAATTGGAAATTTACATTTTTCACTTTTGTCAGACATTTGTAATATTCTCACAATAAGCTAATTAGCTCAATTGGAGCATTTCTAGCATGTTTGGTTGAAATTGGAAATTTACATTTTTCAGTGTTGTCAGACGTTTGTAATAATCACACAATAAGCTAATTAGCTCAATTGGAGCATTTCTAGCATGTTTGGTTGAAATTGGAAATTTACATTTCTCATGTTTGCCAGACGTTTGTAATATTCACACAATAAGCTAATTAGCTCAATTGGAGCATTTCTAGCATGTTTGGTTGAAATTGGAAATTTACATTTTTCACTTTTGTCAGACAATTGCAATATTCTCACAATAAGCTAATTAGCTCAATTGGAGCATTTCTAGCATGTTTGGTTGAAATTGGAAATTTACATTTTTCACTTTTGTCAGACAAGTGCAATATTCTCACAATAAGCTGATTAGCTCAATTGGAGCATTTCTAGCATGTTTGGTTGAAATTGGAAATTTACATTTTTCACTTTTGTCAGACAATTGCAATATTCTCACAATAAGCTAATTAGCTCAATTGGAGCATTTCTAGCATGTTTGGTTGAAATTGGAAATTTACATTTTTCAGTGTTGTCAGACGTTTGTAATATTCTCACAATAAGCTAATTAGCTCAATTGGAGCATTTCTAGCATGTTTGGTTGAAATTGGAAATTTACATTTTTCACTTTTGTCAGACGTTTGTAATATTCTCACAATAAGCTAATTAGCTCAATTGGAGCATTTCTAGCATGTTTGGTTGAAATTGGAAATTTACATTTTTCAGTGTTGTCAGACGTTTGTAATATTCACACAATAAGCTAATTAGCTCAATTGGAGCATTTTTAGCATGTTTGGTTGAAATTGGAAATTCACATTTTTCACTTTTGTCAGACAATTGCAATATTCTCACAATAAGCTAATTAGCTCAATTGGAGCATTTCTAGCATGTTTGGTTGAAATTGGAAATTTACATTTTTCACTTTTGTCAGACAATTGCAATATTCTCACAATAAGCTAATTAGCTCAATTGGAGCATTTCTAGCATGTTTGGTTGAAATTGGAAATTTACATTTTTCAGTGTTGTCAGACGTTTGTAATATTCTCACAATAAGCTAATTAGCTCAATTGGAGCATTTTTAGCATGTTTGGTTGAAATTGAAAATTTACATTTTTCAGTTTTGTCAGACGTTTGTAATATTCTCACAATAAGCTAATTAGCTCAATTGGAGCATTTCTAGCATGTTTGGTTGAAATTGGAATTTTACATTTTTCACTTTTGTCAGACGTTTGTAAAATTCTTACAGTAGGCTTATTTGCGCAATTTGAGCAATTCTAGCATGTTTGGTTGAATTTGGAAATTTACATTTTTCACTTTTGTCAGACGTTTGTAATATTCTCACAATAAGCTAATTAGCTTAATTGGAGCATTTCTAGCATGTTTGGTTGAAATTGGAAATTCACATTTTTCACTTTTGTCAGACAATTGCAATATTCTCACAATAAGCTAATTAGCTCAATTGGAGCATTTCTAGCATGTTTGGTTGAAATTGGAAATTTACATTTTTCACTTTTGTCAGACAATTGCAATATTCTCACAATAAGCTAATTAGCTCAATTGGAGCATTTCTAGCATGTTTGGTTGAAATTGGAAATTTACATATTTCAGTTTTGTCAGACGTTTGTAATATTCTCACAATAAGCTATTTAGCTCAATTGGAGCATTTCTAGCATGTTTGGTTGAAATTGAAAATTTACATTTTTCAGTTTTGTCAGACGTTTGTAATATTCTCACGATAAGCTAATTAGCTCAATTGGAGCATTTCTAGCATGTTTGGTTGAAATTGGAAATTTACATTTTTCACTTTTGTCATACGTTTGTAAAATTCTTACAGTAGGCTTAATTGCGCAATTTGAGCATTTCTAGCATGTTTGGTTGAAATTGGAAATTTACATTTTTCAGTTTTGTCAGACGTTTGTAAAATTCTTACAGTAGGCTTATTTGCGCAATTTGAGCAATTCTAGCATGTTTGGTTGAAATTGGAAATTTACATTTTTGACTTTTGTCAGACGTTTGTAATATTCTCACAATAAGCTAATTAGCTTAATTGTAGCATTTTTAGCATGTTTGGTTGAAATTGGAAATTTACATTTTTCACTTTTCCCAGACAATTGTAATATTCTCACAATAAGCTAATTAGCTCAATTGGAGCATTTCTAGCATGTTTGGTTGAAATTGGAAATTTACATTTTTCACTTTTGTCAGACAATTGCAATATTCTCACAATAAGCTAATTAGCTCAATTGGAGCATTTCTAGCATGTTTGGTTGAAATTGGAAATTTACATTTTTCACTTTTGTCAGACGTTTGTAATATTCTCACAATAAGCTAATTAGCTCAATTGGAGCATTTCTAGCATGTTTGGTTGAAATTGGAAATTTACATTTTTCAGTTTTGTCAGACGTTTGTAATATTCTCACAATAAGCTAATTAGCTCAATTGGAGCATTTCTAGCATGTTTGGTTGAAATTGGAAATTTACATTTTTCACTTTTGTCAGACGTTTGTAATATTCTCACAATAAGCTAATTAGCTCAATTGGAGCATTTCTAGCATGTTTGGTTGAAATTGGAAATTTACATTTCTCATGTTTGTCAGACGTTTGTAATATTCACACAATAAGCTAATTAGCTCAATTGGAGCATTTCTAGCATGTTTGGTTGAAATTGGAAATTTACATTTTTCACTTTTGTCAAACAATTGCAATATTCTCACAATAAGCTAATTAGCTCAATTGGAGCATTTCTAGCATGTTTGGTTGAAATTGGAAATTTACATTTTTCACTTTTGTCAGACAAGTGCAATATTCTCACAATAAGCTGATTAGCTCAATTGGAGCATTTCTAGCATGTTTGGTTGAAATTGGAAATTTACATTTTTCACTTTTGTCAGACAATTGCAATATTCTCACAATAAGCTAATTAGCTCAATTGGAGCATTTCTAGCATGTTTGGTTGAAATTGGAAATTTACATTTTTCAGTGTTGTCAGACGTTTGTAATATTCTCACAATAAGCTAATTAGCTCAATTGGAGCATTTCTAGCATGTTTGGTTGAAATTGGAAATTTACATTTTTCACTTTTGTCAGACGTTTGTAATATTCTCACAATAAGCTAATTAGCTCAATTGGAGCATTTCTAGCATGTTTGGTTGAAATTGGAAATTTACATTTTTCAGTGTTGTCAGACGTTTGTAATATTCACACAATAAGCTAATTAGCTCAATTGGAGCATTTTTAGCATGTTTGGTTGAAATTGGAAATTCACATTTTTCACTTTTGTCAGACAATTGCAATATTCTCACAATAAGCTAATTAGCTCAATTGGAGCATTTCTAGCATGTTTGGTTGAAATTGGAAATTTACATTTTTCACTTTTGTCAGACAATTGCAATATTCTCACAATAAGCTAATTAGCTCAATTGGAGCATTTCTAGCATGTTTGTTTGAAATTGGAAATTTACATTTTTCAGTGTTGTCAGACGTTTGTAATATTCTCACAATAAGCTAATTAGCTCAATTGGAGCATTTCTAGCATGTTTGGTTGAAATTGAAAATTTACATTTTTCAGTTTTGTCAGACGTTTGTAATATTCTCACAATAAGCTAATTAGCTCAATTGGAGCATTTCTAGCATGTTTGGTTGAAATTGGAATTTTACATTTTTCACTTTTGTCAGACGTTTGTAAAATTCTTACAGTAGGCTTATTTGCGCAATTTGAGCAATTCTAGCATGTTTGGTTGAAATTGGAAATTTACATTTTTCACTTTTGTCAGACGTTTGTAATATTCTCACAATAAGCTAATTAGCTCAATTGGAGCATTTCTAGCATGTTTGGTTGAAATTGGAAATTTACATTTTTCAGTTTTGTCAGACGTTTGTAATATTCTCACAATAAGCTAATTAGCTCAATTGGAGCATTTCTAGCATGTTTGGTTGAAATTGGAAATTTACATTTTTCACTTTTGTCAGACATTTGTAATATTCTCACAATAAGCTAATTAGCTCAATTGGAGCATTTCTAGCATGTTTGGTTGAAATTGGAAATTTACATTTTTCAGTGTTGTCAGACGTTTGTAATAATCACACAATAAGCTAATTAGCTCAATTGGAGCATTTCTAGCATGTTTGGTTGAAATTGGAAATTTACATTTCTCATGTTTGCCAGACGTTTGTAATATTCACACAATAAGCTAATTAGCTCAATTGGAGCATTTCTAGCATGTTTGGTTGAAATTGGAAATTTACATTTTTCACTTTTGTCAGACAATTGCAATATTCTCACAATAAGCTAATTAGCTCAATTGGAGCATTTCTAGCATGTTTGGTTGAAATTGGAAATTTACATTTTTCACTTTTGTCAGACAAGTGCAATATTCTCACAATAAGCTGATTAGCTCAATTGGAGCATTTCTAGCATGTTTGGTTGAAATTGGAAATTTACATTTTTCACTTTTGTCAGACAATTGCAATATTCTCACAATAAGCTAATTAGCTCAATTGGAGCATTTCTAGCATGTTTGGTTGAAATTGGAAATTTACATTTTTCAGTGTTGTCAGACGTTTGTAATATTCTCACAATAAGCTAATTAGCTCAATTGGAGCATTTCTAGCATGTTTGGTTGAAATTGGAAATTTACATTTTTCACTTTTGTCAGACGTTTGTAATATTCTCACAATAAGCTAATTAGCTCAATTGGAGCATTTCTAGCATGTTTGGTTGAAATTGGAAATTTACATTTTTCAGTGTTGTCAGACGTTTGTAATATTCACACAATAAGCTAATTAGCTCAATTGGAGCATTTTTAGCATGTTTGGTTGAAATTGGAAATTCACATTTTTCACTTTTGTCAGACAATTGCAATATTCTCACAATAAGCTAATTAGCTCAATTGGAGCATTTCTAGCATGTTTGGTTGAAATTGGAAATTTACATTTTTCACTTTTGTCAGACAATTGCAATATTCTCACAATAAGCTAATTAGCTCAATTGGAGCATTTCTAGCATGTTTGGTTGAAATTGGAAATTTACATTTTTCAGTGTTGTCAGACGTTTGTAATATTCTCACAATAAGCTAATTAGCTCAATTGGAGCATTTTTAGCATGTTTGGTTGAAATTGAAAATTTACATTTTTCAGTTTTGTCAGACGTTTGTAATATTCTCACAATAAGCTAATTAGCTCAATTGGAGCATTTCTAGCATGTTTGGTTGAAATTGGAATTTTACATTTTTCACTTTTGTCAGACGTTTGTAAAATTCTTACAGTAGGCTTATTTGCGCAATTTGAGCAATTCTAGCATGTTTGGTTGAATTTGGAAATTTACATTTTTCACTTTTGTCAGACGTTTGTAATATTCTCACAATAAGCTAATTAGCTTAATTGGAGCATTTCTAGCATGTTTGGTTGAAATTGGAAATTCACATTTTTCACTTTTGTCAGACAATTGCAATATTCTCACAATAAGCTAATTAGCTCAATTGGAGCATTTCTAGCATGTTTGGTTGAAATTGGAAATTTACATTTTTCACTTTTGTCAGACAATTGCAATATTCTCACAATAAGCTAATTAGCTCAATTGGAGCATTTCTAGCATGTTTGGTTGAAATTGGAAATTTACATATTTCAGTTTTGTCAGACGTTTGTAATATTCTCACAATAAGCTATTTAGCTCAATTGGAGCATTTCTAGCATGTTTGGTTGAAATTGAAAATTTACATTTTTCAGTTTTGTCAGACGTTTGTAATATTCTCACGATAAGCTAATTAGCTCAATTGGAGCATTTCTAGCATGTTTGGTTGAAATTGGAAATTTACATTTTTCACTTTTGTCATACGTTTGTAAAATTCTTACAGTAGGCTTAATTGCGCAATTTGAGCATTTCTAGCATGTTTGGTTGAAATTGGAAATTTACATTTTTCAGTTTTGTCAGACGTTTGTAAAATTCTTACAGTAGGCTTATTTGCGCAATTTGAGCAATTCTAGCATGTTTGGTTGAAATTGGAAATTTACATTTTTGACTTTTGTCAGACGTTTGTAATATTCTCACAATAAGCTAATTAGCTTAATTGGAGCATTTTTAGCATGTTTGGTTGAAATTGGAAATTTACATTTTTCACTTTTCCCAGACAATTGTAATATTCTCACAATAAGCTAATTAGCTCAATTGGAGCATTTCTAGCATGTTTGGTTGAAATTGGAAATTTACATTTTTCACTTTTGTCAGACAATTGCAATATTCTCACAATAAGCTAATTAGCTCAATTGGAGCATTTCTAGCATGTTTGGTTGAAATTGGAAATTTACATTTTTCACTTTTGTCAGACGTTTGTAATATTCTCACAATAAGCTAATTAGCTCAATTGGAGCATTTCTAGCATGTTTGGTTGAAATTGGAAATTTACATTTTTCAGTTTTGTCAGACGTTTGTAATATTCTCACAATAAGCTAATTAGCTCAATTGGAGCATTTCTAGCATGTTTGGTTGAAATTGGAAATTTACATTTTTCACTTTTGTCAGACGTTTGTAATATTCTCACAATAAGCTAATTAGCTCAATTGGAGCATTTCTAGCATGTTTGGTTGAAATTGGAAATTTACATTTCTCATGTTTGTCAGACGTTTGTAATATTCACACAATAAGCTAATTAGCTCAATTGGAGCATTTCTAGCATGTTTGGTTGAAATTGGAAATTTACATTTTTCACTTTTGTCAAACAATTGCAATATTCTCACAATAAGCTAATTAGCTCAATTGGAGCATTTCTAGCATGTTTGGTTGAAATTGGAAATTTACATTTTTCACTTTTGTCAGACAAGTGCAATATTCTCACAATAAGCTGATTAGCTCAATTGGAGCATTTCTAGCATGTTTGGTTGAAATTGGAAATTTACATTTTTCACTTTTGTCAGACAATTGCAATATTCTCACAATAAGCTAATTAGCTCAATTGGAGCATTTCTAGCATGTTTGGTTGAAATTGGAAATTTACATTTTTCAGTGTTGTCAGACGTTTGTAATATTCTCACAATAAGCTAATTAGCTCAATTGGAGCATTTCTAGCATGTTTGGTTGAAATTGGAAATTTACATTTTTCACTTTTGTCAGACGTTTGTAATATTCTCACAATAAGCTAATTAGCTCAATTGGAGCATTTCTAGCATGTTTGGTTGAAATTGGAAATTTACATTTTTCAGTGTTGTCAGACGTTTGTAATATTCACACAATAAGCTAATTAGCTCAATTGGAGCATTTTTAGCATGTTTGGTTGAAATTGGAAATTCACATTTTTCACTTTTGTCAGACAATTGCAATATTCTCACAATAAGCTAATTAGCTCAATTGGAGCATTTCTAGCATGTTTGGTTGAAATTGGAAATTTACATTTTTCACTTTTGTCAGACAATTGCAATATTCTCACAATAAGCTAATTAGCTCAATTGGAGCATTTCTAGCATGTTTGTTTGAAATTGGAAATTTACATTTTTCAGTGTTGTCAGACGTTTGTAATATTCTCACAATAAGCTAATTAGCTCAATTGGAGCATTTCTAGCATGTTTGGTTGAAATTGAAAATTTACATTTTTCAGTTTTGTCAGACGTTTGTAATATTCTCACAATAAGCTAATTAGCTCAATTGGAGCATTTCTAGCATGTTTGGTTGAAATTGGAATTTTACATTTTTCACTTTTGTCAGACGTTTGTAAAATTCTTACAGTAGGCTTATTTGCGCAATTTGAGCAATTCTAGCATGTTTGGTTGAAATTGGAAATTTACATTTTTCACTTTTGTCAGACGTTTGTAATATTCTCACAATAAGCTAATTAGCTTAATTGGAGCATTTCTAGCATGTTTGGTTGAAATTGGAAATTTACATTTTTCACTTTTCCCAGACAATTGTAATATTCTCACAATAAGCTAATTAGCTCAATTGGAGCATTTCTAGCATGTTTGGTTCAAATTGGAAATTTATTTTTTTCACTTTTGTCAGACGTTTGTAATATTCTCACAATAAGCTAATTAGCTCAATTGGAGCATTTCTAGCATGTTTGGTTGAAATTGGAAATTTACATTTTTCACTTTTGTCAGACAAGTGCAATATTCTCACAATAAGCTGATTAGCTCAATTGGAGCATTTCTAGCATGTTTGGTTGAAATTGGAAATTTACATTTTTCACTTTTGTCAGACAATTGCAATATTCTCACAATAAGCTAATTAGCTCAATTGGAGCATTTTTAGCATGTTTGGTTGAAATTGGAAATTTACATTTTTCACTTTTGTCAGACAAGTGCAATATTCTCACAATAAGCTGATTAGCTCAATTGGAGCATTTCTAGCATGTTTGGTTGAAATTGGAAATTTACATTTTTCACTTTTGTCAGACAATTGCAATATTCTCACAATAAGCTAATTAGCTCAATTGGAGCATTTCTAGCATGTTTGGTTGAAATTGGAAATTTACATTTTTCAGTGTTGTCAGACGTTTGTAATATTCACACAATAAGCTAATTAGCTCAATTGGAGCATTTCTAGCATGTTTGGTTGAAATTGGAAATTTACATTTTTCACTTTTGTCAGACGTTTGTAATATTCTCACAATAAGCTAATTAGCTCAATTGGAGCATTTCTAGCATGTTTGGTTGAAATTGGAAATTTACATTTTTCAGTGTTGTCAGACGTTTGTAATATTCACACAATAAGCTAATTAGCTCAATTGGAGCATTTTTAGCATGTTTGGTTGAAATTGGAAATTCACATTTTTCACTTTTGTCAGACAATTGCAATATTCTCACAATAAGCTAATTAGCTCAATTGGAGCATTTCTAGCATGTTTGGTTGAAATTGGAAATTTACATTTTTCACTTTTGTCAGACAATTGCAATATTCTCACAATAAGCTAATTAGCTCAATTGGAGCATTTCTAGCATGTTTGGTTGAAATTGGAAATTTACATTTTTCAGTGTTGTCAGACGTTTGTAATATTCTCACAATAAGCTAATTAGCTCAATTGGAGCATTTCTAGCATGTTTGGTTGAAATTGAAAATTTACATTTTTCAGTTTTGTCAGACGTTTGTAATATTCTCACAATAAGCTAATTAGCTCAATTGGAGCATTTCTAGCATGTTTGGTTGAAATTGGAATTTTACATTTTTCACTTTTGTCAGACGTTTGTAAAATTCTTACAGTAGGCTTATTTGCGCAATTTGAGCAATTCTAGCATGTTTGGTTGAAATTGGAAATTTACATTTTTCACTTTTGTCAGACGTTTGTAATATTCTCACAATAAGCTAATTAGCTTAATTGGAGCATTTCTAGCATGTTTGGTTGAAATTGGAAATTTACATTTTTCACTTTTCCCAGACAATTGTAATATTCTCACAATAAGCTAATTAGCTCAATTGGAGCATTTCTAGCATGTTTGGTTCAAATTGGAAATTTATATTTTTCACTTTTGTCAGACGTTTGTAATATTCTCACAATAAGCTAATTAGCTCAATTGGAGCATTTCTAGCATGTTTGGTTGAAATTGGAAATTTACATTTTTCACTTTTGTCAGACAATTGCAATATTCTCACAATAAGCTAATTAGCTCAATTGGAGCATTTTTAGCATGTTTGGTTGAAATTGGAAATTTACATTTTTCACTTTTGTCAGACAATTGCAATATTCTCACAATAAGCTAACTAGCTCAATTGGAGCATTTCTAGCATGTTTGGTTGAAATTGGAAATTTACATTTTTCACTTTTGTCAGACAATTGCAATATTCTCACAATAAGCTAATTAGGTCACTTGGAGCATTTCTAGCATGTTTGGTTGAAATTGGAAATTTACATTTTTCACTTTTGTCAGACGTTTGTAATATTCTCACAATAAGCTAATTAGCTCAATTAGAGCATTTCTAGCATGTTTGGTTGAAATTGGAAATTTACATTTCTCATGTTTGTCAGACGTTTGTAATATTCTCACAATAAGCTAATTAGCTCAATTGGAGCATTTCTAGCATGTTTGGCTGAATTTGGAAATTTACATTTTTCACTTTTGTCAGACGTTTGTAATATTCTCACAATAAGCTAATTAGCTTAATTGGAGCATTTCTAGCATGTTTGGTTGAAATTGGAAATTTACATTTTTCACTTTTCCCAGACAATTGTAATATTCTCACAATAAGCTAATTAGCTCTATTGGAGCATTTCTAGCATGTTTGGTTGAAATTGGAAATTTACATTTTTCACTTTTGTCAGA
This sequence comes from Watersipora subatra, assembly GCF_963576615.1. Classification (NCBI taxonomy): domain Eukaryota; kingdom Metazoa; phylum Bryozoa; class Gymnolaemata; order Cheilostomatida; family Watersiporidae; genus Watersipora; species Watersipora subatra. Next base: position 373,035 of record NW_027045321.1, read on the forward strand.
CAATTGCAATATTCTCACAATAAGCTAATTAGCTCAATTGGAGCATTTCTAGCATGTTTGGTTGAAATTGGAAATTTACATTTTTCAGTTTTGTCAGACGTTTGTAATATTCTCACAATAAGCTATTTAGCTCAATTGGAGCATTTCTAGCATGTTTGGTTGAAATTGAAAATTTACATTTTTCAGTTTTGTCAGACGTTTGTAATATTCTCACAATAAGCTAATTAGCTCAATTGGAGCATTTCTAGCATGTTTGGTTGAAATTGGAAATTTACATTTTTCACTTTTGTCATACGTTTGTAAAATTCTTACAGTAGGCTTATTTGCGCAATTTGAGCATTTCTAGCATGTTTGGTTGAAATTGGAAATTTACATTTTTCACTTTTGTCAGACGTTTGTAAAATTCTTACAGTAGGCTTATTTGCGCAATTTGAGCAATTCTAGCATGTTTGGTTGAAATTGGAAATTTACATTTTTGACTTTTGTCAGACGTTTGTAATATTCTCACAATAAGCTAATTAGCTTAATTGGAGCATTTTTAGCATGTTTGGTTGAAATTGGAAATTTACATTTTTCACTTTTCCCAGACAATTGTAATATTCTCACAATAAGCTAATTAGCTCAATTGGAGCATTTCTAGCATGTTTGGTTGAAATTGGAAATTCACATTTTTCACTTTTGTCAGACAATTGCAATATTCTCACAATAAGCTAATTAGCTCAATTGGAGCATTTCTAGCATGTTTGGTTGAAATTGGAAATTTACATTTTTCACTTTTGTCAGACAATTGCAATATTCTCACAATAAGCTAATTAGCTCAATTGGAGCATTTCTAGCATGTTTGGTTGAAATTGGAAATTTACATTTTTCAGTTTTGTCAGACGTTTGTAATATTCTCACAATAAGCTAATTAGCTCAATTGGAGCATTTCTAGCATGTTTGGTTGAAATTGGAAATTTACATTTTTCACTTTTGTCATACGTTTGTAAAATTCTTACAGTAGGCTTATTTGCGCAATTTGAGCATTTCTAGCATGTTTGGTTGAAATTGGAAATTTACATTTTTCAGTTTTGTCAGACGTTTGTAAAATTCTTACAGTAGGCTTATTTGCGCAATTTGAGCATTTCTAGCATGTTTGGTTGAAATTGGAAATTTACATTTTTCACTTTTGTCAGACGTTTGTAATATTCTCACAATAAGCTAATTAGCTTAATTGGAGCATTTTTAGCATGTTTGGTTGAAATTGGAAATTTACATTTTTCACTTTTCCCAGACAATTGTAATATTCTCACAATAAGCTAATTAGCTCAATTGGAGCATTTCTAGCATGTTTGGTTGAAATTGGAAATTTACATTTTTCACTTTTGTCAGACAATTGCAATATTCTCACAATAAGCTAATTAGCTCAATTGGAGCATTTCTAGCATGTTTGGTTGAAATTGGAAATTTACATTTTTCACTTTTGTCAGACGTTTGTAATATTCTCACAATAAGCTAATTAGCTCAATTGGAGCATTTCTAGCATGTTTGGTTGAAATTGGAAATTTACATTTTTCAGTTTTGTCAGACGTTTGTAATATTCTCACAATAAGCTAATTAGCTCAATTGGAGCATTTCTAGCATGTTTGGTTGAAATTGGAAATTTACATTTTTCACTTTTGTCAGACGTTTGTAATATTCTCACAATAAGCTAATTAGCTCAATTGGAGCATTTCTAGCATGTTTGGTTGAAATTGGAAATTTACATTTTTCAGTGTTGTCAGACGTTTGTAATAATCACACAATAAGCTAATTAGCTCAATTGGAGCATTTCTAGCATGTTTGGTTGAAATTGGAAATTTACATTTCTCATGTTTGTCAGACGTTTGTAATATTCACACAATAAGCTAATTAGCTCAATTGGAGCATTTCTAGCATGTTTGGTTGAAATTGGAAATTTACATTTTTCACTTTTGTCAGACAATTGCAATATTCTCACAATAAGCTAATTAGCTCAATTGGAGCATTTCTAGCATGTTTGGTTGAAATTGGAAATTTACATTTTTCACTTTTGTCAGACAAGTGCAATATTCTCACAATAAGCTGATTAGCTTATTTGGAGCATTTCTAGCATGTTTGGTTGAAATTGGAAATTTACATTTTTCACTTTTGTCAGACAATTGCAATATTCTCACAATAAGCTAATTAGCTCAATTGGAGCATTTCTAGCATGTTTGGTTGAAATTGGAAATTTACATTTTTCAGTGTTGTCAGACGTTTGTAATATTCTCACAATAAGCTAATTAGCTCAATTGGAGCATTTCTAGCATGTTTGGTTGAAATTGGAAATTTACATTTTTCACTTTTGTCAGACGTTTGTAATATTCTCACAATAAGCTAATTAGCTCAATTGGAGCATTTCTAGCATGTTTAGTTGAAATTGGAAATTTACATTTTTCAGTGTTGTCAGACGTTTGTAATATTCACACAATAAGCTAATTAGCTCAATTGGAGCATTTTTAGCATGTTTGGTTGAAATTGGAAATTCACATTTTTCACTTTTGTCAGACAATTGCAATATTCTCACAATAAGCTAATTAGCTCAATTGGAGCATTTCTAGCATGTTTGGTTGAAATTGGAAATTTACATTTTTCACTTTTGTCAGACAATTGCAATATTCTCACAATAAGCTAATTAGCTCAATTGGAGCATTTCTAGCATGTTTGGTTGAAATTGGAAATTTACATTTTTCAGTGTTGTCAGACGTTTGTAATATTCACACAATAAGCTAATTAGCTCAATTGGAGCATTTTTAGCATGTTTGGTTGAAATTGGAAATTCACATTTTTCACTTTTGTCAGACAATTGCAATATTCTCACAATAAGCTAATTAGCTCAATTGGAGCATTTCTAGCATGTTTGGTTGAAATTGGAAATTTACATTTTTCACTTTTGTCAGACAATTGCAATATTCTCACAATAAGCTAATTAGCTCAATTGGAGCATTTCTAGCATGTTTGGTTGAAATTGGAAATTTACATTTTTCAGTGTTGTCAGACATTTGTAATATTCTCACAATAAGCTAATTAGCTCAATTGGAGCAGTTCTAGCATGTTTGGTTGAAATTGAAAATTTACATTTTTCAGTTTTGTCAGACGTTTGTAATATTCTCACAATAAGCTAATTAGCTCAATTGGAGCATTTCTAGCATGTTTGGTTGAAATTGGAATTTTACATTTTTCACTTTTGTCAGACGTTTGTAAAATTCTTACAGTAGGCTTATTTGCGCAATTTGAGCAATTCTAGCATGTTTGGTTGAAATTGGAAATTTACATTTTTCACTTTTGTCAGACGTTTGTAATATTCTCACAATAAGCTAATTAGCTTAATTGGAGCATTTCTAGCATGTTTGGTTGAAATTGGAAATTTACATTTTTCACTTTTCCCAGACAATTGTAATATTCTCACAATAAGCTAATTAGCTCAATTGGAGCATTTCTAGCATGTTTGGTTCAAATTGGAAATTTATATTTTTCACTTTTGTCAGACGTTTGTAATATTCTCACAATAAGCTAATTAGCTCAATTGGAGCATTTCTAGCATGTTTGGTTGAAATTGGAAATTTACATTTTTCACTTTTGTCAGACAATTGCAATATTCTCACAATAAGCTAATTAGCTCAATTGGAGCATTTTTAGCATGTTTGGTTGAAATTGGAAATTTACATTTTTCACTTTTGTCAGACAATTGCAATATTCTCACAATAAGCTAACTAGCTCAATTGGAGCATTTCTAGCATGTTTGGTTGAAATTGGAAATTTACATTTTTCACTTTTGTCAGACAATTGCAATATTCTCACAATAAGCTAATTAGGTCACTTGGAGCATTTCTAGCATGTTTGGTTGAAATTGGAAATTTACATTTTTCACTTTTGTCAGACGTTTGTAATATTCTCACAATAAGCTAATTAGCTCAATTAGAGCATTTCTAGCATGTTTGGTTGAAATTGGAAATTTACATTTCTCATGTTTGTCAGACGTTTGTAATATTCTCACAATAAGCTAATTAGCTCAATTGGAGCATTTCTAGCATGTTTGGCTGAATTTGGAAATTTACATTTTTCACTTTTGTCAGACGTTTGTAATATTCTCACAATAAGCTAATTAGCTTAATTGGAGCATTTCTAGCATGTTTGGTTGAAATTGGAAATTTACATTTTTCACTTTTCCCAGACAATTGTAATATTCTCACAATAAGCTAATTAGCTCTATTGGAGCATTTCTAGCATGTTTGGTTGAAATTGGAAATTTACATTTTTCACTTTTGTCAGACAATTGCAATATTCTCACAATAAGCTAATTAGCTCAATTGGAGCATTTCTAGCATGTTTGGTTGAAATTGGAAATTTACATTTTTCAGTTTTGTCAGACGTTTGTAATATTCTCACAATAAGCTATTTAGCTCAATTGGAGTATTTCTAGCATGTTTGGTTGAAATTGAAAATTTACATTTTTCAGTTTTGTCAGACGTTTGTAATATTCTCACAATAAGCTAATTAGCTCAATTGGAGCATTTCTAGCATGTTTGGTTGAAATTGGAAATTTACATTTTTCACTTTTGTCATACGTTTGTAAAATTCTTACAGTAGGCTTATTTGCGCAATTTTAGCATTTCTAGCATGTTTGGTTGAAATTGGAAATTTACATTTTTCACTTTTGTCAGACGTTTGTAAAATTCTTACAGTAGGCTTATTTGCGCAATTTGAGCAATTCTAGCATGTTTGGTTGAAATTGGAAATTTACATTTTTGACTTTTGTCAGACGTTTGTAATATTCTCACAATAAGCTAATTAGCTTAATTGGAGCATTTTTAGCATGTTTGGTTGAAATTGGAAATTTACATTTTTCACTTTTCCCAGACAATTGTAATATTCTCACAATAAGCTAATTAGCTCAATTGGAGCATTTCTAGCATGTTTGGTTGAAATTGGAAATTTACATTTTTCAGTTTTGTCAGACGTTTGTAATATTCTCACAATAAGCTAAATAGCTCAATTGGAGCATTTTTAGCATGTTTGGTTGAAATTGGAAATTCACATTTTTCACTTTTGTCAGACAATTGCAATATTCTCACAATAAGCTAATTAGCTCAATTGGAGCATTTCTAGCATGTTTGGTTGAAATTGGAAATTTACATTTTTCACTTTTGTCATACGTTTGTAAAATTCTTACAGTAGGCTTATTTGCGCAATTTGAGCATTTCTAGCATGTTTGGTTGAAATTGGAAATTTACATTTTTCAGTTTTGTCAGACGTTTGTAAAATTCTTACAGTAGGCTTATTTGCGCAATTTGAGCATTTCTAGCATGTTTGGTTGAAATTGGAAATTTACATTTTTCACTTTTGTCAGACGTTTGTAATATTCTCACAATAAGCTAATTAGCTTAATTGGAGCATTTCTAGCATGTTTGGTTGAAATTGGAAATTTACATTTTTCACTTTTCCCAGACAATTGTAATATTCTCACAATAAGCTAATTAGCTCAATTGGAGCATTTCTAGCATGTTTGGTTGAAATTGGAAATTTACATTTTTCACTTTTGTCAGACAATTGCAATATTCTCACAATAAGCTAATTAGCTCAATTGGAGCATTTCTAGCATGTTTGGTTGAAATTGGAAATTTACATTTTTCACTTTTGTCAGACATTTGTAATATTCTCACAATAAGCTAATTAGCTCAATTGGAGCATTTCTAGCATGTTTGGTTGAAATTGGAAATTTACATTTTTCAGTTTTGTCAGACGTTTGTAATATTCTCACAATAAGCTAATTAGCTCAATTGGAGCATTTCTAGCATGTTTGGTTGAAATTGGAAATTTACATTTTTCACTTTTGTCAGACGTTTGTAATATTCTCACAATAAGCTAATTAGCTCAATTGGAGCATTTCTAGCATGTTTGGTTGAAATTGGAAATTTACATTTTTCAGTGTTGTCAGACGTTTGTAATAATCACACAATAAGCTAATTAGCTCAATTGGAGCATTTCTAGCATGTTTGGTTGAAATTGGAAATTTACATTTCTCATGTTTGTCAGACGTTTGTAATATTCACACAATAAGCTAATTAGCTCAATTGGAGCATTTCTAGCATGTTTGGTTGAAATTGGAAATTTACATTTTTCACTTTTGTCAGACAATTGCAATATTCTCACAATAAGCTAATTAGCTCAATTGGAGCATTTCTAGCATGTTTGGTTGAAATTGGAAATTTACATTTTTCACTTTTGTCAGACAAGTGCAATATTCTCACAATAAGCTGATTAGCTTAATTGGAGCATTTCTAGCATGTTTGGTTGAAATTGGAAATTTACATTTTTCACTTTTGTCAGACAATTGCAATATTCTCACAATAAGCTAATTAGCTCAATTGGAGCATTTCTAGCATGTTTGGTTGAAATTGGAAATTTACATTTTTCAGTGTTGTCAGACGTTTGTAATATTCTCACAATAAGCTAATTAGCTCAATTGGAGCATTTCTAGCATGTTTGGTTGAAATTGGAAATTTACATTTTTCACTTTTGTCAGACGTTTGTAATATTCTCACAATAAGCTAATTAGCTCAATTGGAGCATTTCTAGCATGTTTGGTTGAAATTGGAAATTTACATTTTTCAGTGTTGTCAGACGTTTGTAATATTCACACAATAAGCTAATTAGCTCAATTGGAGCATTTTTAGCATGTTTGGTTGAAATTGGAAATTCACATTTTTCACTTTTGTCAGACAATTGCAATATTCTCACAATAAGCTAATTAGCTCAATTGGAGCATTTCTAGCATGTTTGGTTGAAATTGGAAATTTACATTTTTCACTTTTGTCAGACAATTGCAATATTCTCACAATAAGCTAATTAGCTCAATTGGAGCATTTCTAGCATGTTTGGTTGAAATTGAAAATTTACATTTTTCAGTTTTGTCAGACGTTTGTAATATTCTCACAATAAGCTAATTAGCTCAATTGGAGCATTTCTAGCATGTTTGGTTGAAATTGGAATTTTACATTTTTCACTTTTGTCAGACGTTTGTAAAATTCTTACAGTAGGCTTATTTGCGCAATTTGAGCAATTCTAGCATGTTTGGTTGAAATTGGAAATTTACATTTTTCACTTTTGTCAGACGTTTGTAATATTCTCACAATAAGCTAATTAGCTTAATTGGAGCATTTCTAGCATGTTTGGTTGAAATTGGAAATTTACATTTTTCACTTTTCCCAGACAATTGTAATATTCTCACAATAAGCTAATTAGCTCAATTGGAGCATTTCTAGCATGTTTGGTTCAAATTGGAAATTTATATTTTTCACTTTTGTCAGACGTTTGTAATATTCTCACAATAAGCTAATTAGCTCAATTGGAGCATTTCTAGCATGTTTGGTTGAAATTGGAAATTTACATTTTTCACTTTTGTCAGACAATTGCAATATTCTCACAATAAGCTAATTAGCTCAATTGGAGCATTTTTAGCATGTTTGGTTGAAATTGGAAATTTACATTTTTCACTTTTGTCAGACAATTGCAATATTCTCACAATAAGCTAACTAGCTCAATTGGAGCATTTCTAGCATGTTTGGTTGAAATTGGAAATTTACATTTTTCACTTTTGTCAGACAATTGCAATATTCTCACAATAAGCTAATTAGGTCACTTGGAGCATTTCTAGCATGTTTGGTTGAAATTGGAAATTTACATTTTTCACTTTTGTCAGACGTTTGTAATATTCTCACAATAAGCTAATTAGCTCAATTAGAGCATTTCTAGCATGTTTGGTTGAAATTGGAAATTTACATTTCTCATGTTTGTCAGACGTTTGTAATATTCTCACAATAAGCTAATTAGCTCAATTGGAGCATTTCTAGCATGTTTGGCTGAATTTGGAAATTTACATTTTTCACTTTTGTCAGACGTTTGTAATATTCTCACAATAAGCTAATTAGCTTAATTGGAGCATTTCTAGCATGTTTGGTTGAAATTGGAAATTTACATTTTTCACTTTTCCCAGACAATTGTAATATTCTCACAATAAGCTAATTAGCTCTATTGGAGCATTTCTAGCATGTTTGGTTGAAATTGGAAATTTACATTTTTCACTTTTGTCAGACAATTGCAATATTCTCACAATAAGCTAATTAGCTCAATTGGAGCATTTCTAGCATGTTTGGTTGAAATTGGAAATTTACATTTTTCAGTTTTGTCAGACGTTTGTAATATTCTCACAATAAGCTATTTAGCTCAATTGGAGTATTTCTAGCATGTTTGGTTGAAATTGAAAATTTACATTTTTCAGTTTTGTCAGACGTTTGTAATATTCTCACAATAAGCTAATTAGCTCAATTGGAGCATTTCTAGCATGTTTGGTTGAAATTGGAAATTTACATTTTTCACTTTTGTCATACGTTTGTAAAATTCTTACAGTAGGCTTATTTGCGCAATTTTAGCATTTCTAGCATGTTTGGTTGAAATTGGAAATTTACATTTTTCACTTTTGTCAGACGTTTGTAAAATTCTTACAGTAGGCTTATTTGCGCAATTTGAGCAATTCTAGCATGTTTGGTTGAAATTGGAAATTTACATTTTTGACTTTTGTCAGACGTTTGTAATATTCTCACAATAAGCTAATTAGCTTAATTGGAGCATTTTTAGCATGTTTGGTTGAAATTGGAAATTTACATTTTTCACTTTTCCCAGACAATTGTAATATTCTCACAATAAGCTAATTAGCTCAATTGGAGCATTTCTAGCATGTTTGGTTGAAATTGGAAATTTACATTTTTCAGTTTTGTCAGACGTTTGTAATATTCTCACAATAAGCTAAATAGCTCAATTGGAGCATTTTTAGCATGTTTGGTTGAAATTGGAAATTCACATTTTTCACTTTTGTCAGACAATTGCAATATTCTCACAATAAGCTAATTAGCTCAATTGGAGCATTTCTAGCATGTTTGGTTGAAATTGGAAATTTACATTTTTCACTTTTGTCATACGTTTGTAAAATTCTTACAGTAGGCTTATTTGCGCAATTTGAGCATTTCTAGCATGTTTGGTTGAAATTGGAAATTTACATTTTTCAGTTTTGTCAGACGTTTGTAAAATTCTTACAGTAGGCTTATTTGCGCAATTTGAGCATTTCTAGCATGTTTGGTTGAAATTGGAAATTTACATTTTTCACTTTTGTCAGACGTTTGTAATATTCTCACAATAAGCTAATTAGCTTAATTGGAGCATTTCTAGCATGTTTGGTTGAAATTGGAAATTTACATTTTTCACTTTTCCCAGACAATTGTAATATTCTCACAATAAGCTAATTAGCTCAATTGGAGCATTTCTAGCATGTTTGGTTGAAATTGGAAATTTACATTTTTCACTTTTGTCAGACAATTGCAATATTCTCACAATAAGCTAATTAGCTCAATTGGAGCATTTCTAGCATGTTTGGTTGAAATTGGAAATTTACATTTTTCACTTTTGTCAGACATTTGTAATATTCTCACAATAAGCTAATTAGCTCAATTGGAGCATTTCTAGCATGTTTGGTTGAAATTGGAAATTTACATTTTTCAGTTTTGTCAGACGTTTGTAATATTCTCACAATAAGCTAATTAGCTCAATTGGAGCATTTCTAGCATGTTTGGTTGAAATTGGAAATTTACATTTTTCACTTTTGTCAGACGTTTGTAATATTCTCACAATAAGCTAATTAGCTCAATTGGAGCATTTCTAGCATGTTTGGTTGAAATTGGAAATTTACATTTTTCAGTGTTGTCAGACGTTTGTAATAATCACACAATAAGCTAATTAGCTCAATTGGAGCATTTCTAGCATGTTTGGTTGAAATTGGAAATTTACATTTCTCATGTTTGTCAGACGTTTGTAATATTCACACAATAAGCTAATTAGCTCAATTGGAGCATTTCTAGCATGTTTGGTTGAAATTGGAAATTTACATTTTTCACTTTTGTCAGACAATTGCAATATTCTCACAATAAGCTAATTAGCTCAATTGGAGCATTTCTAGCATGTTTGGTTGAAATTGGAAATTTACATTTTTCACTTTTGTCAGACAAGTGCAATATTCTCACAATAAGCTGATTAGCTTAATTGGAGCATTTCTAGCATGTTTGGTTGAAATTGGAAATTTACATTTTTCACTTTTGTCAGACAATTGCAATATTCTCACAATAAGCTAATTAGCTCAATTGGAGCATTTCTAGCATGTTTGGTTGAAATTGGAAATTTACATTTTTCAGTGTTGTCAGACGTTTGTAATATTCTCACAATAAGCTAATTAGCTCAATTGGAGCATTTCTAGCATGTTTGGTTGAAATTGGAAATTTACATTTTTCACTTTTGTCAGACGTTTGTAATATTCTCACAATAAGCTAATTAGCTCAATTGGAGCATTTCTAGCATGTTTGGTTGAAATTGGAAATTTACATTTTTCAGTGTTGTCAGACGTTTGTAATATTCACACAATAAGCTAATTAGCTCAATTGGAGCATTTTTAGCATGTTTGGTTGAAATTGGAAATTCACATTTTTCACTTTTGTCAGACAATTGCAATATTCTCACAATAAGCTAATTAGCTCAATTGGAGCATTTCTAGCATGTTTGGTTGAAATTGGAAATTTACATTTTTCACTTTTGTCAGACAATTGCAATATTCTCACAATAAGCTAATTAGCTCAATTGGAGCATTTCTAGCATGTTTGGTTGAAATTGGAAATTTACATTTTTCAGTGTTGTCAGACGTTTGTAATATTCTCACAATAAGCTAATTAGCTCAATTGGAGCATTTCTAGCATGTTTGGTTGAAATTGAAAATTTACATTTTTCAGTTTTGTCAGACGTTTGTAATATTCTCACAATAAGCTAATTAGCTCAATTGGAGCATTTCTAGCATGTTTGGTTGAAATTGGAATTTTACATTTTTCACTTTTGTCAGACGTTTGTAAAATTCTTACAGTAGGCTTATTTGCGCAATTTGAGCAATTCTAGCATGTTTGGTTGAAATTGGAAATTTACATTTTTCACTTTTGTCAGACGTTTGTAATATTCTCACAATAAGCTAATTAGCTTAATTGGAGCATTTCTAGCATGTTTGGTTGAAATTGGAAATTTACATTTTTCACTTTTCCCAGACAATTGTAATATTCTCACAATAAGCTAATTAGCTCAATTGGAGCATTTCTAGCATGTTTGGTTGAAATTGGAAATTTATATTTTTCACTTTTGTCAGACGTTTGTAATATTCTCACAATAAGCTAATTAGCTCAATTGGAGCATTTCTAGCATGTTTGGTTGAAATTTGAAATTTACATTTTTCACTTTTGTCAGACAATTGCAATATTCTCACAATAAGCTAATTAGCTCAATTGGAGCATTTTTAGCATGTTTGGTTGAAATTGGAAATTTACATTTTTCAGTGTTGTCAGACGTTTGTAATATTCACACAATAAGCTAATTAGCTCAATTGGAGCATTTTTAGCATGTTTGGTTGAAATTGGAAATTCACATTTTTCACTTTTGTCAGACAATTGCAATATTCTCACAATAAGCTAATTAGCTCAATTGGAGCATTTCTAGCATGTTTGGTTGAAATTTGAAATTTACATTTTTCACTTTTGTCAGACAATTGCAATATTCTCACAATAAGCTAACTAGCTCAATTGGAGCATTTCTAGCATGTTTGGTTGAAATTGGAAATTTACAATTTTCACTTTTCCCAGACAATTGCAATATTCTCACAATAAGCTAATTAGGTCACTTGGAGCATTTCTAGCATGTTTGGTTGAAATTGGAAATTTACATTTTTCACTTTTGTCAGACGTTTGTAATATTGTCACAATAAGCTAATTAGCTCAATTAGAGCATTTCTAGCATGTTTGGTTGAAATTGGAAATTTACATTTCTCATGTTTGTCAGACGTTTGTAATATTCTCACAATAAGCTAATTAGCTCAATTGGAGCATTTCTAGCATGTTTGGCTGAATTTGGAAATTTACATTTTTCACTTTTGTCAGACGTTTGTAATATTCTCACAATAAGCTAATTAGCTTAATTGGAGCATTTCTAGCATGTTTGGTTGAAATTGGAAATTTAAATTTTTCACTTTTCCCAGACAATTGTAATATTCTCACAATAAGCTAATTAGCTCAATTGGAGCATTTCTAGCATGTTTGGTTGAAATTGGAAATTTACATTTTTCACTTTTGTCAGACAATTGCAATATTCTCACAATATGCTAATTAGCTCAATTGGAGCATTTCTAGCATGTTTGGTTGAAATTGGAAATTTACATTTTTCAGTTTTGTCAGACGTTTGTAATATTCTCACAATAAGCTAATTAGCTCAATTGGAGCATTTCTAGCATGTTTGGTTGAAATTGGAAATTTACATTTTTCACTTTTGTCATACGTTTGTAAAATTCTTACAGTAGGCTTATTTGCGCAATTTGAGCATTTCTAGCATGTTTGGTTGAAATTGGAAATTTACATTTTTCAGTTTTGTCAGACGTTTGTAAAATTCTTACAGTAGGCTTATTTGCGCAATTTGAGCAATTCTAGCATGTTTGGTTGAAATTGGAAATTTACATTTTTGACTTTTGTCAGACGTTTGTAATATTCTCACAATAAGCTAATTAGCTTAATTGGAGCATTTTTAGCATGTTTGGTTGAAATTGGAAATTTACATTTTTCACTTTTCCCAGACAATTGTAATATTCTCACAATAAGCTAATTAGCTCAATTGGAGCATTTCTAGCATGTTTGGTTGAAATTGGAAATTTACATTTTTCAGTTTTGTCAGACGTTTGTAATATTCTCACAATAAGCTAAATAGCTCAATTGGAGCATTTTTAGCATGTTTGGTTGAAATTGGAAATTCACATTTTTCAGTTTTGTCAGACGTTTGTAATATTCTCACAATATGCTAATTAGCTCAATTGGAGCATTTCTAGCATGTTTGGTTGAAATTGGAAATTTACATTTTTCACTTTTGTCAGACAAGTGCAATATTCTCACAATAAGCTGATTAGCTCAATTGGAGCATTTCTAGCATGTTTGGTTGAAATTGGAAATTTACATTTTTCACTTTTGTCAGACAATTGCAATATTCTCACAATAAGCTAATTAGCTCAATTGGAGCATTTCTAGCATGTTTGGTTGAAATTGGAAATTTACATTTTTCAGTGTTGTCAGACGTTTGTAATATTCTCACAATAAGCTAATTAGCTCAATTGGAGCATTTCTAGCATGTTTGGTTGAAATTGGAAATTTACATTTTTCACTTTTGTCAGACAATTGCAATATTCTCACAATAAGCTAATTAGCTCAATTGGAGCATTTCTAGCATGTTTGGTTGAAATTGGAAATTTACATTTTTCAGTTTTGTCAGACGTTTGTAATATTCTCACAATAAGCTATTTAGCTCAATTGGAGCATTTCTAGCATGTTTGGTTGAAATTGAAAATTTACATTTTTCAGTTTTGTCAGACGTTTGTAATATTCTCACAATAAGCTAATTAGCTCAATTGGAGCATTTCTAGCATGTTTGGTTGAAATTGGAAATTTACATTTTTCACTTTTGTCATACGTTTGTAATATTCTCACAATAAGCTAATTAGCTCAATTGGAGCATTTCTAGCATGTTTGGTTGAAATTGGAAATTTACATTTTTCACTTTTGTCATACGTTTGTAAAATTCTTACAGTAGGCTTATTTGCGCAATTTGAGCATTTCTAGCATGTTTGGATGAAATTGGAAATTTACATTTTTCAGTTTTGTCAGACGTTTGTAAAATTCTTACAGTAGGCTTATTTGCGCAATTTGAGCATTTCTAGCATGTTTGGTTGAAATTGGAAATTTACATTTTTCACTTTTGTCAGACGTTTGTAATATTCTCACAATAAGCTAATTAGCTTAATTGGAGCATTTTTAGCATGTTTGGTTGAAATTGGAAATTTACATTTTTCACTTTTCCCAGACAAATGTAATATTCTCACAATAAGCTAATTAGCTCAATTGGAGCATTTCTAGCATGTTTGGTTGAAATTGGAAATTTACATTTTTCAGTTTTGTCAGACAATTGCAATATTCTCACAATAAGCTAATTAGCTCAATTGGAGCATTTCTAGCATGTTTGGTTGAAATTGGAAATTTACATTTTTCACTTTTGTCAGACATTTGTAATATTCTCACAATAAGCTAATTAGCTCAATTGGAGCATTTCTAGCATGTTTGTTGAAATTGGAAATTTACATTTTTCAGTTTTGTCAGACGTTTGTAATATTCTCACAATAAGCTAATTAGCTCAATTGGAGCATTTCTAGCATGTTTGGTTGAAATTGGAAATTTACATTTTTCACTTTTGTCAGACGTTTGTAATATTCTCACAATAAGCTAATTAGCTCAATTGGAGCATTTCTAGCATGTTTGGTTGAAATTGGAAATTTACATTTTTCAGTGTTGTCAGACGTTTGTAATAATCACACAATAAGCTAATTAGCTCAATTGGAGCATTTCTAGCATGTTTGGTTGAAATTGGAAATTTACATTTCTCATGTTTGTCAGACGTTTGTAATATTCACACAATAAGCTAATTAGCTCAATTGGAGCATTTCTAGCATGTTTGGTTGAAATTGGAAATTTACATTTTTCACTTTTGTCAGACAATTGCAATATTCTCACAATAAGCTAATTAGCTCAATTGGAGCATTTCTAGCATGTTTGGTTGAAATTGGAAATTTACATTTTTCACTTTTGTCAGACAAGTGCAATATTCTCACAATAAGCTGATTAGCTCAATTGGAGCATTTCTAGCATGTTTGGTTGAAATTGGAAATTTACATTTTTCACTTTTGTCAGACAATTGCAATATTCTCACAATAAGCTAATTAGCTCAATTGGAGCATTTCTAGCATGTTTGGTTGAAATTGGAAATTTACATTTTTCAGTGTTGTCAGACGTTTGTAATATTCTCACAATAAGCTAATTAGCTCAATTGGAGCATTTCTAGCATGTTTGGTTGAAATTGGAAATTTACATTTTTCACTTTTGTCAGACGTTTGTAATATTCTCACAATAAGCTAATTAGCTCAATTGGAGCATTTCTAGCATGTTTGGTTGAAATTGGAAATTTACATTTTTCAGTGTTGTCAGACGTTTGTAATATTCACACAATAAGCTAATTAGCTCAATTGGAGCATTTTTAGCATGTTTGGTTGAAATTGGAAATTCACATTTTTCACTTTTGTCAGACAATTGCAATATTCTCACAATAAGCTAATTAGCTCAATTGGAGCATTTCTAGCATGTTTGGTTGAAATTGGAAATTTACATTTTTCACTTTTGTCAGACAATTGCAATATTCTCACAATAAGCTAATTAGCTCAATTGGAGCATTTCTAGCATGTTTGGTTGAAATTGGAAATTTACATTTTTCAGTGTTGTCAGACGTTTGTAATATTCTCACAATAAGCTAATTAGCTCAATTGGAGCATTTCTAGCATGTTTGGTTGAAATTGAAAATTTACATTTTTCAGTTTTGTCAGACGTTTGTAATATTCTCACAATAAGCTAATTAGCTCAATTGGAGCATTTCTAGCATGTTTGGTTGAAATTGGAATTTTACATTTTTCACTTTTGTCAGACGTTTGTAAAATTCTTACAGTAGGCTTATTTGCGCAATTTGAGCAATTCTAGCATGTTTGGTTGAAATTGGAAATTTACATTTTTCACTTTTGTCAGACGTTTGTAATATTCTCACAATAAGCTAATTAGCTTAATTGGAGCATTTCTAGCATGTTTGGTTGAAATTGGAAATTTACATTTTTCACTTTTCCCAGACAATTGTAATATTCTCACAATAAGCTAATTAGCTCAATTGGAGCATTTCTAGCATGTTTGGTTGAAATTGGAAATTTATATTTTTCACTTTTGTCAGACGTTTGTAATATTCTCACAATAAGCTAATTAGCTCAATTGGAGCATTTCTAGCATGTTTGGTTGAAATTTGAAATTTACATTTTTCACTTTTGTCAGACAATTGCAATATTCTCACAATAAGCTAATTAGCTCAATTGGAGCATTTTTAGCATGTTTGGTTGAAATTGGAAATTTACATTTTTCACTTTTGTCAGACAATTGCAATATTCTCACAATAAGCTAACTAGCTCAATTGGAGCATTTCTAGCATGTTTGGTTGAAACTGGAAATTTACAATTTTCACTTTTCCCAGACAATTGCAATATTCTCACAATAAGCTAATTAGGTCACTTGGAGCATTTCTAGCATGTTTGGTTGAAATTGGAAATTTACATTTTTCACTTTTGTCAGACGTTTGTAATATTCTCACAATAAGCTAATTAGCTCAATTAGAGCATTTCTAGCATGTTTGGTTGAAATTGGAAATTTACATTTCTCATGTTTGTCAGACGTTTGTAATATTCTCACAATAAGCTAATTAGCTCAATTGGAGCATTTCTAGCATGTTTGGCTGAATTTGGAAATTTACATTTTTCACTTTTGTCAGACGTTTGTAATATTCTCACAATAAGCTAATTAGCTTAATTGGAGCATTTCTAGCATGTTTGGTTGAAATTGGAAATTTAAATTTTTCACTTTTCCCAGACAATTGTAATATTCTCACAATAAGCTAATTAGCTCAATTGGAGCATTTCTAGCATGTTTGGTTGAAATTGGAAATTTACATTTTTCACTTTTGTCAGACAATTGCAATATTCTCACAATATGCTAATTAGCTCAATTGGAGCATTTCTAGCATGTTTGGTTGAAATTGGAAATTTACATTTTTCAGTTTTGTCAGACGTTTGTAATATTCTCACAATAAGCTATTTAGCTCAATTGGAGCATTTCTAGCATGTTTGGTTGAAATTGAAAATTTACATTTTTCAGTTTTGTCAGACGTTTGTAATATTCTCACAATAAGCTAATTAGCTCAATTGGAGCATTTCTAGCATGTTTGGTTGAAATTGGAAATTTACATTTTTCACTTTTGTCATACGTTTGTAAAATTCTTACAGTAGGCTTATTTGCGCAATTTGAGCATTTCTAGCATGTTTGGTTGAAATTGGAAATTTACATTTTTCAGTTTTGTCAGACGTTTGTAAAATTCTTACAGTAGGCTTATTTGCGCAATTTGAGCAATTCTAGCATGTTTGGTTGAAATTGGAAATTTACATTTTTGACTTTTGTCAGACGTTTGTAATATTCTCACAATAAGCTAATTAGCTTAATTGGAGCATTTTTAGCATGTTTGGTTGAAATTGGAAATTTACATTTTTCACTTTTCCCAGACAATTGTAATATTCTCACAATAAGCTAATTAGCTCAATTGGGCATTTCTAGCATGTTTGGTTGAAATTGGAAATTTACATTTTTCAGTTTTGTCAGACGTTTGTAATATTCTCACAATAAGCTAAATAGCTCAATTGGAGCATTTTTAGCATGTTTGGTTGAAATTGGAAATTCACATTTTTCAGTTTTGTCAGACGTTTGTAATATTCTAACAATATGCTAATTAGCTCAATTGGAGCATTTCTAGCATGTTTGGTTGAAATTGGAAATTTACATTTTTCACTTTTGTCAGACAAGTGCAATATTCTCACAATAAGCTGATTAGCTCAATTGGAGCATTTCTAGCATGTTTGGTTGAAATTGGAAATTTACATTTCTCATGTTTGTCAGACGTTTGTAATATTCACACAATAAGCTAATTAGCTCAATTGGAGCATTTCTAGCATGTTTGGTTGAAATTGGAAATTTACATTTTTCACTTTTGTCAGACAATTGCAATATTCTCACAATAAGCTAATTAGCTCAATTGGAGCATTTCTAGCATGTTTGGTTGAAATTGGAAATTTACATTTTTCACTTTTGTCAGACAAGTGCAATATTCTCACAATAAGCTGATTAGCTCAATTGGAGCATTTCTAGCATGTTTGGTTGAAATTGGAAATTTACATTTTTCACTTTTGTCAGACAATTGCAATATTCTCACAATAAGCTAATTAGCTCAATTGGAGCATTTCTAGCATGTTTGGTTGAAATTGGAAATTTACATTTTTCAGTGTTGTCAGACGTTTGTAATATTCTCACAATAAGCTAATTAGCTCAATTGGAGCATTTCTAGCATGTTTGGTTGAAATTGGAAATTTACATTTTTCACTTTTGTCAGACGTTTGTAATATTCTCACAATAAGCTAATTAGCTCAATTGGAGCATTTCTAGCATGTTTGGTTGAAATTGGAAATTTACATTTTTCAGTGTTGTCAGACGTTTGTAATATTCACACAATAAGCTAATTAGCTCAATTGGAGCATTTTTAGCATGTTTGGTTGAAATTGGAAATTCACATTTTTCACTTTTGTCAGACAATTGCAATATTCTCACAATAAGCTAATTAGCTCAATTGGAGCATTTCTAGCATGTTTGGTTGAAATTGGAAATTTACATTTTTCACTTTTGTCAGACAATTGCAATATTCTCACAATAAGCTAATTAGCTCAATTGGAGCATTTCTAGCATGTTTGGTTGAAATTGGAAATTTACATTTTTCAGTGTTGTCAGACGTTTGTAATATTCTCACAATAAGCTAATTAGCTCAATTGGAGCATTTCTAGCATGTTTGGTTGAAATTGAAAATTTACATTTTTCAGTTTTGTCAGACGTTTGTAATATTCTCACAATAAGCTAATTAGCTCAATTGGAGCATTTCTAGCATGTTTGGTTGAAATTGGAATTTTACATTTTTCACTTTTGTCAGACGTTTGTAAAATTCTTACAGTAGGCTTATTTGCGCAATTTGAGCAATTCTAGCATGTTTGGTTGAAATTGGAAATTTACATTTTTCACTTTTGTCAGACGTTTGTAATATTCTCACAATAAGCTAATTAGCTTAATTGGAGCATTTCTAGCATGTTTGGTTGAAATTGGAAATTTACATTTTTCACTTTTCCCAGACAATTGTAATATTCTCACAATAAGCTAATTAGCTCAATTGGAGCATTTCTAGCATGTTTGGTTGAAATTGGAAATTTATATTTTTCACTTTTGTCAGACGTTTGTAATATTCTCACAATAAGCTAATTAGCTCAATTGGAGCATTTCTAGCATGTTTGGTTGAAATTTGAAATTTACATTTTTCACTTTTGTCAGACAATTGCAATATTCTCACAATAAGCTAATTAGCTCAATTGGAGCATTTTTAGCATGTTTGGTTGAAATTGGAAATTTACATTTTTCACTTTTGTCAGACAATTGCAATATTCTCACAATAAGCTAACTAGCTCAATTGGAGCATTTCTAGCATGTTTGGTTGAAACTGGAAATTTACAATTTTCACTTTTCCCAGACAATTGCAATATTCTCACAATAAGCTAATTAGGTCACTTGGAGCATTTCTAGCATGTTTGGTTGAAATTGGAAATTTACATTTTTCACTTTTGTCAGACGTTTGTAATATTCTCACAATAAGCTAATTAGCTCAATTAGAGCATTTCTAGCATGTTTGGTTGAAATTGGAAATTTACATTTCTCATGTTTGTCAGACGTTTGTAATATTCTCACAATAAGCTAATTAGCTCAATTGGAGCATTTCTAGCATGTTTGGCTGAATTTGGAAATTTACATTTTTCACTTTTGTCAGACGTTTGTAATATTCTCACAATAAGCTAATTAGCTTAATTGGAGCATTTCTAGCATGTTTGGTTGAAATTGGAAATTTAAATTTTTCACTTTTCCCAGACAATTGTAATATTCTCACAATAAGCTAATTAGCTCAATTGGAGCATTTCTAGCATGTTTGGTTGAAATTGGAAATTTACATTTTTCACTTTTGTCAGACAATTGCAATATTCTCACAATATGCTAATTAGCTCAATTGGAGCATTTCTAGCATGTTTGGTTGAAATTGGAAATTTACATTTTTCAGTTTTGTCAGACGTTTGTAATATTCTCACAATAAGCTATTTAGCTCAATTGGAGCATTTCTAGCATGTTTGGTTGAAATTGAAAATTTACATTTTTCAGTTTTGTCAGACGTTTGTAATATTCTCACAATAAGCTAATTAGCTCAATTGGAGCATTTCTAGCATGTTTGGTTGAAATTGGAAATTTACATTTTTCACTTTTGTCATACGTTTGTAAAATTCTTACAGTAGGCTTATTTGCGCAATTTGAGCATTTCTAGCATGTTTGGTTGAAATTGGAAATTTACATTTTTCAGTTTTGTCAGACGTTTGTAAAATTCTTACAGTAGGCTTATTTGCGCAATTTGAGCAATTCTAGCATGTTTGGTTGAAATTGGAAATTTACATTTTTGACTTTTGTCAGACGTTTGTAATATTCTCACAATAAGCTAATTAGCTTAATTGGAGCATTTTTAGCATGTTTGGTTGAAATTGGAAATTTACATTTTTCACTTTTCCCAGACAATTGTAATATTCTCACAATAAGCTAATTAGCTCAATTGGGCATTTCTAGCATGTTTGGTTGAAATTGGAAATTTACATTTTTCAGTTTTGTCAGACGTTTGTAATATTCTCACAATAAGCTAAATAGCTCAATTGGAGCATTTTTAGCATGTTTGGTTGAAATTGGAAATTCACATTTTTCAGTTTTGTCAGACGTTTGTAATATTCTCACAATATGCTAATTAGCTCAATTGGAGCATTTCTAGCATGTTTGGTTGAAATTGGAAATTTACATTTTTCACTTTTGTCAGACAAGTGCAATATTCTCACAATAAGCTGATTAGCTCAATTGGAGCATTTCTAGCATGTTTGGTTGAAATTGGAAATTTACATTTTTCACTTTTGTCAGACAATTGCAATATTCTCACAATAAGCTAATTAGCTCAATTGGAGCATTTCTAGCATGTTTGGTTGAAATTGGAAATTTACATTTTTCAGTGTTGTCAGACGTTTGTAATATTCTCACAATAAGCTAATTAGCTCAATTGGAGCATTTCTAGCATGTTTGGTTGAAATTGGAAATTTACATTTTTCACTTTTGTCAGACAATTGCAATATTCTCACAATAAGCTAATTAGCTCAATTGGAGCATTTCTAGCATGTTTGGTTGAAATTGGAAATTTACATTTTTCAGTTTTGTCAGACGTTTGTAATATTCTCACAATAAGCTATTTAGCTCAATTGGAGCATTTCTAGCATGTTTGGTTGAAATTGAAAATTTACATTTTTCAGTTTTGTCAGACGTTTGTAATATTCTCACAATAAGCTAATTAGCTCAATTGGAGCATTTCTAGCATGTTTGGTTGAAATTGGAAATTTACATTTTTCACTTTTGTCATACGTTTGTAAAATTCTTACAGTAGGCTTATTTGCGCAATTTGAGCATTTCTAGCATGTTTGGTTGAAATTGGAAATTTACATTTTTCAGTTCTGTCAGACATTTGTAAAATTCTTACAGTAGGCTTATTTGCGCAATTTGAGCAATTCTAGCATGTTTGGTTGAAATTGGAAATTTACATTTTTGACTTTTGTCAGACGTTTGTAATATTCTCACAATAAGCTAATTAGCTTAATTGGAGCATTTTTAGCATGTTTGGTTGAAATTGGAAATTTACATTTTTCACTTTTCCCAGACAATTGTAATATTCTCACAATAAGCTAATTAGCTCAATTGGAGCATTTCTAGCATGTTTGGTTGAAATTGGAAATTTACATTTTTCACTTTTGTCAGACAATTGCAATATTCTCACAATAAGCTAATTAGCTCAATTGGAGCATTTCTAGCATGTTTGGTTGAAATTGGAAATTTACATTTTTCATTTTTGTCAGACGTTTGTAATATTCTCACAATAAGCTAATTAGCTCAATTGGAGCATTTCTAGCATGTTTGGTTGAAATTGGAAATTTACATTTTTCACTTTTGTCAGACGTTTGTAATATTCTCACAATAAGCTAATTAGCTCAATTGGAGCATTTCTAGCATGTTTGGTTGAAATTGGAAATTTACATTTTTCAGTGTTGTCAGACGTTTGTAATAATCACACAATAAGCTAATTAGCTCAATTGGAGCATTTCTAGCATGTTTGGTTGAAATTGGAAATTTACATTTCTCATGTTTGTCAGACGTTTGTAATATTCACACAATAAGCTAATTAGCTCAATTGGAGCATTTCTAGCATGTTTGGTTGAAATTGGAAATTTACATTTTTCACTTTTGTCAGACAATTGCAATATTCTCACAATAAGCTAATTAGCTCAATTGGAGCATTTCTAGCATGTTTGGCTGAAATTGGAAATTTACATTTTTCACTTTTGTCAGACAAGTGCAATATTCTCACAATAAGCTGATTAGCTCAATTGGAGCATTTCTAGCATGTTTGGTTGAAATTGGAAATTTACATTTTTCACTTTTGTCAGACAATTGCAATATTCTCACAATAAGCTAATTAGCTCAATTGGAGCATTTCTAGCATGTTTGGTTGAAATTGGAAATTTACATTTTTCAGTGTTGTCAGACGTTTGTAATATTCACACAAAAAGCTAATTAGCTCAATTGGAGCATTTCTAGCATGTTTGGTTGAAATTGGAAATTTACATTTTTCACTTTTGTCAGACGTTTGTAATATTCTCACAATAAGCTAATTAGCTCAATTGGAGCATTTCTAGCATGTTTGGTTGAAATTGGAAATTTACATTTTTCAGTGTTGTCAGACGTTTGTAATATTCTCACAATAAGCTAATTAGCTCAATTGGAGCATTTCTAGCATGTTTGGTTGAAATTGGAAATTTACATTTTTCAGTGTTGTCAGACGTTTGTAATATTCACACAAAAAGCTAATTAGCTCAATTGGAGCATTTTTAGCATGTTTGGATGAAATTGGAAATTCACATTTTTCACTTTTGTCAGACAATTGCAATAATCTCACAATAAGCTAATTAGCTCAATTGGAGCATTTCTAGCATGTTTGGTTGAAATTGGAAATTTACATTTTTCACTTTTGTCAGACAATTGCAATATTCTCACAATAAGCTAATTAGCTCAATTGGAGCATTTCTAGCATGTTTGGTTGAAATTGGAAATTTACATTTTTCAGTGTTGTCAGACGTTTGTAATATTCTCACAATAAGCTAATTAGCTCAATTGGAGCATTTCTAGCATGTTTGGTTGAAATTGAAAATTTACATTTTTCAGTTTTGTCAGACGTTTGTAATATTCTCACAATAAGCTAATTAGCTCAATTGGAGCATTTCTAGCATGTTTGGTTGAAATTGGAATTTTACATTTTTCACTTTTGTCAGACGTTTGTAAAATTCTTACAGTAGGCTTATTTGCGCAATTTGAGCAATTCTAGCATGTTTGGTTGAAATTGGAAATTTACATTTTTCACTTTTGTCAGACGTTTGTAATATTCTCACAATAAGCTAATTAGCTTAATTGGAGCATTTCTAGCATGTTTGGTTGAAATTGGAAATTTACATTTTTCACTTTTGTCAGACGTTTGTAATATTCTCACAATAAGCTAATTAGCTCAATTAGAGCATTTCTAGCATGTTTGGTTGAAATTGGAAATTTACACTTCTCATGTTTGTCAGACGTTTGTAATATTCTCACAATAAGCTAATTAGCTCAATTGGAGCATTTCTAGCATGTTTGGCTGAATTTGGAAATTTACATTTTTCACTTTTGTCAGACAATTGCAATATTCTCACAATAAGCTAATTAGCTCAATTGGAGCATTTCTAGCATGTTTGGTTGAAATTGGAAATTTACATTTTTTACTTTTGTCAGCCAATTGCAATATTCTCACAATAAGCTAATTAGCTCAATTGGAGCATTTCTAGCATGTTTGGTTGAAATTGGAAATTTACATTTTTCAGTTTTGTCAGACGTTTGTAATATTCTCACAATAAGCTAATTAGCTCAATTGGAGCATTTCTAGCATGTTTGGTTGAAATTGGAAATTTACATTTTTCACTTTTGTCAGACGTTTGTAATATTCTCACAATAAGCTAATTAGCTCAATTGGAGCATTTCTAGCATGTTTGGTTGAAATTGGAAATTTACATTTTTCAGTTTTGTCAGACGTTTGTAATATTCTCACAATAAGCTAATTAGCTCAATTGGAGCATTTCTAGCATGTTTGGTTGAAATTGGAAATTTACATTTTTCACTTTTGTCAGACAATTGCAATATTCTCACAATAAGCTAATTAGGTCAATTGGAGCATTTCTAGCATGTTTGGTTGAAATTGGAAATTTACATTTTTCACTTTTGTCAGACAAGTGCAATATTCTCACAATAAGCTGATTAGCTCAATTGGAGCATTTCTAGCATGTTTGGTTGAAATTGGAAATTTACATTTTTCACTTTTGTCAGACAATTGCAATATTCTCACAATAAGCTAATTAGCTCAATTGGAGCATTTCTAGCATGTTTGGTTGAAATTGGAAATTTACATTTTTCACTTTTGTCAGACAATTGCAATATTCTCACAATAAGCTAATTAGCTCAATTGGAGCATTTCTAGCATGTTTGGTTGAAATTGGAAATTTACATTTTTCAGTTTTGGCAGACGTTTGTAATATTCTCACAATAAGCTAATTAGCTCAATTGGAGCATTTCTAGCATGTTTGGTTGAAATTGGAAATTTACATTTTTCAGTTTTGTCAGACGTTTGTAATATTCTCACAATAAGCTAATTAGCTCAATTGGAGCATTTCTAGCATGTTTGGTTGAAATTGGAAATTTACATTTTTCACTTTTGTCATACGTTTGTAAAATTCTTACAGTAGGCTTATTTGCGCAATTTGAGCATTTCTAGCATGTTTGGTTGAAATTGGAAATTTACATTTTTCAGTTTTGTCAGACGTTTGTAAAATTCTTACAGTAGGCTTATTTGCGCAATTTGAGCAATTCTAGCATGTTTGGTTGAAATTGGAAATTTACATTTTTGACTTTTGTCAGACGTTTGTAATATTCTCACAATAAGCTAATTAGCTTAATTGGAGCATTTTTAGCATGTTTGGTTGAAATTGGAAATTCACATTTTTCAGTTTTGTCAGACGTTTGTAATATTCTCACAATAAGCTAATTAGCTCAATTGGAGCATTTCTAGCATGTTTGGTTGAAATTGGAAATTTACATTTTTCACTTTTGTCAGACAAGTGCAATATTCTCACAATAAGCTGATTAGCTCAATTGGAGCATTTCTAGCATGTTTGGTTGAAATTGGAAATTTACATTTTTCACTTTTGTCAGACAATTGCAATATTCTCACAATAAGCTAATTAGCTCAATTGGAGCATTTCTAGCATGTTTGGTTGAAATTGGAAATTTACATTTTTCAGTGTTGTCAGACGTTTGTAATATTCTCACAATAAGCTAATTAGCTCAATTGGAGCATTTCTAGCATGTTTGGTTGAAATTGGAAATTTACATTTTTCACTTTTGTCAGACAATTGCAATATTCTCACAATAAGCTAATTAGCTCAATTGGAGCATTTCTAGCATGTTTGGTTGAAATTGGAAATTTACATTTTTCAGTTTTGTCAGACGTTTGTAATATTCTCACAATAAGCTATTTAGCTCAATTGGAGCATTTCTAGCATGTTTGGTTGAAATTGAAAATTTACATTTTTCAGTTTTGTCAGACGTTTGTAATATTCTCACAATAAGCTAATTAGCTCAATTGGAGCATTTCTAGCATGTTTGGTTGAAATTGGAAATTTACATTTTTCACTTTTGTCATACGTTTGTAAAATTCTTACAGTAGGCTTATTTGCGCAATTTGAGCATTTCTAGCATGTTTGGTTGAAATTGGAAATTTACATTTTTCAGTTCTGTCAGACGTTTGTAAAATTCTTACAGTAGGCTTATTTGCGCAATTTGAGCAATTCTAGCATGTTTGGTTGAAATTGGAAATTTACATTTTTGACTTTTGTCAGACGTTTGTAATATTCTCACAATAAGCTAATTAGCTTAATTGGAGCATTTTTAGCATGTTTGGTTGAAATTGGAAATTTACATTTTTCACTTTTCCCAGGCAATTGTAATATTCTCACAATAAGCTAATTAGCTCAATTGGAGCATTTCTAGCATGTTTGGTTGAAATTGGAAATTTACATTTTTCACTTTTGTCAGACAATTGCAATATTCTCACAATAAGCTAATTAGCTCAATTGGAGCATTTCTAGCATGTTTGGTTGAAATTGGAAATTTACATTTTTCACTTTTGTCAGACGTTTGTAATATTCTCACAATAAGCTAATTAGCTCAATTGGAGCATTTCTAGCATGTTTGGTTGAAATTGGAAATTTACATTTTTCAGTTTTGTCAGACGTTTGTAATATTCTCACAATAAGCTAATTAGCTCAATTGGAGCATTTCTAGCATGTTTGGTTGAAATTGGAAATTTACATTTTTCACTTTTGTCAGACGTTTGTAATATTCTCACAATAAGCTAATTAGCTCAATTGGAGCATTTCTAGCATGTTTGGTTGAAATTGGAAATTTACATTTTTCACTTTTGTCAGACAATTGCAATATTCTCACAATAAGCTAATTAGCTCAATTGGAGCATTTCTAGCATGTTTGGTTGAAATTGGAAATTTACATTTTTCACTTTTGTCAGACAAGTGCAATATTCTCACAATAAGCTGATTAGCTCAATTGGAGCAATTCTAGCATGTTTGGTTGAAATTGGAAATTTACATTTTTCACTTTTGTCAGACAATTGCAATATTCTCACAATAAGCTAATTAGCTCAATTGGAGCATTTCTAGCATGTTTGGTTGAAATTGGAAATTTACATTTTTCACTTTTGTCAGACAACTGCAATATTCTCACAATAAGCTAATTAGCTCAATTGGAGCATTTCTAGCATGTTTGGTTGAAATTGGAAATTTACATTTTTCACTTTTGTCAGACAAGTGCAATATTCTCACAATAAGCTGATTAGCTCAATTGGAGCATTTCTAGCATATTTGGTTGAAATTGGAATTTTACATTTTTCACTTTTGTCAGACAATTGCAATATTCTCACAATAAGCTAATTAGCTCAATTGGAGCATTTCTAGCATGTTTGGTTGAAATTGGAAATTTACATTTTTCAGTGTTGTCAGACGTTTGTAATATTCACACAAAAAGCTAATTAGCTCAATTGGAGCATTTCTAGCATGTTTGGTTGAAATTGGAAATTTACATTTTTCACTTTTGTCAGACGTTTGTAATATTCTCACAATAAGCTAATTAGCTCAATTGGAGCATTTCTAGCATGTTTGGTTGAAATTGGAAATTTACATTTTTCAGTGTTGTCAGACGTTTGTAATATTCTCACAATAAGCTAATTAGCTCAATTGGAGCATTTCTAGCATGTTTGGTTGAAATTGGAAATTTACATTTTTCAGTGTTGTCAGACGTTTGTAATATTCACACAAAAAGCTAATTAGCTCAATTGGAGCATTTTTAGCATGTTTGGTTGAAATTGGAAATTCACATTTTTCACTTTTGTCAGACAATTGCAATAATCTCACAATAAGCTAATTAGCTCAATTGGAGCATTTCTAGCATGTTTGGTTGAAATTGGAAATTTACATTTTTCACTTTTGTCAGACAATTGCAATATTCTCACAATTAGCTAATTAGCTCAATTGGAGCATTTCTAGCATGTTTGGTTGAAATTGGAAATTTACATTTTTCAGTGTTGTCAGACGTTTGTAATATTCTCACAATAAGCTAATTAGCTCACTTGGAGCATTTCTAGCATGTTTGGTTGAAATTGAAAATTTACATTTTTCAGTTTTGTCAGACGTTTGTAATATTCTCACAATAAGCTAATTAGCTCAATTGGAGCATTTCTAGCATGTTTGGTTGAAATTGGAATTTTACATTTTTCACTTTTGTCAGACGTTTGTAAAATTCTTACAGTAGGCTTATTTGCGCAATTTGAGCAATTCTAGCATGTTTGGTTGAAATTCGAAATTTACACTTCTCATGTTTGTCAGACGTTTGTAATATTCTCACAATAAGCTAATTAGCTCAATTGGAGCATTTCTAGCATGTTTGGCTGAATTTGGAAATTTACATTTTTCACTTTTGTCAGACAATTGCAATATTCTCACAATAAGCTAATTAGCTCAATTAGAGCATTTCTAGCATGTTTGGTTGAAATTCGAAATTTACACTTCTCATGTTTGTCAGACGTTTGTAATATTCTCACAATAAGCTAATTAGCTCAATTGGAGCATTTCTAGCATGTTTGGCTGAATTTGGAAATTTACATTTTTCACTTTTGTCAGACAATTGCAATATTCTCACAATAAGCTAATTAGCTCAATTGGAGCATTTCTAGCATGTTTGGTTGAAATTGGAAATTTACATTTTTTACTTTTGTCAGCCAATTGCAATATTCTCACAATAAGCTAATTAGCTCAATTGGAGCATTTCTAGCATGTTTGGTTGAAATTGGAAATTTACATTTTTCAGTTTTGTCAGACGTTTGTAATATTCTCACAATAAGCTAATTAGCTCAATTGGAGCATTTCTAGCATGTTTGGTTGAAATTGGAAATTTACATTTTTCACTTTTGTCAGACGTTTGTAATATTCTCACAATAAGCTAATTAGCTCAATTGGAGCATTTCTAGCATGTTTGGTTGAAATTGGAAATTTACATTTTTCAGTTTTGTCAGACGTTTGTAATATTCTCACAATAAGCTAATTAGCTCAATTGGAGCATTTCTAGCATGTTTGGTTGAAATTGGAAATTTACATTTTTCACTTTTGTCAGACAATTGCAATATTCTCACAATAAGCTAATTAGGTCAATTGGAGCATTTCTAGCATGTTTGGTTGAAATTGGAAATTTACATTTTTCACTTTTGTCAGACAAGTGCAATATTCTCACAATAAGCTGATTAGCTCAATTGGAGCATTTCTAGCATGTTTGGTTGAAATTGGAAATTTACATTTTTCACTTTTGTCAGACAATTGCAATATTCTCACAATAAGCTAATTAGCTCAATTGGAGCATTTCTAGCATGTTTGGTTGAAATTGGAAATTTACACTTTTCACTTTTGTCAGACAATTGCAATATTCTCACAATAAGCTAATTAGCTCAATTGGAGCATTTCTAGCATGTTTGGTTGAAATTGGAAATTTACATTTTTCAGTTTTGGCAGACGTTTGTAATATTCTCACAATAAGCTAATTAGCTCAATTGGAGCATTTCTAGCATGTTTGGTTGAAATTGGAAATTTACATTTTTCAGTTTTGTCAGACGTTTGTAATATTCTCACAATAAGCTAATTAGCTCAATTGGAGCATTTCTAGCATGTTTGGTTGAAATTGGAAATTTACATTTTTCACTTTTGTCATACGTTTGTAAAATTCTTACAGTAGGCTTATTTGCGCAATTTGAGCATTTCTAGCATGTTTGGTTGAAATTGGAAATTTACATTTTTCAGTTTTGTCAGACGTTTGTAAAATTCTTACAGTAGGCTTATTTGCGCAATTTGAGCAATTCTAGCATGTTTGGTTGAAATTGGAAATTTACATTTTTGACTTTTGTCAGACGTTTGTAATATTCTCACAATAAGCTAATTAGCTTAATTGGAGCATTTTTAGCATGTTTGGTATAAATTGGAAATTTACATTTTTCACTTTTCCCAGACAATTGTAATATTCTCACAATAAGCTAATTAGCTCAATTGGAGCATTTCTAGCATGTTTGGTTGAAATTGGAAATTTACATTTTTCAGTTTTGTCAGACGTTTGTAATATTCTCACAATAAGCTAAATAGCTCAATTGGAGCATTTTTAGCATGTTTGGTTGAAATTGGAAATTCACATTTTTCAGTTTTGTCAGACGTTTGTAATATTCTCACAATAAGCTAATTAGCTCAATTGGAGCATTTCTAGCATGTTTGGTTGAAATTGGAAATTTACATTTTTCACTTTTGTCAGACAAGTGCAATATTCTCACAATAAGCTGATTAGCTCAATTGGAGCATTTCTAGCATGTTTGGTTGAAATTGGAAATTTACATTTTTCACTTTTGTCAGACAATTGCAATATTCTCACAATAAGCTAATTAGCTCAATTGGAGCATTTCTAGCATGTTTGGTTGAAATTGGAAATTTACATTTTTCAGTGTTGTCAGACGTTTGTAATATTCTCACAATAAGCTAATTAGCTCAATTGGAGCATTTCTAGCATGTTTGGTTGAAATTGGAAATTTACATTTTTCACTTTTGTCAGACAATTGCAATATTCTCACAATAAGCTAATTAGCTCAATTGGAGCATTTCTAGCATGTTTGGTTGAAATTGGAAATTTACATTTTTCAGTTTTGTCAGACGTTTGTAATATTCTCACAATAAGCTATTTAGCTCAATTGGAGCATTTCTAGCATGTTTGGTTGAAATTGAAAATTTACATTTTTCAGTTTTGTCAGACGTTTGTAATATTCTCACAATAAGCTAATTAGCTCAATTGGAGCATTTCTAGCATGTTTGGTTGAAATTGGAAATTTACATTTTTCACTTTTGTCATACGTTTGTAAAATTCTTACAGTAGGCTTATTTGCGCAATTTGAGCATTTCTAGCATGTTTGGTTGAAATTGGAAATTTACATTTTTCAGTTCTGTCAGACGTTTGTAAAATTCTTACAGTAGGCTTATTTGCGCAATTTGAGCAATTCTAGCATGTTTGGTTGAAATTGGAAATTTACATTTTTGACTTTTGTCAGACGTTTGTAATATTCTCACAATAAGCTAATTAGCTTAATTGGAGCATTTTTAGCATGTTTGGTTGAAATTGGAAATTTACATTTTTCACTTTTCCCAGACAATTGTAATATTCTCACAATAAGCTAATTAGCTCAATTGGAGCATTTCTAGCATGTTTGGTTGAAATTGGAAATTTACATTTTTCACTTTTGTCAGACAATTGCAATATTCTCACAA
This sequence comes from Watersipora subatra, assembly GCF_963576615.1. NCBI lineage: Eukaryota > Metazoa > Bryozoa > Gymnolaemata > Cheilostomatida > Watersiporidae > Watersipora > Watersipora subatra. The sequence goes on from NW_027045321.1 coordinate 404,020, forward strand.
TAAGCTAATTAGCTCAATTGGAGCATTTCTAGCATGTTTGGTTGAAATTGGAAATTTACATTTTTCACTTTTGTCAGACGTTTGTAATATTCTCACAATAAGCTAATTAGCTCAATTGGAGCATTTCTAGCATGTTTGGTTGAAATTGGAAATTTACATTTTTCAGTTTTGTCAGACGTTTGTAATATTCTCACAATAAGCTAATTAGCTCAATTGGAGCATTTCTAGCATGTTTGGTTGAAATTGGAAATTTACATTTTTCACTTTTGTCAGACGTTTGTAATATTCTCACAATAAGCTAATTAGCTCAATTGGAGCATTTCTAGCATGTTTGGTTGAAATTGGAAATTTACATTTTTCACTTTTGTCAGACAATTGCAATATTCTCACAATAAGCTAATTAGCTCAATTGGAGCATTTCTAGCATGTTTGGTTGAAATTGGAAATTTACATTTTTCACTTTTGTCAGACAAGTGCAATATTCTCACAATAAGCTGATTAGCTCAATTGGAGCAATTCTAGCATGTTTGGTTTAAATTGGAAATTTACATTTTTCACTTTTGTCAGACAATTGCAATATTCTCACAATAAGCTAATTAGCTCAATTGGAGCATTTCTAGCATGTTTGGTTGAAATTGGAAATTTACATTTTTCACTTTTGTCAGACAACTGCAATATTCTCACAATAAGCTAATTAGCTCAATTGGAGCATTTCTAGCATGTTTGGTTGAAATTGGAAATTTACATTTTTCACTTTTGTCAGACAAGTGCAATATTCTCACAATAAGCTGATTAGCTCAATTGGAGCATTTCTAGCATGTTTGGTTGAAATTGGAATTTTACATTTTTCACTTTTGTCAGACAATTGCAATATTCTCACAATAAGCTAATTAGCTCAATTGGAGCATTTCTAGCATGTTTGGTTGAAATTGGAAATTTACATTTTTCAGTGTTGTCAGACGTTTGTAATATTCACACAAAAAGCTAATTAGCTCAATTGGAGCATTTCTAGCATGTTTGGTTGAAATTGGAAATTTACATTTTTCACTTTTGTCAGACGTTTGTAATATTCTCACAATAAGCTAATTAGCTCAATTGGAGCATTTCTAGCATGTTTGGTTGAAATTGGAAATTTACATTTTTCAGTGTTGTCAGACGTTTGTAATATTCTCACAATAAGCTAATTAGCTCAATTGGAGCATTTCTAGCATGTTTGGTTGAAATTGGAAATTTACATTTTTCAGTGTTGTCAGACGTTTGTAATATTCACACAAAAAGCTAATTAGCTCAATTGGAGCATTTTTAGCATGTTTGGTTGAAATTGGAAATTCACATTTTTCACTTTTGTCAGACAATTGCAATAATCTCACAATAAGCTAATTAGCTCAATTGGAGCATTTCTAGCATGTTTGGTTGAAATTGGAAATTTACATTTTTCACTTTTGTCAGACAATTGCAATATTCTCACAATTAGCTAATTAGCTCAATTGGAGCATTTCTAGCATGTTTGGTTGAAATTGGAAATTTACATTTTTCAGTGTTGTCAGACGTTTGTAATATTCTCACAATAAGCTAATTAGCTCACTTGGAGCATTTCTAGCATGTTTGGTTGAAATTGAAAATTTACATTTTTCAGTTTTGTCAGACGTTTGTAATATTCTCACAATAAGCTAATTAGCTCAATTGGAGCATTTCTAGCATGTTTGGTTAAAATTGGAATTTTACATTTTTCACTTTTGTCAGACGTTTGTAAAATTCTTACAGTAGGCTTATTTGCGCAATTTGAGCAATTCTAGCATGTTTGGTTGAAATTCGAAATTTACACTTCTCATGTTTGTCAGACGTTTGTAATATTCTCACAATAAGCTAATTAGCTCAATTGGAGCATTTCTAGCATGTTTGGCTGAATTTGGAAATTTACATTTTTCACTTTTGTCAGACAATTGCAATATTCTCACAATAAGCTAATTAGCTCAATTAGAGCATTTCTAGCATGTTTGGTTGAAATTCGAAATTTACACTTCTCATGTTTGTCAGACGTTTGTAATATTCTCACAATAAGCTAATTAGCTCAATTGGAGCATTTCTAGCATGTTTGGCTGAATTTGGAAATTTACATTTTTCACTTTTGTCAGACAATTGCAATATTCTCACAATAAGCTAATTAGCTCAATTGGAGCATTTCTAGCATGTTTGGTTGAAATTGGAAATTTACATTTTTTACTTTTGTCAGCCAATTGCAATATTCTCACAATAAGCTAATTAGCTCAATTGGAGCATTTCTAGCATGTTTGGTTGAAATTGGAAATTTACATTTTTCAGTTTTGTCAGACGTTTGTAATATTCTCACAATAAGCTAATTAGCTCAATTGGAGCATTTCTAGCATGTTTGGTTGAAATTGGAAATTTACATTTTTCACTTTTGTCAGACGTTTGTAATATTCTCACAATAAGCTAATTAGCTCAATTGGAGCATTTCTAGCATGTTTGGTTGAAATTGGAAATTTACATTTTTCAGTTTTGTCAGACGTTTGTAATATTCTCACAATAAGCTAATTAGCTCAATTGGAGCATTTCTAGCATGTTTGGTTGAAATTGGAAATTTACATTTTTCACTTTTGTCAGACAATTGCAATATTCTCACAATAAGCTAATTAGGTCAATTGGAGCATTTCTAGCATGTTTGGTTGAAATTGGAAATTTACATTTTTCACTTTTGTCAGACAAGTGCAATATTCTCACAATAAGCTGATTAGCTCAATTGGAGCATTTCTAGCATGTTTGGTTGAAATTGGAAATTTACATTTTTCACTTTTGTCAGACAATTGCAATATTCTCACAATAAGCTAATTAGCTCAATTGGAGCATTTCTAGCATGTTTGGTTGAAATTGGAAATTTACACTTTTCACTTTTGTCAGACAATTGCAATATTCTCACAATAAGCTAATTAGCTCAATTGGAGCATTTCTAGCATGTTTGGTTGAAATTGGAAATTTACATTTTTCAGTTTTGGCAGACGTTTGTAATATTCTCACAATAAGCTAATTAGCTCAATTGGAGCATTTCTAGCATGTTTGGTTGAAATTGGAAATTTACATTTTTCAGTTTTGTCAGACGTTTGTAATATTCTCACAATAAGCTAATTAGCTCAATTGGAGCATTTCTAGCATGTTTGGTTGAAATTGGAAATTTACAATTTTCAGTGTTGTCAGACGTTTGTAATATTCTCACAATAAGCTAATTAGCTCAATTGGAGCATTTCTAGCATGTTTGGTTGAAATTGGAAATTTACATTTTTCAGTGTTGTCAGACAATTGCAATATTCTCACAATAAGCTAATTAGCTCAATTGGAGCATTTCTAGCATGTTTGGTTGAAATTGGAAATTTACATTTTTCAGTTTTGTCAGACGTTTGTAATATTCTCACAATAAGCTAATTAGCTCAATTGGAGCATTTCTAGCATGTTTGGTTGAAATTGGAAATTTACAATTTTCAGTTTTGTCAGACGTTTGTAATATTCTCACAATAAGCTAATTAGCTCAATTGGAGCATTTCTAGCATGTTTGGTTGAAATTGGAAATTTACATTTTTCAGTGTTGTCAGACGTTTGTAATAATCACACAATAAGCTAATTAGCTCAATTGGAGCATTTCTAGCATGTTTGGTTGAAATTGGAAATTTACATTTCTCATGTTTGTCAGACGTTTGTAATATTCACACAATAAGCTAATTAGCTCAATTGGAGCATTTCTAGCATGTTTGGTTGAAATTGGAAATTTACATTTTTCACTTTTGTCAGACAATTGCAATATTCTCACAATAAGCTAATTAGCTCAATTGGAGCATTTCTAGCATGTTTGGTTGAAATTGGAAATTTACATTTTTCACTTTTGTCAGACGTTTGTAATATTCTCACAATAAGCTAATTAGCTCAATTGGAGCATTTCTAGCATGTTTGGTTGAAATTGGAAATTTAAAATTTTCAGTTTTGTCAGACGTTTGTAATATTCTCACAATAAGCTAATTAGCTCAATTGGAGCATTTCTAGCATGTTTGGTTGAAATTGGAAATTTACATTTTTCACTTTTGTCAGACGTTTGTAATATTCTCACAATAAGCTAATTAGCTCAATTGGAGCATTTCTAGCATGTTTGGTTGAAATTGGAAATTTACATTTTTCAGTGTTGTCAGACGTTTGTAATAATCACACAATAAGCTAATTAGCTCAATTGGAGCATTTCTAGCATGTTTGGTTGAAATTGGAAATTTACATTTCTCATGTTTGTCAGACGTTTGTAATATTCACACAATAAGCTAATTAGCTCAATTGGAGCATTTCTAGCATGTTTGGTTGAAATTGGAAATTTACATTTTTCACTTTTGTCAGACAATTGCAATATTCTCACAATAAGCTAATTAGCTCAATTGGAGCATTTCTAGCATGTTTGGTTGAAATTGGAAATTTGCATTTTTCACTTTTGTCAGACAAGTGCAATATTCTCACAATAAGCTGATTAGCTCAATTGGAGCATTTCTAGCATGTTTGGTTGAAATTGGAAATTTACATTTTTCACTTTTGTCAGACAATTGCAATATTCTCACAATAAGCTAATTAGCTCAATTGGAGCATTTCTAGCATGTTTGGTTGAAATTGGAAATTTACATTTTTTACTTTTGTCAGCCAATTGCAATATTCTCACAATAAGCTAATTAGCTCAATTGGAGCATTTCTAGCATGTTTGGTTGAAATTGGAAATTTACATTTTTCACTTTTGTCAGACAATTGCAATATTCTCACAATAAGCTAATTAGCTCAATTGGAGCATTTCTAGCATGTTTGGTTGAAATTGGAAATTTACATTTTTCACTTTTGTCAGACAATTGCAATATTCTCACAATAAGCTAATTAGCTCAATTGGAGCATTTCTAGCATGTTTGGTTGAAATTGGAAATTTACATTTTTCACTTTTGTCAGACAATTGCAATATTCTCACAATAAGCTAATTAGCTCAATTGGAGCATTTCTAGCATGTTTGGTTGAAATTGGAAATTTACATTTTTCAGTTTTGTCAGACGTTTGTAATATTCTCACAATAAGCTAAATAGCTCAATTGGAGCATTTTTAGCATGTTTGGTTGAAATTGGAAATTCACATTTTTCACTTTTGTCAGACAATTGCAATATTCTCACAATAAGCTAATTAGCTCAATTGGAGCATTTCTAGCATGTTTGGTTGAAATTGGAAATTTACATTTTTCACTTTTGTCAGACAATTGCAATATTCTCACAATAAGCTAATTAGCTCAATTGGAGCATTTCTAGCATGTTTGGTTGAAATTGGAAATTTACATTTTTCACTTTTGTCAGACAATTGCAATATTCTCACAATAAGCTAATTAGCTCAATTGGAGCATTTCTAGCATGTTTGGTTGAAATTGGAAATTTACATTTTTCACTTTTGTCAGACGTTTGTAAAATTCTTACAGTAGGCTTATTTGCGCAATTTGAGCAATTCTAGCATGTTTGGTTGAAATTGGAAATTTACATTTTTGACTTTTGTCAGACGTTTGTAATATTCTCACAATAAGCTAATTAGCTTAATTGGAGCATTTTTAGCATGTTTGGTATAAATTGGAAATTTACATTTTTCACTTTTCCCAGACAATTGTAATATTCTCACAATAAGCTAATTAGCTCAATTGGAGCATTTCTAGCATGTTTGGTTGAAATTGGAAATTTACATTTTTCAGTTTTGTCAGACGTTTGTAATATTCTCACAATAAGCTAAATAGCTCAATTGGAGCATTTTTAGCATGTTTGGTTGAAATTGGAAATTCACATTTTTCAGTTTTGTCAGACGTTTGTAATATTCTCACAATAAGCTAATTAGCTCAATTGGAGCATTTCTAGCATGTTTGGTTGAAATTGGAAATTTACATTTTTCACTTTTGTCAGACAAGTGCAATATTCTCACAATAAGCTGATTAGCTCAATTGGAGCATTTCTAGCATGTTTGGTTGAAATTGGAAATTTACATTTTTCACTTTTGTCAGACAATTGCAATATTCTCACAATAAGCTAATTAGCTCAATTGGAGCATTTCTAGCATGTTTGGTTGAAATTGGAAATTTACATTTTTCAGTGTTGTCAGACGTTTGTAATATTCTCACAATAAGCTAATTAGCTCAATTGGAGCATTTCTAGCATGTTTGGTTGAAATTGGAAATTTACATTTTTCACTTTTGTCAGACAATTGCAATATTCTCACAATAAGCTAATTAGCTCAATTGGAGCATTTCTAGCATGTTTGGTTGAAATTGGAAATTTACATTTTTCAGTTTTGTCAGACGTTTGTAATATTCTCACAATAAGCTATTTAGCTCAATTGGAGCATTTCTAGCATGTTTGGTTGAAATTGAAAATTTACATTTTTCAGTTTTGTCAGACGTTTGTAATATTCTCACAATAAGCTAATTAGCTCAATTGGAGCATTTCTAGCATGTTTGGTTGAAATTGGAAATTTACATTTTTCACTTTTGTCATACGTTTGTAAAATTCTTACAGTAGGCTTATTTGCGCAATTTGAGCATTTCTAGCATGTTTGGTTGAAATTGGAAATTTACATTTTTCAGTTCTGTCAGACGTTTGTAAAATTCTTACAGTAGGCTTATTTGCGCAATTTGAGCAATTCTAGCATGTTTGGTTGAAATTGGAAATTTACATTTTTGACTTTTGTCAGACGTTTGTAATATTCTCACAATAAGCTAATTAGCTTAATTGGAGCATTTTTAGCATGTTTGGTTGAAATTGGAAATTTACATTTTTCACTTTTCCCAGACAATTGTAATATTCTCACAATAAGCTAATTAGCTCAATTGGAGCATTTCTAGCATGTTTGGTTGAAATTGGAAATTTACATTTTTCACTTTTGTCAGACAATTGCAATATTCTCACAATAAGCTAATTAGCTCAATTGGAGCATTTCTAGCATGTTTGGTTGAAATTGGAAATTTACATTTTTCACTTTTGTCAGACGTTTGTAATATTCTCACAATAAGCTAATTAGCTCAATTGGAGCATTTCTAGCATGTTTGGTTGAAATTGGAAATTTACATTTTTCAGTTTTGTCAGACGTTTGTAATATTCTCACAATAAGCTAATTAGCTCAATTGGAGCATTTCTAGCATGTTTGGTTGAAATTGGAAATTTACATTTTTCACTTTTGTCAGACGTTTGTAATATTCTCACAATAAGCTAATTAGCTCAATTGGAGCATTTCTAGCATGTTTGGTTGAAATTGGAAATTTACATTTTTCACTTTTGTCAGACAATTGCAATATTCTCACAATAAGCTAATTAGCTCAATTGGAGCATTTCTAGCATGTTTGGTTGAAATTGGAAATTTACATTTTTCACTTTTGTCAGACAAGTGCAATATTCTCACAATAAGCTGATTAGCTCAATTGGAGCAATTCTAGCATGTTTGGTTTAAATTGGAAATTTACATTTTTCACTTTTGTCAGACAATTGCAATATTCTCACAATAAGCTAATTAGCTCAATTGGAGCATTTCTAGCATGTTTGGTTGAAATTGGAAATTTACATTTTTCACTTTTGTCAGACAACTGCAATATTCTCACAATAAGCTAATTAGCTCAATTGGAGCATTTCTAGCATGTTTGGTTGAAATTGGAAATTTACATTTTTCACTTTTGTCAGACAAGTGCAATATTCTCACAATAAGCTGATTAGCTCAATTGGAGCATTTCTAGCATGTTTGGTTGAAATTGGAATTTTACATTTTTCACTTTTGTCAGACAATTGCAATATTCTCACAATAAGCTAATTAGCTCAATTGGAGCATTTCTAGCATGTTTGGTTGAAATTGGAAATTTACATTTTTCAGTGTTGTCAGACGTTTGTAATATTCACACAAAAAGCTAATTAGCTCAATTGGAGCATTTCTAGCATGTTTGGTTGAAATTGGAAATTTACATTTTTCACTTTTGTCAGACGTTTGTAATATTCTCACAATAAGCTAATTAGCTCAATTGGAGCATTTCTAGCATGTTTGGTTGAAATTGGAAATTTACATTTTTCAGTGTTGTCAGACGTTTGTAATATTCTCACAATAAGCTAATTAGCTCAATTGGAGCATTTCTAGCATGTTTGGTTGAAATTGGAAATTTACATTTTTCAGTGTTGTCAGACGTTTGTAATATTCACACAAAAAGCTAATTAGCTCAATTGGAGCATTTTTAGCATGTTTGGTTGAAATTGGAAATTCACATTTTTCACTTTTGTCAGACAATTGCAATAATCTCACAATAAGCTAATTAGCTCAATTGGAGCATTTCTAGCATGTTTGGTTGAAATTGGAAATTTACATTTTTCACTTTTGTCAGACAATTGCAATATTCTCACAATTAGCTAATTAGCTCAATTGGAGCATTTCTAGCATGTTTGGTTGAAATTGGAAATTTACATTTTTCAGTGTTGTCAGACGTTTGTAATATTCTCACAATAAGCTAATTAGCTCACTTGGAGCATTTCTAGCATGTTTGGTTGAAATTGAAAATTTACATTTTTCAGTTTTGTCAGACGTTTGTAATATTCTCACAATAAGCTAATTAGCTCAATTGGAGCATTTCTAGCATGTTTGGTTGAAATTGGAATTTTACATTTTTCACTTTTGTCAGACGTTTGTAAAATTCTTACAGTAGGCTTATTTGCGCAATTTGAGCAATTCTAGCATGTTTGGTTGAAATTCGAAATTTACACTTCTCATGTTTGTCAGACGTTTGTAATATTCTCACAATAAGCTAATTAGCTCAATTGGAGCATTTCTAGCATGTTTGGCTGAATTTGGAAATTTACATTTTTCACTTTTGTCAGACAATTGCAATATTCTCACAATAAGCTAATTAGCTCAATTAGAGCATTTCTAGCATGTTTGGTTGAAATTCGAAATTTACACTTCTCATGTTTGTCAGACGTTTGTAATATTCTCACAATAAGCTAATTAGCTCAATTGGAGCATTTCTAGCATGTTTGGCTGAATTTGGAAATTTACATTTTTCACTTTTGTCAGACAATTGCAATATTCTCACAATAAGCTAATTAGCTCAATTGGAGCATTTCTAGCATGTTTGGTTGAAATTGGAAATTTACATTTTTTACTTTTGTCAGCCAATTGCAATATTCTCACAATAAGCTAATTAGCTCAATTGGAGCATTTCTAGCATGTTTGGTTGAAATTGGAAATTTACATTTTTCAGTTTTGTCAGACGTTTGTAATATTCTCACAATAAGCTAATTAGCTCAATTGGAGCATTTCTAGCATGTTTGGTTGAAATTGGAAATTTACATTTTTCACTTTTGTCAGACGTTTGTAATATTCTCACAATAAGCTAATTAGCTCAATTGGAGCATTTCTAGCATGTTTGGTTGAAATTGGAAATTTACATTTTTCAGTTTTGTCAGACGTTTGTAATATTCTCACAATAAGCTAATTAGCTCAATTGGAGCATTTCTAGCATGTTTGGTTGAAATTGGAAATTTACATTTTTCACTTTTGTCAGACAATTGCAATATTCTCACAATAAGCTAATTAGGTCAATTGGAGCATTTCTAGCATGTTTGGTTGAAATTGGAAATTTACATTTTTCACTTTTGTCAGACAAGTGCAATATTCTCACAATAAGCTGATTAGCTCAATTGGAGCATTTCTAGCATGTTTGGTTGAAATTGGAAATTTACATTTTTCACTTTTGTCAGACAATTGCAATATTCTCACAATAAGCTAATTAGCTCAATTGGAGCATTTCTAGCATGTTTGGTTGAAATTGGAAATTTACACTTTTCACTTTTGTCAGACAATTGCAATATTCTCACAATAAGCTAATTAGCTCAATTGGAGCATTTCTAGCATGTTTGGTTGAAATTGGAAATTTACATTTTTCAGTTTTGGCAGACGTTTGTAATATTCTCACAATAAGCTAATTAGCTCAATTGGAGCATTTCTAGCATGTTTGGTTGAAATTGGAAATTTACATTTTTCAGTTTTGTCAGACGTTTGTAATATTCTCACAATAAGCTAATTAGCTCAATTGGAGCATTTCTAGCATGTTTGGTTGAAATTGGAAATTTACAATTTTCAGTGTTGTCAGACGTTTGTAATATTCTCACAATAAGCTAATTAGCTCAATTGGAGCATTTCTAGCATGTTTGGTTGAAATTGGAAATTTACATTTTTCAGTGTTGTCAGACAATTGCAATATTCTCACAATAAGCTAATTAGCTCAATTGGAGCATTTCTAGCATGTTTGGTTGAAATTGGAAATTTACATTTTTCAGTTTTGTCAGACGTTTGTAATATTCTCACAATAAGCTAATTAGCTCAATTGGAGCATTTCTAGCATGTTTGGTTGAAATTGGAAATTTACAATTTTCAGTTTTGTCAGACGTTTGTAATATTCTCACAATAAGCTAATTAGCTCAATTGGAGCATTTCTAGCATGTTTGGTTGAAATTGGAAATTTACATTTTTCAGTGTTGTCAGACGTTTGTAATAATCACACAATAAGCTAATTAGCTCAATTGGAGCATTTCTAGCATGTTTGGTTGAAATTGGAAATTTACATTTCTCATGTTTGTCAGACGTTTGTAATATTCACACAATAAGCTAATTAGCTCAATTGGAGCATTTCTAGCATGTTTGGTTGAAATTGGAAATTTACATTTTTCACTTTTGTCAGACAATTGCAATATTCTCACAATAAGCTAATTAGCTCAATTGGAGCATTTCTAGCATGTTTGGTTGAAATTGGAAATTTACATTTTTCACTTTTGTCAGACGTTTGTAATATTCTCACAATAAGCTAATTAGCTCAATTGGAGCATTTCTAGCATGTTTGGTTGAAATTGGAAATTTAAAATTTTCAGTTTTGTCAGACGTTTGTAATATTCTCACAATAAGCTAATTAGCTCAATTGGAGCATTTCTAGCATGTTTGGTTGAAATTGGAAATTTACATTTTTCACTTTTGTCAGACGTTTGTAATATTCTCACAATAAGCTAATTAGCTCAATTGGAGCATTTCTAGCATGTTTGGTTGAAATTGGAAATTTACATTTTTCAGTGTTGTCAGACGTTTGTAATAATCACACAATAAGCTAATTAGCTCAATTGGAGCATTTCTAGCATGTTTGGTTGAAATTGGAAATTTACATTTCTCATGTTTGTCAGACGTTTGTAATATTCACACAATAAGCTAATTAGCTCAATTGGAGCATTTCTAGCATGTTTGGTTGAAATTGGAAATTTACATTTTTCACTTTTGTCAGACAATTGCAATATTCTCACAATAAGCTAATTAGCTCAATTGGAGCATTTCTAGCATGTTTGGTTGAAATTGGAAATTTGCATTTTTCACTTTTGTCAGACAAGTGCAATATTCTCACAATAAGCTGATTAGCTCAATTGGAGCATTTCTAGCATGTTTGGTTGAAATTGGAAATTTACATTTTTCACTTTTGTCAGACAATTGCAATATTCTCACAATAAGCTAATTAGCTCAATTGGAGCATTTCTAGCATGTTTGGTTGAAATTGGAAATTTACATTTTTTACTTTTGTCAGCCAATTGCAATATTCTCACAATAAGCTAATTAGCTCAATTGGAGCATTTCTAGCATGTTTGGTTGAAATTGGAAATTTACATTTTTCACTTTTGTCAGACAATTGCAATATTCTCACAATAAGCTAATTAGCTCAATTGGAGCATTTCTAGCATGTTTGGTTGAAATTGGAAATTTACATTTTTCACTTTTGTCAGACAATTGCAATATTCTCACAATAAGCTAATTAGCTCAATTGGAGCATTTCTAGCATGTTTGGTTGAAATTGGAAATTTACATTTTTCACTTTTGTCAGACAATTGCAATATTCTCACAATAAGCTAATTAGCTCAATTGGAGCATTTCTAGCATGTTTGGTTGAAATTGGAAATTTACATTTTTTACTTTTGTCAGCCAATTGCAATATTCTCACAATAAGCTAATTAGCTTAATTGGAGCATTTCTAGCATGTTTGGTTGAAATTGGAAATTTACATTTTTCAGTTTTGTCAGACGTTTGTAATATTCTCACAATAAGCTAATTAGCTCAATTGGAGCATTTCTAGCATGTTTGGTTGAAATTGGAAATTTACATTTTTCACTTTTGTCAGACGTTTGTAATATTCTCACAATAAGCTAATTAGCTCAATTGGAGCATTTCTAGCATGTTTGGTTGAAATTGGAAATTTACATTTTTCAGTTTTGTCAGACGTTTGTAATATTCTCACAATAAGCTAATTAGCTCAATTGGAGCATTTCTAGCATGTTTGGTTGAAATTTGAAATTTACATTTTTCACTTTTGTCAGACAATTGCAATATTCTCACAATAAGCTAATTAGCTCAATTGGAGCATTTCTAGCATGTTTGGTTGAAATTGGAAATTTACATTTTTCACTTTTGTCAGACAAGTGCAATATTCTCACAATAAGCTGATTAGCTCAATTGGAGCATTTCTAGCATGTTTGGTTGAAATTGGAAATTTACATTTTTCACTTTTGTCAGACAATTGCAATATTCTCACAATAAGCTAATTAGCTCAATTGGAGCATTTCTAGCATGTTTGGTTGAAATTGGAAATTTACATTTTTCACTTTTGTCAGACAATTGCAATATTCTCACAATAAGCTAATTAGCTCAATTGGAGCATTTCTAGCATGTTTGGTTGAAATTGGAAATTTACATTTTTCAGTTTTGTCAGACGTTTGTAATATTCTCACAATAAGCTAATTAGCTCAATTGGAGCATTTCTAGCATGTTTGGTTGAAATTGGAAATTTACATTTTTCAGTTTTGTCAGACGTTTGTAATATTCTCACAATAAGCTAATTAGCTCAATTGGAGCATTTCTAGCATGTTTGGTTGAAATTGGAAATTTACATTTTTCAGTGTTGTCAGACGTTTGTAATATTCTCACAATAAGCTAATTAGCTCAATTGGAGCATTTCTAGCATGTTTGGTTGAAATTGGAAATTTACATTTATCAGTTTTGTCAGACGTTTGTAATATTCTCACAATAAGCTAATTAGCTCAATTGGAGCATTTCTAGCATGTTTGGTTGAAATTGGAAATTTACATTTTTCACTTTTGTCAGACAATTGCAATATTCTCACAATAAGCTAATTAGCTCAATTGGAGCATTTCTAGCATGTTTGGTTGAAATTGGAAATTTACATTTTTCACTTTTGTCAGACGTTTGTAATATTCTCACAATAAGCTAATTAGCTCAATTGGAGCATTTCTAGCATGTTTGGTTGAAATTGGAAATTTACAATTTTCAGTTTTGTCAGACGTTTGTAATATTCTCACAATAAGCTAATTAGCTCAATTGGAGCATTTCTAGCATGTTTGGTTGAAATTGGAAATTTACATTTTTCACTTTTGTCAGACGTTTGTAATATTCTCACAATAAGCTAATTAGCTCAATTGGAGCATTTCTAGCATGTTTGGTTGAAATTGGAAATTTACATTTTTCAGTGTTGTCAGACGTTTGTAATAATCACACAATAAGCTAATTAGCTCAATTGGAGCATTTCTAGCATGTTTGGTTGAAATTGGAAATTTACATTTCTCATGTTTGTCAGACGTTTGTAATATTCACACAATAAGCTAATTAGCTCAATTGGAGCATTTCTAGCATGTTTGGTTGAAATTGGAAATTTACATTTTTCACTTTTGTCAGACAATTGCAATATTCTCACAATAAGCTAATTAGCTCAATTGGAGCATTTCTAGCATGTTTGGTTCAAATTGGAAATTTAAATTTTTCACTTTTGTCAGACAAGTGCAATATTCTCACAATAAGCTGATTAGCTCAATTGGAGCATTTCTAGCATGTTTGGTTGAAATTGGAAATTTACATTTTTCACTTTTGTCAGACGTTTGTAATATTCTCACAATTAGCTAATTAGCTCAATTGGAGCATTTCTAGCATGTTTGGTTGAAATTGGAAATTTACATTTTTCAGTTTTGTCAGACGTTTGTAATATTCTCACAATAAGCTAATTAGCTCAATTGGAGCATTTCTAGCATGTTTGGTTGAAATTGGAAATTTACATTTTTCACTTTTGTCAGACAATTGCAATATTCTCACAATAAGCTAATTAGCTCAATTGGAGCATTTCTAGCATGTTTGGTTGAAATTGGAAATTTACATTTTTCACTTTTGTCAGACAAGTGCAATATTCTCACAATAAGCTGATTAGCTCAATTGGAGCATTTCTAGCATGTTTGGTTGAAATTGGAAATTTACATTTTTCACTTTTGTCAGACAATTGCAATATTCTCACAATAAGCTAATTAGCTCAATTGGAGTATTTCTAGCATGTTTGGTTGAAATTGGAAATTTACATTTTTCACTTTTGTCAGACAATTGCAATATTCTCACAATAAGCTAATTAGCTCAATTGGAGCATTTCTAGCATGTTTGGTTGAAATTGGAAATTTACATTTTTCAGTTTTGTCAGACGTTTGTAATATTCTCACAATAAGCTAATTAGCTCAATTGGAGCATTTCTAGCATGTTTGGTTGAAATTGGAAATTTACATTTTTCAGTTTTGTCAGACGTTTGTAATATTCTCACAATAAGCTAATTAGCTCAATTGGAGCATTTCTAGCATGTTTGGTTGAAATTGGAAATTTACATTTTTCACTTTTGTCAGACGTTTGTAATATTCTCACAATAAGCTAATTAGCTCAATTGGAGCATTTCTAGCATGTTTGGTTGAAATTGGAAATTTACATTTTTCACTTTTGTCAGACAATTGCAATATTCTCACAATAAGCTAATTAGCTCAATTGGAGCATTTCTAGCATGTTTGGTTGAAATTGGAAATTTACATTTTTCACTTTTGTCAGACGTTTGTAATATTCTCACAATAAGCTAATTAGCTCAATTGGAGCATTTCTAGCATGTTTGGTTGAAATTGGAAATTTACAATTTTCAGTTTTGTCAGACGTTTGTAATATTCTCACAATAAGCTAATTAGCTCAATTGGAGCATTTCTAGCATGTTTGGTTGAAATTGGAAATTTACATTTTTCACTTTTGTCAGACGTTTGTAATATTCTCACAATAAGCTAATTAGCTCAATTGGAGCATTTCTAGCATGTTTGGTTGAAATTGGAAATTTACATTTTTCAGTGTTGTCAGACGTTTGTAATAATCACACAATAAGCTAATTAGCTCAATTGGAGCATTTCTAGCATGTTTGGTTGAAATTGGAAATTTACATTTCTCATGTTTGTCAGACGTTTGTAATATTCACACAATAAGCTAATTAGCTCAATTGGAGCATTTCTAGCATGTTTGGTTGAAATTGGAAATTTACATTTTTCACTTTTGTCAGACAATTGCAATATTCTCACAATAAGCTAATTAGCTCAATTGGAGCATTTCTAGCATGTTTGGTTGAAATTGGAAATTTACATTTTTCACTTTTGTCAGACATGTGCAATATTCTCACAATAAGCTGATTAACTCAATTGGAGCATTTCTAGCATGTTTGGTTGAAATTGGAAATTTACATTTTTCACTTTTGTCAGACAATTGCAATATTCTCACAATAAGCTAATTAGCTCAATTGGAGCATTTCTAGCATGTTTGGTTGAAATTGGAAATTTACATTTTTCAGTGTTGTCAGACGTTCGTAATATTCTCACAATAAGCTAATTAGCTCAATTGGAGCATTTCTAGCATGTTTGGTTGAAATTGGAAATTTACATTTTTCACTTTTGTCAGACGTTTGTAATATTCTCACAATAAGCTAATTAGCTCAATTGGAGCATTTCTAGCATGTTTGGTTGAAATTGGAAATTTACATTTTTCAGTGTTGTCAGACGTTTGTAATATTCACACAATAAGCTAATTAGCTCAATTGGAGCATTTTTAGCATGTTTGGTTGAAATTGGAAATTCACATTTTTCACTTTTGTCAGACAATTGCAATATTCTCACAATAAGCTAATTAGCTCAATTGGAGCATTTCTAGCATGTTTGGTTGAAATTGGAAATTTACATTTTTCACTTTTGTCAGACAATTGCAATATTCTCACAATAAGCTAATTAGCTCAATTGGAGCATTTCTAGCATGTTTGGTTGAATTTGGAAATTTACATTTTTCAGTGTTGTCAGACGTTTGTAATATTCTCACAATAAGCTAATTAGCTCAATTGGAGCATTTCTAGCATGTTTGGTTGAAATTGAAAATTTACATTTTTCAGTTTTGTCAGACGTTTGTAATATTCTCACAATAAGCTAATTAGCTCAATTGGAGCATTTCTAGCATGTTTGGTTGAAATTGGAATTTTACATTTTTCACTTTTGTCAGACGTTTGTAAAATTCTTACAGTAGGCTTATTTGCGCAATTTGAGCAATTCTAGCATGTTTGGTTGAAATTGGAAATTTACATTTTTCACTTTTGTCAGACGTTTGTAATATTCTCACAATAAGCTAATTAGCTTAATTGGAACATTTCTAGCATGTTTGGTTGAAATTGGAAATTTACATTTTTCACTTTTCCCAAACAATTGTAATATTCTCACAATAAGCTAATTAGCTCAATTGGAGCATTTTTAGCATGTTTGGTTCAAATTGGAAATTTATATTTTTCACTTTTGTCAGACGTTTGTAATATTCTCACAATAAGCTAATTAGCTCAATTGGAGCATTTCTAGCATGTTTGGTTGAAATTGGAAATTTACATTTTTCACTTTTGTCAGACAATTGCAATATTCTCACAATAAGCTAATTAGCTCAATTGGAGCATTTTTAGCATGTTTGGTTGAAATTGGAAATTTACATTTTTCACTTTTGTCAGACAATTGCAATATTCTCACAATAAGCTAACTAGCTCAATTGGAGCATTTCTAGCATGTTTGGTTGAAATTGGAAATTTACAATTTTCACTTTTGTTAGACAATTGCAATATTCTCACAATAAGCTAATTAGGTCACTTGGAGCATTTCTAGCATGTTTGGTTGAAATTGGAAATTTACATTTTTCACTTTTGTCAGACGTTTGTAATATTCTCACAATAAGCTAATTAGCTCAATTAGAGCATTTCTAGCATGTTTGGTTGAAATTGAAAATTTACATTTCTCATGTTTGTCAGACGTTTGTAATATTCTCACAATAAGCTAATTAGCTCAATTGGAGCATTTCTAGCATGTTTGGTTGAAATTGGAAATTTACATTTTTCACTTTTGTCAGACAATTGCAATATTCTCACAATAAGCTAATTAGCTCAATTGCAGCATTTCTAGCATGTTTGGTTGAAATTGGAAATTTACATTTTTTACTTTTGTCAGCCAATTGCAATATTCTCACAATAAGCTAATTAGCTCAATTGGAGCATTTCTAGCATGTTTGGTTGAAATTGGAAATTTACAATTTTCAGTTTTGTCAGACGTTTGTAATATTCTCACAATAAGCTAATTAGCTCAATTGGAGCATTTCTAGCATGTTTGGTTGAAATTGGAAATTTACATTTTTCACTTTTGTCAGACGTTTGTAATATTCTCACAATAAGCTAATTAGCTCAATTGGAGCATTTCTAGCATGTTTGGTTGAAATTGGAAATTTACATTTTTCAGTGTTGTCAGACGTTTGTAATAATCACACAATAAGCTAATTAGCTCAATTGGAGCATTTCTAGCATGTTTGGTTGAAATTGGAAATTTACATTTCTCATGTTTGTCAGACGTTTGTAATATTCACACAATAAGCTAATTAGCTCAATTGGAGCATTTCTAGCATGTTTGGTTGAAATTGGAAATTTACATTTTTCACTTTTGTCAGACAATTGCAATATTCTCACAATAAGCTAATTAGCTCAATTGGAGCATTTCTAGCATGTTTGGTTGAAATTGGAAATTTACATTTTTCACTTTTGTCAGACATGTGCAATATTCTCACAATAAGCTGATTAGCTCAATTGGAGCATTTCTAGCATGTTTGGTTGAAATTGGAAATTTACATTTTTCACTTTTGTCAGACAATTGCAATATTCTCACAATAAGCTAATTAGCTCAATTGGAGCATTTCTAGCATGTTTGGTTGAAATTGGAAATTTACATTTTTCAGTGTTGTCAGACGTTCGTAATATTCTCACAATAAGCTAATTAGCTCAATTGGAGCATTTCTAGCATGTTTGGTTGAAATTGGAAATTTACATTTTTCACTTTTGTCAGACGTTTGTAATATTCTCACAATAAGCTAATTAGCTCAATTGGAGCATTTCTAGCATGTTTGGTTGAAATTGGAAATTTACATTTTTCAGTGTTGTCAGACGTTTGTAATATTCACACAATAAGCTAATTAGCTCAATTGGAGCATTTTTAGCATGTTTGGTTGAAATTGGAAATTCACATTTTTCACTTTTGTCAGACAATTGCAATATTCTCACAATAAGCTAATTAGCTCAATTGGAGCATTTCTAGCATGTTTGGTTGAAATTGGAAATTTACATTTTTCACTTTTGTCAGACAATTGCAATATTCTCACAATAAGCTAATTAGCTCAATTGGAGCATTTCTAGCATGTTTGGTTGAAATTGGAAATTTACATTTTTCAGTGTTGTCAGACGTTTGTAATATTCTCACAATAAGCTAATTAGCTCAATTGGAGCATTTCTAGCATGTTTGGTTGAAATTGAAAATTTACATTTTTCAGTTTTGTCAGACGTTTGTAATATTCTCACAATAAGCTAATTAGCTCAATTGGAGCATTTCTAGCATGTTTGGTTGAAATTGGAATTTTACATTTTTCACTTTTGTCAGACGTTTGTAAAATTCTTACAGTAGGCTTATTTGCGCAATTTGAGCAATTCTAGCATGTTTGGTTGAAATTGGAAATTTACATTTTTCACTTTTGTCAGACGTTTGTAATATTCTCACAATAAGCTAATTAGCTTAATTGGAACATTTCTAGCATGTTTGGTTGAAATTGGAAATTTACATTTTTCACTTTTCCCAAACAATTGTAATATTCTCACAATAAGCTAATTAGCTCAATTGGAGCATTTTTAGCATGTTTGGTTCAAATTGGAAATTTATATTTTTCACTTTTGTCAGACGTTTGTAATATTCTCACAATAAGCTAATTAGCTCAATTGGAGCATTTCTAGCATGTTTGGTTGAAATTGGAAATTTACATTTTTCACTTTTGTCAGACAATTGCAATATTCTCACAATAAGCTAATTAGCTCAATTGGAGCATTTTTAGCATGTTTGGTTGAAATTGGAAATTTACATTTTTCACTTTTGTCAGACAATTGCAATATTCTCACAATAAGCTAACTAGCTCAATTGGAGCATTTCTAGCATGTTTGGTTGAAATTGGAAATTTACAATTTTCACTTTTGTTAGACAATTGCAATATTCTCACAATAAGCTAATTAGGTCACTTGGAGCATTTCTAGCATGTTTGGTTGAAATTGGAAATTTACATTTTTCACTTTTGTCAGACGTTTGTAATATTCTCACAATAAGCTAATTAGCTCAATTAGAGCATTTCTAGCATGTTTGGTTGAAATTGAAAATTTACATTTCTCATGTTTGTCAGACGTTTGTAATATTCTCACAATAAGCTAATTAGCTCAATTGGAGCATTTCTAGCATGTTTGGTTGAAATTGGAAATTTACATTTTTCACTTTTGTCAGACAATTGCAATATTCTCACAATAAGCTAATTAGCTCAATTGCAGCATTTCGAGCATGTTTGGTTGAAATTGGAAATTTACATTTTTTACTTTTGTCAGCCAATTGCAATATTCTCACAATAAGCTAATTAGCTCAATTGGAGCATTTCTAGCATGTTTGGTTGAAATTGGAAATTTACATTTTTCAGTTTTGTCAGACGTTTGTAATATTCTCACAATAAGCTAATTAGCTCAATTGGAGCATTTCTAGCATGTTTGGTTGAAATTGGAAATTTACATTTTTCACTTTTGTCAGACGTTTGTAATATTCTCACAATAAGCTAATTAGCTCAATTGGAGCATTTCTAGCATGTTTGGTTGAAATTGGAAATTTACATTTTTCAGTGTTGTCAGACGTTTGTAATAATCACACAATAAGCTAATTAGCTCAATTGGAGCATTTCTAGCATGTTTGGTTGAAATTGGAAATTTACATTTCTCATGTTTGTCAGACGTTTGTAATATTCACACAATAAGCTAATTAGCTCAATTGGAGCATTTCTAGCATGTTTGGTTGAAATTGGAAATTTACATTTTTCACTTTTGTCAGACAATTGCAATATTCTCACAATAAGCTAATTAGCTTAATTGGAGCATTTCTAGCATGTTTGGTTGAAATTGGAAATTTACATTTTTCAGTTTTGTCAGACGTTTGTAATATTCTCACAATAAGCTAATTAGCTCAATTGGAGCATTTCTAGCATGTTTGGTTGAAATTGGAAATTTACATTTTTCACTTTTGTCAGACGTTTGTAATATTCTCACAATAAGCTAATTAGCTCAATTGGAGCATTTCTAGCATGTTTGGTTGAAATTGGAAATTTACATTTTTCAGTTTTGTCAGACGTTTGTAATATTCTCACAATAAGCTAATTAGCTCAATTGGAGCATTTCTAGCATGTTTGGTTGAAATTTGAAATTTACATTTTTCACTTTTGTCAGACAATTGCAATATTCTCACAATAAGCTAATTAGCTCAATTGGAGCATTTCTAGCATGTTTGGTTGAAATTGGAAATTTACATTTTTCACTTTTGTCAGACAAGTGCAATATTCTCACAATAAGCTGATTAGCTCAATTGGAGCATTTCTAGCATGTTTGGTTGAAATTGGAAATTTACATTTTTCACTTTTGTCAGACAATTGCAAAATTCTCACAATAAGCTAATTAGCTCAATTGGAGCATTTCTAGCATGTTTGGTTGAAATTGGAAATTTACATTTTTCACTTTTGTCAGACAATTGCAATATTCTCACAATAAGCTAATTAGCTCAATTGGAGCATTTCTAGCATGTTTGGTTGAAATTGGAAATTTACATTTTTCAGTTTTGTCAGACGTTTGTAATATTCTCACAATAAGCTAATTAGCTCAATTGGAGCATTTCTAGCATGTTTGGTTGAAATTGGAAATTTACATTTTTCACTTTTGTCAGACGTTTGTAATATTCTCACAATAAGCTAATTAGGTCAATTGGAGCATTTCTAGCATGTTTGGTTGAAATTGGAAATTTACATTTTTCAGTGTTGTCAGACGTTTGTAATATTCTCACAATAAGCTAATTAGCTCAATTGGAGCATTTCTAGCATGTTTGGTTGAAATTGGAAATTTACATTTATCAGTTTTGTCAGACGTTTGTAATATTCTCACAATAAGCTAATTAGCTCAATTGGAGCATTTCTAGCATGTTTGGTTGAAATTGGAAATTTACATTTTTCACTTTTGTCAGACAATTGCAATATTCTCACAATAAGCTAATTAGCTCAATTGGAGCATTTCTAGCATGTTTGGTTGAAATTGGAAATTTACATTTTTCACTTTTGTCAGACGTTTGTAATATTCTCACAATAAGCTAATTAGCTCAATTGGAGCATTTCTAGCATGTTTGGTTGAAATTGGAAATTTACAATTTTCAGTTTTGTCAGACGTTTGTAATATTCTCACAATAAGCTAATTAGCTCAATTGGAGCATTTCTAGCATGTTTGGTTGAAATTGGAAATTTACATTTTTCACTTTTGTCAGACGTTTGTAATATTCTCACAATAAGCTAATTAGCTCAATTGGAGCATTTCTAGCATGTTTGGTTGAAATTGGAAATTTACATTTTTCAGTGTTGTCAGACGTTTGTAATAATCACACAATAAGCTAATTAGCTCAATTGGAGCATTTCTAGCATGTTTGGTTGAAATTGGAAATTTACATTTCTCATGTTTGTCAGACGTTTGTAATATTCACACAATAAGCTAATTAGCTCAATTGGAGCATTTCTAGCATGTTTGGTTGAAATTGGAAATTTACATTTTTCACTTTTGTCAGACAATTGCAATATTCTCACAATAAGCTAATTAGCTCAATTGGAGCATTTCTAGCATGTTTGGTTCAAATTGGAAATTTACATTTTTCACTTTTGTCAGACAAGTGCAATATTCTCACAATAAGCTGATTAGCTCAATTGGAGCATTTCTAGCATGTTTGGTTGAAATTGGAAATTTACATTTTTCACTTTTGTCAGACGTTTGTAATATTCTCACAATAAGCTAATTAGCTCAATTGGAGCATTTCTAGCATGTTTGGTTGAAATTGGAAATTTACATTTTTCAGTTTTGTCAGACGTTTGTAATATTCTCACAATAAGCTAATTAGCTCAATTGGAGCATTTCTAGCATGTTTGGTTGAAATTGGAAATTTACATTTTTCACTTTTGTCAGACAATTGCAATATTCTCACAATAAGCTAATTAGCTCAATTGGAGCATTTCTAGCATGTTTGGTTGAAATTGGAAATTTACATTTTTCACTTTTGTCAGACAAGTGCAATATTCTCACAATAAGCTGATTAGCTCAATTGGAGCATTTCTAGCATGTTTGGTTGAAATTGGAAATTTACATTTTTCACTTTTGTCAGACAATTGCAATATTCTCACAATAAGCTAATTAGCTCAATTGGAGTATTTCTAGCATGTTTGGTTGAAATTGGAAATTTACATTTTTCACTTTTGTCAGACAATTGCAATATTCTCACAATAAGCTAATTAGCTCAATTGGAGCATTTCTAGCATGTTTGGTTGAAATTGGAAATTTACATTTTTCAGTTTTGTCAGACGTTTGTAATATTCTCACAATAAGCTAATTAGCTCAATTGGAGCATTTCTAGCATGTTTGGTTGAAATTGGAAATTTACATTTTTCAGTTTTGTCAGACGTTTGTAATATTCTCACAATAAGCTAATTAGCTCAATTGGAGCATTTCTAGCATGTTTGGTTGAAATTGGAAATTTACATTTTTCAGTGTTGTCAGACGTTTGTAATATTCTCACAATAAGCTAATTAGCTCAATTGGAGCATTTCTAGCATGTTTGGTTGAAATTGGAAATTTACATTTATCAGTTTTGTCAGACGTTTGTAATATTCTCACAATAAGCTAATTAGCTCAATTGGAGCATTTCTAGCATGTTTGGTTGAAATTGGAAATTTACATTTTTCACTTTTGTCAGACAATTGCAATATTCTCACAATAAGCTAATTAGCTCAATTGGAGCATTTCTAGCATGTTTGGTTGAAATTGGAAATTTACATTTTTCACTTTTGTCAGACATTTGTAATATTCTCACAATAAGCTAATTAGCTCAATTGGAGCATTTCTAGCATGTTTGGTTGAAATTGGAAATTTACAATTTTCAGTTTTGTCAGACGTTTGTAATATTCTCACAATAAGCTAATTAGCTCAATTGGAGCATTTCTAGCATGTTTGGTTGAAATTGGAAATTTACATTTTTCACTTTTGTCAGACGTTTGTAATATTCTCACAATAAGCTAATTAGCTCAATTGGAGCATTTCTAGCATGTTTGGTTGAAATTGGAAATTTACATTTTTCAGTGTTGTCAGACGTTTGTAATAATCACACAATAAGCTAATTAGCTCAATTGGAGCATTTCTAGCATGTTTGGTTGAAATTGGAAATTTACATTTCTCATGTTTGTCAGACGTTTGTAATATTCACACAATAAGCTAATTAGCTCAATTGGAGCATTTCTAGCATGTTTGGTTGAAATTGGAAATTTACATTTTTCACTTTTGTCAGACAATTGCAATATTCTCACAATAAGCTAATTAGCTCAATTGGAGCATTTCTAGCATGTTTGGTTCAAATTGGAAATTTACATTTTTCACTTTTGTCAGACAAGTGCAATATTCTCACAATAAGCTGATTAGCTCAATTGGAGCATTTCTAGCATGTTTGGTTGAAATTGGAAATTTACATTTTTCACTTTTGTCAGACGTTTGTAATATTCTCACAATAAGCTAATTAGCTCAATTGGAGCATTTCTAGCATGTTTGGTTGAAATTGGAAATTTACATTTTTCAGTTTTGTCAGACGTTTGTAATATTCTCACAATAAGCTAATTAGCTCAATTGGAGCATTTCTAGCATGTTTGGTTGAAATTGGAAATTTACATTTTTCACTTTTGTCAGACAATTGCAATATTCTCACAATAAGCTAATTAGCTCAATTGGAGCATTTCTAGCATGTTTGGTTGAAATTGGAAATTTACATTTTTCACTTTTGTCAGACAAGTGCAATATTCTCACAATAAGCTGATTAGCTCAATTGGAGCATTTCTAGCATGTTTGGTTGAAATTGGAAATTTACATTTTTCACTTTTGTCAGACAATTGCAATATTCTCACAATAAGCTAATTAGCTCAATTGGAGTATTTCTAGCATGTTTGGTTGAAATTGGAAATTTACATTTTTCACTTTTGTCAGACAATTGCAATATTCTCACAATAAGCTAATTAGCTCAATTGGAGCATTTCTAGCATGTTTGGTTGAAATTGGAAATTTACATTTTTCAGTTTTGTCAGACGTTTGTAATATTCTCACAATAAGCTAATTAGCTCAATTGGAGCATTTCTAGCATGTTTGGTTGAAATTGGAAATTTACATTTTTCAGTTTTGTCAGACGTTTGTAATATTCTCACAATAAGCTAATTAGCTCAATTGGAGCATTTCTAGCATGTTTGGTTGAAATTGGAAATTTACATTTTTCACTTTTGTCAGACGTTTGTAATATTCTCACAATAAGCTAATTAGCTCAATTGGAGCATTTCTAGCATGTTTGGTTGAAATTGGAAATTTACATTTTTCACTTTTGTCAGACAATTGCAATATTCTCACAATAAGCTAATTAGCTCAATTGGAGCATTTCTAGCATGTTTGGTTGAAATTGGAAATTTACATTTTTCACTTTTGTCAGACGTTTGTAATATTCTCACAATAAGCTAATTAGCTCAATTGGAGCATTTCTAGCATGTTTGGTTGAAATTGGAAATTTACATTTTTCACTTTTGTCAGACAATTGCAATATTCTCACAATAAGCTAATTAGCTCAATTGGAGTATTTCTAGCATGTTTGGTTGAAATTGGAAATTTACATTTTTCACTTTTGTCAGACAATTGCAATATTCTCACAATAAGCTAATTAGCTCAATTGGAGCATTTCTAGCATGTTTGGTTGAAATTGGAAATTTACATTTTTCAGTTTTGTCAGACGTTTGTAATATTCTCACAATAAGCTAATTAGCTCAATTGGAGCATTTCTAGCATGTTTGGTTGAAATTGGAAATTTACATTTTTCAGTTTTGTCAGACGTTTGTAATATTCTCACAATAAGCTAATTAGCTCAATTGGAGCATTTCTAGCATGTTTGGTTGAAATTGGAAATTTACATTTTTCAGTGTTGTCAGACGTTTGTAATATTCTCACAATAAGCTAATTAGCTCAATTGGAGCATTTCTAGCATGTTTGGTTGAAATTGGAAATTTACATTTATCAGTTTTGTCAGACGTTTGTAATATTCTCACAATAAGCTAATTAGCTCAATTGGAGCATTTCTAGCATGTTTGGTTGAAATTGGAAATTTACATTTTTCACTTTTGTCAGACAATTGCAATATTCTCACAATAAGCTAATTAGCTCAATTGGAGCATTTCTAGCATGTTTGGTTGAAATTGGAAATTTACATTTTTCACTTTTGTCAGACATTTGTAATATTCTCACAATAAGCTAATTAGCTCAATTGGAGCATTTCTAGCATGTTTGGTTGAAATTGGAAATTTACAATTTTCAGTTTTGTCAGACGTTTGTAATATTCTCACAATAAGCTAATTAGCTCAATTGGAGCATTTCTAGCATGTTTGGTTGAAATTGGAAATTTACATTTTTCACTTTTGTCAGACGTTTGTAATATTCTCACAATAAGCTAATTAGCTCAATTGGAGCATTTCTAGCATGTTTGGTTGAAATTGGAAATTTACATTTTTCAGTGTTGTCAGACGTTTGTAATAATCACACAATAAGCTAATTAGCTCAATTGGAGCATTTCTAGCATGTTTGGTTGAAATTGGAAATTTACATTTCTCATGTTTGTCAGACGTTTGTAATATTCACACAATAAGCTAATTAGCTCAATTGGAGCATTTCTAGCATGTTTGGTTGAAATTGGAAATTTACATTTTTCACTTTTGTCAGACAATTGCAATATTCTCACAATAAGCTAATTAGCTCAATTGGAGCATTTCTAGCATGTTTGGTTCAAATTGGAAATTTACATTTTTCACTTTTGTCAGACAAGTGCAATATTCTCACAATAAGCTGATTAGCTCAATTGGAGCATTTCTAGCATGTTTGGTTGAAATTGGAAATTTACATTTTTCACTTTTGTCAGACGTTTGTAATATTCTCACAATAAGCTAATTAGCTCAATTGGAGCATTTCTAGCATGTTTGGTTGAAATTGGAAATTTACATTTTTCAGTTTTGTCAGACGTTTGTAATATTCTCACAATAAGCTAATTAGCTCAATTGGAGCATTTCTAGCATGTTTGGTTGAAATTGGAAATTTACATTTTTCACTTTTGTCAGACAATTGCAATATTCTCACAATAAGCTAATTAGCTCAATTGGAGCATTTCTAGCATGTTTGGTTGAAATTGGAAATTTACATTTTTCACTTTTGTCAGACAAGTGCAATATTCTCACAATAAGCTGATTAGCTCAATTGGAGCATTTCTAGCATGTTTGGTTGAAATTGGAAATTTACATTTTTCACTTTTGTCAGACAATTGCAATATTCTCACAATAAGCTAATTAGCTCAATTGGAGTATTTCTAGCATGTTTGGTTGAAATTGGAAATTTACATTTTTCACTTTTGTCAGACAATTGCAATATTCTCACAATAAGCTAATTAGCTCAATTGGAGCATTTCTAGCATGTTTGGTTGAAATTGGAAATTTACATTTTTCAGTTTTGTCAGACGTTTGTAATATTCTCACAATAAGCTAATTAGCTCAATTGGAGCATTTCTAGCATGTTTGGTTGAAATTGGAAATTTACATTTTTCAGTTTTGTCAGACGTTTGTAATATTCTCACAATAAGCTAATTAGCTCAATTGGAGCATTTCTAGCATGTTTGGTTGAAATTGGAAATTTACATTTTTCACTTTTGTCAGACGTTTGTAATATTCTCACAATAAGCTAATTAGCTCAATTGGAGCATTTCTAGCATGTTTGGTTGAAATTGGAAATTTACATTTTTCACTTTTGTCAGACAATTGCAATATTCTCACAATAAGCTAATTAGCTCAATTGGAGCATTTCTAGCATGTTTGGTTGAAATTGGAAATTTACATTTTTCACTTTTGTCAGACGTTTGTAATATTCTCACAATAAGCTAATTAGCTCAATTGGAGCATTTCTAGCATGTTTGGTTGAAATTGGAAATTTACAATTTTCAGTTTTGTCAGACGTTTGTAATATTCTCACAATAAGCTAATTAGCTCAATTGGAGCATTTCTAGCATGTTTGGTTGAAATTGGAAATTTACATTTTTCACTTTTGTCAGACGTTTGTAATATTCTCACAATAAGCTAATTAGCTCAATTGGAGCATTTCTAGCATGTTTGGTTGAAATTGGAAATTTACATTTTTCAGTGTTGTCAGACGTTTGTAATAATCACACAATAAGCTAATTAGCTCAATTGGAGCATTTCTAGCATGTTTGGTTGAAATTGGAAATTTACATTTCTCATGTTTGTCAGACGTTTGTAATATTCACACAATAAGCTAATTAGCTCAATTGGAGCATTTCTAGCATGTTTGGTTGAAATTGGAAATTTACATTTTTCACTTTTGTCAGACAATTGCAATATTCTCACAATAAGCTAATTAGCTCAATTGGAGCATTTCTAGCATGTTTGGTTGAAATTGGAAATTTACATTTTTCACTTTTGTCAGACATGTGCAATATTCTCACAATAAGCTGATTAGCTCAATTGGAGCATTTCTAGCATGTTTGGTTGAAATTGGAAATTTACATTTTTCACTTTTGTCAGACAATTGCAATATTCTCACAATAAGCTAATTAGCTCAATTGGAGCATTTCTAGCATGTTTGGTTGAAATTGGAAATTTACATTTTTCAGTGTTGTCAGACGTTCGTAATATTCTCACAATAAGCTAATTAGCTCAATTGGAGCATTTCTAGCATGTTTGGTTGAAATTGGAAATTTACATTTTTCACTTTTGTCAGACGTTTGTAATATTCTCACAATAAGCTAATTAGCTCAATTGGAGCATTTCTAGCATGTTTGGTTGAAATTGGAAATTTACATTTTTCAGTGTTGTCAGACGTTTGTAATATTCACACAATAAGCTAATTAGCTCAATTGGAGCATTTTTAGCATGTTTGGTTGAAATTGGAAATTCACATTTTTCACTTTTGTCAGACAATTGCAATATTCTCACAATAAGCTAATTAGCTCAATTGGAGCATTTCTAGCATGTTTGGTTGAAATTGGAAATTTACATTTTTCACTTTTGTCAGACAATTGCAATATTCTCACAATAAGCTAATTAGCTCAATTGGAGCATTTCTAGCATGTTTGGTTGAAATTGGAAATTTACATTTTTCAGTGTTGTCAGACGTTTGTAATATTCTCACAATAAGCTAATTAGCTCAATTGGAGCATTTCTAGCATGTTTGGTTGAAATTGAAAATTTACATTTTTCAGTTTTGTCAGACGTTTGTAATATTCTCACAATAAGCTAATTAGCTCAATTGGAGCATTTCTAGCATGTTTGGTTGAAATTGGAATTTTACATTTTTCACTTTTGTCAGACGTTTGTAAAATTCTTACAGTAGGCTTATTTGCGCAATTTGAGCAATTCTAGCATGTTTGGTTGAAATTGGAAATTTACATTTTTCACTTTTGTCAGACGTTTGTAATATTCTCACAATAAGCTAATTAGCTTAATTGGAACATTTCTAGCATGTTTGGTTGAAATTGGAAATTTACATTTTTCACTTTTCCCAGACAATTGTAATATTCTCACAATAAGCTAATTAGCTCAATTGGAGCATTTTTAGCATGTTTGGTTCAAATTGGAAATTTATATTTTTCACTTTTGTCAGACGTTTGTAATATTCTCACAATAAGCTAATTAGCTCAATTGGAGCATTTCTAGCATGTTTGGTTGAAATTGGAAATTTACATTTTTCACTTTTGTCAGACAATTGCAATATTCTCACAATAAGCTAATTAGCTCAATTGGAGCATTTTTAGCATGTTTGGTTGAAATTGGAAATTTACATTTTTCACTTTTGTCAGACAATTGCAATATTCTCACAATAAGCTAACTAGCTCAATTGGAGCATTTCTAGCATGTTTGGTTGAAATTGGAAATTTACAATTTTCACTTTTGTTAGACAATTGCAATATTCTCACAATAAGCTAATTAGGTCACTTGGAGCATTTCTAGCATGTTTGGTTGAAATTGGAAATTTACATTTTTCACTTTTGTCAGACGTTTGTAATATTCTCACAATAAGCTAATTAGCTCAATTAGAGCATTTCTAGCATGTTTGGTTGAAATTGAAAATTTACATTTCTCATGTTTGTCAGACGTTTGTAATATTCTCACAATAAGCTAATTAGCTCAATTGGAGCATTTCTAGCATGTTTGGTTGAAATTGGAAATTTACATTTTTCACTTTTGTCAGACAATTGCAATATTCTCACAATAAGCTAATTAGCTCAATTGGAGCATTTCTAGCATGTTTGGTTGAAATTGGAAATTTACATTTTTCACTTTTGTCAGACGTTTGTAATATTCTCACAATAAGCTAATTAGCTCAATTGGAGCATTTCTAGCATGTTTGGTTGAAATTGGAAATTTACATTTTTCAGTGTTGTCAGACGTTTGTAATAATCACACAATAAGCTAATTAGCTCAATTGGAGCATTTCTAGCATGTTTGGTTGAAATTGGAAATTTACATTTCTCATGTTTGTCAGACGTTTGTAATATTCACACAATAAGCTAATTAGCTCAATTGGAGCATTTCTAGCATGTTTGGTTGAAATTGGAAATTTACATTTTTCACTTTTGTCAGACAATTGCAATATTCTCACAATAAGCTAATTAGCTCAATTGGAGCATTTCTAGCATGTTTGGTTCAAATTGGAAATTTACATTTTTCACTTTTGTCAGACAAGTGCAATATTCTCACAATAAGCTGATTAGCTCAATTGGAGCATTTCTAGCATGTTTGGTTGAAATTGGAAATTTACATTTTTCACTTTTGTCAGACGTTTGTAATATTCTCACAATAAGCTAATTAGCTCAATTGGAGCATTTCTAGCATGTTTGGTTGAAATTGGAAATTTACATTTTTCAGTTTTGTCAGACGTTTGTAATATTCTCACAATAAGCTAATTAGCTCAATTGGAGCATTTCTAGCATGTTTGGTTGAAATTGGAAATTTACATTTTTCACTTTTGTCAGACAATTGCAATATTCTCACAATAAGCTAATTAGCTCAATTGGAGCATTTCTAGCATGTTTGGTTGAAATTGGAAATTTACATTTTTCACTTTTGTCAGACAAGTGCAATATTCTCACAATAAGCTGATTAGCTCAATTGGAGCATTTCTAGCATGTTTGGTTGAAATTGGAAATTTACATTTTTCACTTTTGTCAGACAATTGCAATATTCTCACAATAAGCTAATTAGCTCAATTGGAGCATTTCTAGCATGTTTGGTTGAAATTGGAAATTTACATTTTTCACTTTTGTCAGACAATTGCAATATTCTCACAATAAGCTAATTAGCTCAATTGGAGCATTTCTAGCATGTTTGGTTGAAATTGGAAATTTACATTTTTCAGTTTTGTCAGACGTTTGTAATATTCTCACAATAAGCTAATTAGCTCAATTGGAGCATTTCTAGCATGTTTGGTTGAAATTGGAAATTTACATTTTTCAGTTTTGTCAGACGTTTGTAATATTCTCACAATAAGCTAATTAGCTCAATTGGAGCATTTCTAGCATGTTTGGTTGAAATTGGAAATTTACATTTTTCACTTTTGTCAGACAATTGCAATATTCTCACAATAAGCTAATTAGCTCAATTGGAGCATTTCTAGCATGTTTGGTTGAAATTGGAAATTTACAATTTTCAGTTTTGTCAGACGTTTGTAATATTCTCACAATAAGCTAATTAGCTCAATTGGAGCATTTCTAGCATGTTTGGTTGAAATTGGAAATTTACATTTTTCACTTTTGTCAGACGTTTGTAATATTCTCACAATAAGCTAATTAGCTCAATTGGAGCATTTCTAGCATGTTTGGTTGAAATTGGAAATTTACATTTTTCAGTGTTGTCAGACGTTTGTAATAATCACACAATAAGCTAATTAGCTCAATTGGAGCATTTCTAGCATGTTTGGTTGAAATTGGAAATTTACATTTCTCATGTTTGTCAGACGTTTGTAATATTCACACAATAAGCTAATTAGCTCAATTGGAGCATTTCTAGCATGTTTGGTTGAAATTGGAAATTTACATTTTTCACTTTTGTCAGACAATTGCAATATTCTCACAATAAGCTAATTAGCTCAATTGGAGCATTTCTAGCATGTTTGGTTGAAATTGGAAATTTACATTTTTCAGTTTTGTCAGACATGTGCAATATTCTCACAATAAGCTGATTAGCTCAATTGGAGCATTTCTAGCATGTTTGGTTGAAATTGGAAATTTACATTTTTCACTTTTGTCAGACAATTGCAATATTCTCACAATAAGCTAATTAGCTCAATTGGAGCATTTCTAGCATGTTTGGTTGAAATTGGAAATTTACATTTTTCAGTGTTGTCAGACGTTCGTAATATTCTCACAATAAGCTAATTAGCTCAATTGGAGCATTTCTAGCATGTTTGGTTGAAATTGGAAATTTACATTTTTCACTTTTGTCAGACGTTTGTAATATTCTCACAATAAGCTAATTAGCTCAATTGGAGCATTTCTAGCATGTTTGGTTGAAATTGGAAATTTACATTTTTCAGTGTTGTCAGACGTTTGTAATATTCACACAATAAGCTAATTAGCTCAATTGGAGCATTTTTAGCATGTTTGGTTGAAATTGGAAATTCACATTTTTCACTTTTGTCAGACAATTGCAATAATCTCACAATAAGCTAATTAGCTCAATTGGAGCATTTCTAGCATGTTTGGTTGAAATTGGAAATTTACATTTTTCAGTGTTGTCAGACGTTTGTAATATTCTCACAATAAGCTAATTAGCTCAATTGGAGCATTTCTAGCATGTTTGGTTGAAATTGAAAATTTACATTTTTCAGTTTTGTCAGACGTTTGTAATATTCTCACAATAAGCTAATTAGCTCAATTGGAGCATTTCTAGCATGTTTGGTTGAAATTGGAAATTTACATTTTTCACTTTTGTCAGACGTTTGTAATATTCTCACAATAAGCTAATTAGCTCAATTGGAGCATTTCTAGCATGTTTGGTTGAAATTGGAAATTTACATTTTTCACTTTTGTCAGACGTTTGTAATATTCTCACAATTAGCTAATTAGCTCAATTGGAGCATTTCTAGCATGTTTGGTTGAAATTGGAAATTTACATTTTTCACTTTTGTCAGACAATTGCAATATTCTCACAATAAGCTAATTAGCTCAATTGGAGCATTTCTAGCATGTTTGGTTGAAATTGGAAATTTACATTTTTCACTTTTGTCAGACGTTTGTAATATTCTCACAATAAGCTAATTAGCTCAATTGGAGCATTTCTAGCATGTTTGGTTGAAATTGGAAATTTACAATTTTCAGTTTTGTCAGACGTTTGTAATATTCTCACAATAAGCTAATTAGCTCAATTGGAGCATTTCTAGCATGTTTGGTTGAAATTGGAAATTTACATTTTTCACTTTTGTCAGACGTTTGTAATATTCTCACAATAAGCTAATTAGCTCAATTGGAGCATTTCTAGCATGTTTGGTTGAAATTGGAAATTTACATTTTTCAGTGTTGTCAGACGTTTGTAATAATCACACAATAAGCTAATTAGCTCAATTGGAGCATTTCTAGCATGTTTGGTTGAAATTGGAAATTTACATTTCTCATAATTGTCAGACGTTTGTAATATTCACACAATAAGCTAATTAGCTCAATTGGAGCATTTCTAGCATGTTTGGTTGAAATTGGAATTTTACATTTTTCACTTTTGTCAGACGTTTGTAAAATTCTTACAGTAGGCTTATTTGCGCAATTTGAGCAATTGTAGCATGTTTGGTTGAAATTGGAAATTTACATTTTTCACTTTTGTCAGACAATTGCAATATTCTCACAATAAGCTAACTAGCTCAATTGGAGCATTTCTAGCATGTTTGGTTGAAATTGGAAATTTACAATTTTCACTTTTGTTAGACAATTGCAATATTCTCACAATAAGCTAATTAGCTCAATTGGAGCATTTTTAGCATGTTTGGTTGAAATTGGAAATTTACATTTTTCACTTTTGTCAGACAATTGCAATATTCTCACAATAAGCTAACTAGCTCAATTGGAGCATTTCTAGCATGTTTGGTTGAAATTGGAAATTTACAATTTTCACTTTTGTTAGACAATTGCAATATTCTCACAATAAGCTAATTAGGTCACTTGGAGCATTTCTAGCATGTTTGGTTGAAATTGGAAATTTACATTTTTCACTTTTGTCAGACGTTTGTAATATTCTCACAATAAGCTAATTAGCTCAATTAGAGCATTTCTAGCATGTTTGGTTGAAATTGAAAATTTACATTTCTCATGTTTGTCAGACGTTTGTAATATTCTCACAATAAGCTAATTAGCTCAATTGGAGCATTTCTAGCATGTTTGGTTGAAATTGGAAATTTACATTTTTCACTTTTGTCAGACAATTGCAATATTCTCACAATAAGCTAATTAGCTCAATTGGAGCATTTCTAGCATGTTTGGTTGAAATTGGAAATTTACATTTTTCAGTGTTGTCAGACGTTCGTAATATTCTCACAATAAGCTAATTAGCTCAATTGGAGCATTTCTAGCATGTTTGGTTGAAATTGGAAATTAACATTTTTCACTTTTGTCAGACGTTTGTAATATTCTCACAATAAGCTAATTAGCTCAATTGGAGCATTTCTAGCATGTTTGGTTGAAATTGGAAATTTACATTTTTCAGTGTTGTCAGACGTTTGTAATATTCACACAATAAGCTAATTAGCTCAATTGGAGCATTTTTAGCATGTTTGGTTGAAATTGGAAAT
This sequence comes from Watersipora subatra, assembly GCF_963576615.1. Classification (NCBI taxonomy): domain Eukaryota; kingdom Metazoa; phylum Bryozoa; class Gymnolaemata; order Cheilostomatida; family Watersiporidae; genus Watersipora; species Watersipora subatra. Next base: position 438,473 of record NW_027045321.1, read on the forward strand.
TCACATTTTTCACTTTTGTCAGACAATTGCAATATTCTCACAATAAGCTAATTAGCTCAATTGGAGCATTTCTAGCATGTTTGGTTGAAATTGGAAATTTACATTTTTCACTTTTGTCAGACAATTGCAATATTCTCACAATAAGCTAATTAGCTCAATTGGAGCATTTCTAGCATGTTTGGTTGAAATTGGAAATTTACATTTTTCAGTGTTGTCAGACGTTTGTAATATTCTCACAATAAGCTAATTAGCTCAATTGGAGCATTTCTAGCATGTTTGGTTGAAATTGAAAATTTACATTTTTCAGTTTTGTCAGACGTTTGTAATATTCTCACAATAAGCTAATTAGCTCAATTGGAGCATTTCTAGCATGTTTGGTTGAAATTGGAATTTTACATTTTTCACTTTTGTCAGACGTTTGTAAAATTCTTACAGTAGGCTTATTTGCGCAATTTGAGCAATTCTAGCATGTTTGGTTGAAATTGGAAATTTACATTTTTCACTTTTGTCAGACGTTTGTAATATTCTCACAATAAGCTAATTAGCTTAATTGGAACATTTCTAGCATGTTTGGTTGAAATTGGAAATTTACATTTTTCACTTTTCCCAGACAATTGTAATATTCTCACAATAAGCTAATTAGCTCAATTGGAGCATTTTTAGCATGTTTGGTTCAAATTGGAAATTTATATTTTTCACTTTTGTCAGACGTTTGTAATATTCTCACAATAAGCTAATTAGCTCAATTGGAGCATTTCTAGCATGTTTGGTTGAAATTGGAAATTTACATTTTTCACTTTTGTCAGACAATTGCAATATTCTCACAATAGGCTAATTAGCTCAATTGGAGCATTTTTAGCATGTTTGGTTGAAATTGGAAATTTACATTTTTCACTTTTGTCAGACAATTGCAATATTCTCACAATAAGCTAACTAGCTCAATTGGAGCATTTCTAGCATGTTTGGTTGAAATTGGAAATTTACAATTTTCACTTTTGTTAGACAATTGCAATGTTCTCACAATAAGCTAATTAGGTCACTTGGAGCATTTCTAGCATGTTTGGTTGAAATTGGAAATTTACATTTTTCACTTTTGTCAGACGTTTGTAATATTCTCACAATAAGCTAATTAGCTCAATTAGAGCATTTCTAGCATGTTTGGTTGAAATTGAAAATTTACATTTCTCATGTTTGTCAGACGTTTGTAATATTCTCACAATAAGCTAATTAGCTCAATTGGAGCATTTCTAGCATGTTTGGTTGAAATTGGAAATTTACATTTTTCACTTTTGTCAGACAATTGCAATATTCTCACAATAAGCTAATTAGCTCAATTGCAGCATTTCTAGCATGTTTGGTTGAAATTGGAAATTTACATTTTTTACTTTTGTCAGCCAATTGCAATATTCTCACAATAAGCTAATTAGCTCAATTGGAGCATTTCTAGCATGTTTGGTTGAAATTGGAAATTTACATTTTTCAGTTTTGTCAGACGTTTGTAATATTCTCACAATAAGCTAATTAGCTCAATTGGAGCATTTCTAGCATGTTTGGTTGAAATTGGAAATTTACATTTTTCACTTTTGTCAGACGTTTGTAATATTCTCACAATAAGCTAATTAGCTCAATTGGAGCATTTCTAGCATGTTTGGTTGAAATTGGAAATTTACATTTTTCAGTGTTGTCAGACGTTTGTAATAATCACACAATAAGCTAATTAGCTCAATTGGAGCATTTCTAGCATGTTTGGTTGAAATTGGAAATTTACATTTCTCATGTTTGTCAGACGTTTGTAATATTCACACAATAAGCTAATTAGCTCAATTGGAGCATTTCTAGCATGTTTGGTTGAAATTGGAAATTTACATTTTTCACTTTTGTCAGACAATTGCAATATTCTCACAATATGCTAATTAGCTCAATTGGAGCATTTCTACCATGTTTGGTTCAAATTGGAAATTTACATTTTTCACTTTTGTCAGACAAGTGCAATATTCTCACAATAAGCTGATTAGCTCAATTGGAGCATTTCTAGCATGTTTGGTTGAAATTGGAAATTTACATTTTTCACTTTTGTCAGACGTTTGTAATATTCTCACAATAAGCTAATTAGCTCAATTGGAGCATTTCTAGCATGTTTGGTTGAAATTGGAAATTTACATTTTTCAGTTTTGTCAGACGTTTGTAATATTCTCACAATAAGCTAATTAGCTCAATTGGAGCATTTCTAGCATGTTTGGTTGAAATTGGAAATTTACATTTTTCACTTTTGTCAGACAATTGCAATATTCTCACAATAAGCTAATTAGCTCAATTGGAGCATTTCTAGCATGTTTGGTTGAAATTGGAAATTTACATTTTTCACTTTTGTCAGACAAGTGCAATATTCTCACAATAAGCTGATTAGCTCAATTGGAGCATTTCTAGCATGTTTGGTTGAAATTGGAAATTTACATTTTTCACTTTTGTCAGACAATTGCAATATTCTCACAATAAGCTAATTAGCTCAATTGGAGCATTTCTAGCATGTTTGGTTGAAATTGGAAATTTACATTTTTCACTTTTGTCAGACAATTGCAATATTCTCACAATAAGCTAATTAGCTCAATTGGAGCATTTCTAGCATGTTTGGTTGAAATTGGAAATTTACATTTTTCAGTTTTGTCAGACGTTTGTAATATTCTCACAATAAGCTAATTAGCTCAATTGGAGCATTTCTAGCATGTTTGGTTGAAATTGGAAATTTACATTTTTCAGTTTTGTCAGACGTTTGTAATATTCTCACAATAAGCTAATTAGCTCAATTGGAGCATTTCTAGCATGTTTGGTTGAAATTGGAAATTTACATTTTTCACTTTTGTCAGACGTTTGTAATATTCTCACAATAAGCTAATTAGCTCAATTGGAGCATTTCTAGCATGTTTGGTTGAAATTGGAAATTTACATTTTTCACTTTTGTCAGACAATTGCAATATTCTCACAATAAGCTAATTAGCTCAATTGGAGCATTTCTAGCATGTTTGGTTGAAATTGGAAATTTACATTTTTCTCTTTTGTCAGACGTTTGTAATATTCTCACAATAAGCTAATTAGCTCAATTGGAGCATTTCTAGCATGTTTGGTTGAAATTGGAAATTTACAATTTTCAGTTTTGTCAGACGTTTGTAATATTCTCACAATAAGCTAATTAGCTCAATTGGAGCATTTCTAGCATGTTTGGTTGAAATTGGAAATTTACATTTTTCACTTTTGTCAGACGTTTGTAATATTCTCACAATAAGCTAATTAGCTCAATTGGAGCATTTCTAGCATGTTTGGTTGAAATTGGAAATTTACATTTTTCAGTGTTGTCAGACGTTTGTAATAATCACACAATAAGCTAATTAGCTCAATTGGAGCATTTCTAGCATGTTTGGTTGAAATTGGAAATTTACATTTCTCATGTTTGTCAGACGTTTGTAATATTCACACAATAAGCTAATTAGCTCAATTGGAGCATTTCTAGCATGTTTGGTTGAAATTGGAAATTTACATTTTTCACTTTTGTCAGACAATTGCAATATTCTCACAATAAGCTAATTAGCTCAATTGGAGCATTTCTAGCATGTTTGGTTGAAATTGGAAATTTACATTTTTCAGTTTTGTCAGACATGTGCAATATTCTCACAATAAGCTGATTAGCTCAATTGGAGCATTTCTAGCATGTTTGGTTGAAATTGGAAATTTACATTTTTCACTTTTGTCAGACAATTGCAATATTCTCACAATAAGCTAATTAGCTCAATTGGAGCATTTCTAGCATGTTTGGTTGAAATTGGAAATTTACATTTTTCAGTGTTGTCAGACGTTCGTAATATTCTCACAATAAGCTAATTAGCTCAATTGGAGCATTTCTAGCATGTTTGGTTGAAATTGAAAATTTACATTTTTCAGTTTTGTCAGACGTTTGTAATATTCTCACAATAAGCTAATTAGCTCAATTGGAGCATTTCTAGCATGTTTGGTTGAAATTGGAAATTTACATTTTTCACTTTTGTCAGACGTTTGTAATATTCTCACAATAAGCTAATTAGCTCAATTGGAGCATTTCTAGCATGTTTGGTTGAAATTGGAAATTTACATTTTTCACTTTTGTCAGACGTTTGTAATATTCTCACAATAAGCTAATTAGCTCAATTGGAGCATTTCTAGCATGTTTGGTTGAAATTGGAAATTTACATTTTTCACTTTTGTCAGACAATTGCAATATTCTCACAATAAGCTAATTAGCTCAATTGGAGCATTTCTAGCATGTTTGGTTGAAATTGGAAATTTACATTTTTCACTTTTGTCAGACGTTTGTAATATTCTCACAATAAGCTAATTAGCTCAATTGGAGCATTTCTAGCATGTTTGGTTGAAATTGGAAATTTACAATTTTCAGTTTTGTCAGACGTTTGTAATATTCTCACAATAAGCTAATTAGCTCAATTGGAGCATTTCTAGCATGTTTGGTTGAAATTGGAAATTTACATTTTTCACTTTTGTCAGACGTTTGTAATATTCTCACAATAAGCTAATTAGCTCAATTGGAGCATTTCTAGCATGTTTGGTTGAAATTGGAAATTTACATTTTTCAGTGTTGTCAGACGTTTGTAATAATCACACAATAAGCTAATTAGCTCAATTGGAGCATTTCTAGCATGTTTGGTTGAAATTGGAAATTTACATTTCTCATGTTTGTCAGACGTTTGTAATATTCACACAATAAGCTAATTAGCTCAATTGGAGCATTTCTAGCATGTTTGGTTGAAATTGGAATTTTACATTTTTCACTTTTGTCAGACGTTTGTAAAATTCTTACAGTAGGCTTATTTGCGCAATTTGAGCAATTCTAGCATGTTTGGTTGAAATTGGAAATTTACATTTTTCACTTTTGTCAGACGTTTGTAATATTCTCACAATAAGCTAATTAGCTTAATTGGAACATTTCTAGCATGTTTGGTTGAAATTGGAAATTTACATTTTTCACTTTTCCCAGACAATTGTAATATTCTCACAATAAGCTAATTAGCTCAATTGGAGCATTTTTAGCATGTTTGGTTCAAATTGGAAATTTATATTTTTCACTTTTGTCAGACGTTTGTAATATTCTCACAATAAGCTAATTAGCTCAATTGGAGCATTTCTAGCATGTTTGGTTGAAATTGGAAATTTACATTTTTCACTTTTGTCAGACAATTGCAATATTCTCACAATAAGCTAATTAGCTCAATTGGAGCATTTTTAGCATGTTTGGTTGAAATTGGAAATTTACATTTTTCACTTTTGTCAGACAATTGCAATATTCTCACAATAAGCTAACTAGCTCAATTGGAGCATTTCTAGCATGTTTGGTTGAAATTGGAAATTTACAATTTTCACTTTTGTTAGACAATTGCAATATTCTCACAATAAGCTAATTAGGTCACTTGGAGCATTTCTAGCATGTTTGGTTGAAATTGGAAATTTACATTTTTCACTTTTGTCAGACGTTTGTAATATTCTCACAATAAGCTAATTAGCTCAATTAGAGCATTTCTAGCATGTTTGGTTGAAATTGAAAATTTACATTTCTCATGTTTGTCAGACGTTTGTAATATTCTCACAATAAGCTAATTAGCTCAATTGGAGCATTTCTAGCATGTTTGGTTGAAATGGGAAATTTACATTTTTCACTTTTGTCAGACAATTGCAATATTCTCACAATAAGCTAATTAGCTCAATTGGAGCATTTCTAGCATGTTTGGTTGAAATTGGAAATTTACATTTTTTACTTTTGTCAGCCAATTGCAATGTTCTCACAATAAGCTAATTAGCTCAATTGGAGCATTTCTAGCATGTTTGGTTGAAATTGGAAATTTACATTTTTCAGTTTTGTCAGACGTTTGTAATATTCTCACAATAAGCTAATTAGCTCAATTGGAGCATTTCTAGCATGTTTGGTTGAAATTGGAAATTTACATTTTTCACTTTTGTCAGACGTTTGTAATATTCTCACAATAAGCTAATTAGCTCAATTGGAGCATTTCTAGCATGTTTGGTTGAAATTGGAAATTTACATTTTTCAGTTTTGTCAGACGTTTGTAATATTCTCACAATAAGCTAATTAGCTCAATTGGAGCATTTCTAGCATGTTTGGTTGAAATTGGAAATTTACATTTTTCAGTTTTGTCAGACAATTGCAATATTCTCACAATAAGCTAATTAGCTCAATTGGAGCATTTCTAGCATGTTTGGTTGAAATTGGAAATTTACATTTTTCAGTTTTGTCAGACGTTTGTAATATTCTCACAATAAGCTAATTAGCTCAATTGGAGCATTTCTAGCATGTTTGGTTGAAATTGGAAATTTACATTTTTCAGTTTTGTCAGACGTTTGTAATATTCTCACAATAAGCTAATTAGCTCAATTGGAGCATTTCTAGCATGTTTGGTTGAAATTGGAAATTTACATTTTTCAGTGTTGTCAGACGTTTGTAATAATCACACAATAGGCTAATTAGCTCAATTGGAGCATTTCTAGCATGTTTGGTTGAAATTGGAAATTTAGATTTTCCATGTTTGTCAGACGTTTGTAATATTCACACAATAAGCTAATTAGCTCAATTGGAGCATTTCTAGCATGTTTGGTTGAAATTGGAAATTTAGATTTTCCATGTTTGTCAGACGTTTGTAATATTCACACAATAAGCTAATTAGCTCAATTGGAGCATTTCTAGCATGTTTGGTTGAAATTGGAAATTTACATTTTTCACTTTTGTCAGACAATTGCAATATTCTCACAATAAGCTAATTAGCTCAATTGGAGCATTTCTAGCATGTTTGGTTGAAATTGGAAATTTACATTTTTCACTTTTGTCAGACAAGTGCAATATTCTCACAATAAGCTGATTAGCTCAATTGGAGCATTTCTAGCATGTTTGGTTGAAATTGGAAATTTACATTTTTCACTTTTGTCAGACAATTGCAATATTCTCACAATAAGCTAATTAGCTCAATTGGAGCATTTCTAGCATGTTTGGTTGAAATTGGAAATTTACATTTTTCACTTTTGTCAGACAATTGCAATATTCTCACAATAAGCTAATTAGCTCAATTGGAGCATTTCTAGCATGTTTGGTTGAAATTGGAAATTTACATTTTTCAGTGTTGTCAGACGTTCGTAATATTCTCACAATAAGCTAATTAGCTCAATTGGAGCATTTCTAGCATGTTTGGTTGAAATTGGAAATTTACATTTTTCACTTTTGTCAGACGTTTGTAATATTCTCACAATAAGCTAATTAGCTCAATTGGAGCATTTCTAGCATGTTTGGTTGAAATTGGAAATTTACATTTTTCAGTGTTGTCAGACGTTTGTAATATTCACACAATAAGCTAATTAGCTCAATTGGAGCATTTTTAGCATGTTTGGTTGAAATTGGAAATTCACATTTTTCACTTTTGTCAGACAATTGCAATATTCTCACAATAAGCTAATTAGCTCAATTGGAGCATTTCTAGCATGTTTGGTTGAAATTGGAAATTTACATTTTTCACTTTTGTCAGACAATTGCAATATTCTCACAATAAGCTAATTAGCTCAATTGGAGCATTTCTAGCATGTTTGGTTGAAATTGGAAATTTACATTTTTCAGTGTTGTCAGACGTTTGTAATATTCTCACAATAAGCTAATTAGCTCAATTGGAGCATTTCTAGCATGTTTGGTTGAAATTGAAAATTTACATTTTTCAGTTTTGTCAGACGTTTGTAATATTCTCACAATAAGCTAATTAGCTCAATTGGAGCATTTCTAGCATGTTTGGTTGAAATTGGAATTTTACATTTTTCACTTTTGTCAGACGTTTGTAAAATTCTTACAGTAGGCTTATTTGCGCAATTTGAGCAATTCTAGCATGTTTGGTTGAAATTGGAAATTTACATTTTTCACTTTTGTCAGACGTTTGTAATATTCTCACAATAAGCTGATTAGCTTAATTGGAACATTTCTAGCATGTTTGGTTGAAATTGGAAATTTACATTTTTCACTTTTCCCAGACAATTGTAATATTCTCACAATAAGCTAATTAGCTCAATTGGAGCATTTTTAGCATGTTTGGTTCAAATTGGAAATTTATATTTTTCACTTTTGTCAGACGTTTGTAATATTCTCACAATAAGCTAATTAGCTCAATTGGAGCATTTCTAGCATGTTTGGTTGAAATTGGAAATTTACATTTTTCACTTTTGTCAGACAATTGCAATATTCTCACAATAGGCTAATTAGCTCAATTGGAGCATTTTTAGCATGTTTGGTTGAAATTGGAAATTTACATTTTTCACTTTTGTCAGACAATTGCAATATTCTCACAATAAGCTAACTAGCTCAATTGGAGCATTTCTAGCATGTTTGGTTGAAATTGGAAATTTACAATTTTCACTTTTGTTAGACAATTGCAATATTCTCACAATAAGCTAATTAGGTCACTTGGAGCATTTCTAGCATGTTTGGTTGAAATTGGAAATTTACATTTTTCACTTTTGTCAGACGTTTGTAATATTCTCACAATAAGCTAATTAGCTCAATTAGAGCATTTCTAGCATGTTTGGTTGAAATTGAAAATTTACATTTCTCATGTTTGTCAGACGTTTGTAATATTCTCACAATAAGCTAATTAGCTCAATTGGAGCATTTCTAGCATGTTTGGTTGAAATTGGAAATTTACATTTTTCACTTTTGTCAGACAATTGCAATATTCTCACAATAAGCTAATTAGCTCAATTGCAGCATTTCTAGCATGTTTGGTTGAAATTGGAAATTTACATTTTTTACTTTTGTCAGCCAATTGCAATATTCTCACAATAAGCTAATTAGCTCAATTGGAGCATTTCTAGCATGTTTGGTTGAAATTGGAAATTTACATTTTTCAGTTTTGTCAGACGTTTGTAATATTCTCACAATAAGCTAATTAGCTCAATTGGAGCATTTCTAGCATGTTTGGTTGAAATTGGAAATTTACATTTTTCACTTTTGTCAGACGTTTGTAATATTCTCACAATAAGCTAATTAGCTCAATTGGAGCATTTCTAGCATGTTTGGTTGAAATTGGAAATTTACATTTTTCAGTGTTGTCAGACGTTTGTAATAATCACACAATAAGCTAATTAGCTCAATTGGAGCATTTCTAGCATGTTTGGTTGAAATTGGAAATTTACATTTCTCATGTTTGTCAGACGTTTGTAATATTCACACAATAAGCTAATTAGCTCAATTGGAGCATTTCTAGCATGTTTGGTTGAAATTGGAAATTTACATTTTTCACTTTTGTCAGACAATTGCAATATTCTCACAATAAGCTAATTAGCTCAATTGGAGCATTTCTAGCATGTTTGGTTCAAATTGGAAATTTACATTTTTCACTTTTGTCAGACAAGTGCAATATTCTCACAATAAGCTGATTAGCTCAATTGGAGCATTTCTAGCATGTTTGGTTGAAATTGGAAATTTACATTTTTCACTTTTGTCAGACGTTTGTAATATTCTCACAATAAGCTAATTAGCTCAATTGGAGCATTTCTAGCATGTTTGGTTGAAATTGGAAATTTACATTTTTCAGTTTTGTCAGACGTTTGTAATATTCTCACAATAAGCTAATTAGCTCAATTGGAGCATTTCTAGCATGTTTGGTTGAAATTGGAAATTTACATTTTTCACTTTTGTCAGACAATTGCAATATTCTCACAATAAGCTAATTAGCTCAATTGGAGCATTTCTAGCATGTTTGGTTGAAATTGGAAATTTACATTTTTCACTTTTGTCAGACAAGTCCAATATTCTCACAATAAGCTGATTAGCTCAATTGGAGCATTTCTAGCATGTTTGGTTGAAATTGGAAATTTACATTTTTCACTTTTGTCAGACAATTGCAATATTCTCACAATAAGCTAATTAGCTCAATTGGAGCATTTCTAGCATGTTTGGTTGAAATTGGAAATTTACATTTTTCACTTTTGTCAGACAATTGCAATATTCTCACAATAAGCTAATTAGCTCAATTGGAGCATTTCTAGCATGTTTGGTTGAAATTGGAAATTTACATTTTTCAGTTTTGTCAGACGTTTGTAATATTCTCACAATAAGCTAATTAGCTCAATTGGAGCATTTCTAGCATGTTTGGTTGAAATTGGAAATTTACATTTTTCAGTTTTGTCAGACGTTTGTAATATTCTCACAATAAGCTAATTAGCTCAATTGGAGCATTTCTAGCATGTTTGGTTGAAATTGGAAATTTACATTTTTCACTTTTGTCAGACGTTTGTAATATTCTCACAATAAGCTAATTAGCTCAATTGGAGCATTTCTAGCATGTTTGGTTGAAATTGGAAATTTACATTTTTCACTTTTGTCAGACAATTGCAATATTCTCACAATAAGCTAATTAGCTCAATTGGAGCATTTCTAGCATGTTTGGTTGAAATTGGAAATTTACATTTTTCTCTTTTGTCAGACGTTTGTAATATTCTCACAATAAGCTAATTAGCTCAATTGGAGCATTTCTAGCATGTTTGGTTGAAATTGGAAATTTACAATTTTCAGTTTTGTCAGACGTTTGTAATATTCTCACAATAAGCTAATTAGCTCAATTGGAGCATTTCTAGCATGTTTGGTTGAAATTGGAAATTTACATTTTTCACTTTTGTCAGACGTTTGTAATATTCTCACAATAAGCTAATTAGCTCAATTGGAGCATTTCTAGCATGTTTGGTTGAAATTGGAAATTTACATTTTTCAGTGTTGTCAGACGTTTGTAATAATCACACAATAAGCTAATTAGCTCAATTGGAGCATTTCTAGCATGTTTGGTTGAAATTGGAAATTTACATTTCTCATGTTTGTCAGACGTTTGTAATATTCACACAATAAGCTAATTAGCTCAATTGGAGCATTTCTAGCATGTTTGGTTGAAATTGGAAATTTACATTTTTCACTTTTGTCAGACAATTGCAATATTCTCACAATAAGCTAATTAGCTCAATTGGAGCATTTCTAGCATGTTTGGTTGAAATTGGAAATTTACATTTTTCAGTTTTGTCAGACATGTGCAATATTCTCACAATAAGCTGATTAGCTCAATTGGAGCATTTCTAGCATGTTTGGTTGAAATTGGAAATTTACATTTTTCACTTTTGTCAGACAATTGCAATTTTCTCACAATAAGCTAATTAGCTCAATTGGAGCATTTCTAGCATGTTTGGTTGAAATTGGAAATTTACATTTTTCAGTGTTGTCAGACGTTCGTAATATTCTCACAATAAGCTAATTAGCTCAATTGGAGCATTTCTAGCATGTTTGGTTGAAATTGAAAATTTACATTTTTCAGTTTTGTCAGACGTTTGTAATATTCTCACAATAAGCTAATTAGCTCAATTGGAGCATTTCTAGCATGTTTGGTTGAAATTGGAAATTTACATTTTTCACTTTTGTCAGACGTTTGTAATATTCTCACAATAAGCTAATTAGCTCAATTGGAGCATTTCTAGCATGTTTGGTTGAAATTGGAAATTTACATTTTTCACTTTTGTCAGACGTTTGTAATATTCTCACAATAAGCTAATTAGCTCAATTGGAGCATTTCTAGCATGTTTGGTTGAAATTGGAAATTTACATTTTTCACTTTTGTCAGACAATTGCAATATTCTCACAATAAGCTAATTAGCTCAATTGGAGCATTTCTAGCATGTTTGGTTGAAATTGGAAATTTACATTTTTCACTTTTGTCAGACGTTTGTAATATTCTCACAATAAGCTAATTAGCTCAATTGGAGCATTTCTAGCATGTTTGGTTGAAATTGGAAATTTACAATTTTCAGTTTTGTCAGACGTTTGTAATATTCTCACAATAAGCTAATTAGCTCAATTGGAGCATTTCTAGCATGTTTGGTTGAAATTGGAAATTTACATTTTTCACTTTTGTCAGACGTTTGTAATATTCTCACAATAAGCTAATTAGCTCAATTGGAGCATTTCTAGCATGTTTGGTTGAAATTGGAAATTTACATTTTTCAGTGTTGTCAGACGTTTGTAATAATCACACAATAAGCTAATTAGCTCAATTGGAGCATTTCTAGCATGTTTGGTTGAAATTGGAAATTTACATTTCTCATGTTTGTCAGACGTTTGTAATATTCACACAATAAGCTAATTAGCTCAATTGGAGCATTTCTAGCATGTTTGGTTGAAATTGGAATTTTACATTTTTCACTTTTGTCAGACGTTTGTAAAATTCTTACAGTAGGCTTATTTGCGCAATTTGAGCAATTCTAGCATGTTTGGTTGAAATTGGAAATTTACATTTTTCACTTTTGTCAGACGTTTGTAATATTCTCACAATAAGCTAATTAGCTTAATTGGAACATTTCTAGCATGTTTGGTTGAAATTGGAAATTTACATTTTTCACTTTTCCCAGACAATTGTAATATTCTCACAATAAGCTAATTAGCTCAATTGGAGCATTTTTAGCATGTTTGGTTCAAATTGGAAATTTATATTTTTCACTTTTGTCAGACGTTTGTAATATTCTCACAATAAGCTAATTAGCTCAATTGGAGCATTTCTAGCATGTTTGGTTGAAATTGGAAATTTACATTTTTCACTTTTGTCAGACAATTGCAATATTCTCACAATAAGCTAATTAGCTCAATTGGAGCATTTTTAGCATGTTTGGTTGAAATTGGAAATTTACATTTTTCACTTTTGTCAGACAATTGCAATATTCTCACAATAAGCTAACTAGCTCAATTGGAGCATTTCTAGCATGTTTGGTTGAAATTGGAAATTTACAATTTTCACTTTTGTTAGACAATTGCAATATTCTCACAATAAGCTAATTAGGTCACTTGGAGCATTTCTAGCATGTTTGGTTGAAATTGGAAATTTACATTTTTCACTTTTGTCAGACGTTTGTAATATTCTCACAATAAGCTAATTAGCTCAATTAGAGCATTTCTAGCATGTTTGGTTGAAATTGAAAATTTACATTTCTCATGTTTGTCAGACGTTTGTAATATTCTCACAATAAGCTAATTAGCTCAATTGGAGCATTTCTAGCATGTTTGGTTGAAATTGGAAATTTACATTTTTCACTTTTGTCAGACAATTGCAATATTCTCACAATAAGCTAATTAGCTCAATTGGAGCATTTCTAGCATGTTTGGTTGAAATTGGAAATTTACATTTTTTACTTTTGTCAGCCAATTGCAATGTTCTCACAATAAGCTAATTAGCTCAATTGGAGCATTTCTAGCATGTTTGGTTGAAATTGGAAATTTACATTTTTCAGTTTTGTCAGACGTTTGTAATATTCTCACAATAAGCTAATTAGCTCAATTGGAGCATTTCTAGCATGTTTGGTTGAAATTGGAAATTTACATTTTTCACTTTTGTCAGACGTTTGTAATATTCTCACAATAAGCTAATTAGCTCAATTGGAGCATTTCTAGCATGTTTGGTTGAAATTGGAAATTTACATTTTTCAGTTTTGTCAGACGTTTGTAATATTCTCACAATAAGCTAATTAGCTCAATTGGAGCATTTCTAGCATGTTTGGTTGAAATTGGAAATTTACATTTTTCAGTTTTGTCAGACAATTGCAATATTCTCACAATAAGCTAATTAGCTCAATTGGAGCATTTCTAGCATGTTTGGTTGAAATTGGAAATTTACATTTTTCAGTTTTGTCAGACGTTTGTAATATTCTCACAATAAGCTAATTAGCTCAATTGGAGCATTTCTAGCATGTTTGGTTGAAATTGGAAATTTACATTTTTCAGTTTTGTCAGACGTTTGTAATATTCTCACAATAAGCTAATTAGCTCAATTGGAGCATTTCTAGCATGTTTGGTTGAAATTGGAAATTTACATTTTTCAGTGTTGTCAGACGTTTGTAATAATCACACAATAGGCTAATTAGCTCAATTGGAGCATTTCTAGCATGTTTGGTTGAAATTGGAAATTTAGATTTTCCATGTTTGTCAGACGTTTGTAATATTCACACAATAAGCTAATTAGCTCAATTGGAGCATTTCTAGCATGTTTGGTTGAAATTGGAAATTTACATTTTTCACTTTTGTCAGACAATTGCAATATTCTCACAATAAGCTAATTAGCTCAATTGGAGCATTTCTAGCATGTTTGGTTGAAATTGGAAATTTACATTTTTCACTTTTGTCAGACAAGTGCAATATTCTCACAATAAGCTGATTAGCTCAATTGGAGCATTTCTAGCATGTTTGGTTGAAATTGGAAATTTACATTTTTCACTTTTGTCAGACAATTGCAATATTCTCACAATAAGCTAATTAGCTCAATTGGAGCATTTCTAGCATGTTTGGGTGAAATTGGAAATTTACATTTTTCAGTGTTGTCAGACGTTTGTAATATTCTCACAATAAGCTAATTAGCTCAATTGGAGCATTTCTAGCATGTTTGGTTGAAATTGGAAATTTACATTTTTCAGTTTTGTCAGACGTTTGTAATATTCTCACAATAAGCTAATTAGCTCAATTGGAGCATTTCTAGCATGTTTGGTTGAAATTGGAAATTTACATTTTTCACTTTTGTCAGACGTTTGTAATATTCTCACAATAAGCTAATTAGCTTAATTGGAGCATTTCTAGCATGTTTGGTTGAAATTGGAAATTTACATTTTTCAGTGTTGTCAGACGTTTGTAATATTCACACAATAAGCTAATTAGCTCAATTGGAGCATTTTTAGCATGTTTGGTTGAAATTGGAAATTCACATTTTTCACTTTTGTCAGACAATTGCAATATTCTCACAATAAGCTAATTAGCTCAATTGGAGCATTTCTAGCATGTTTGGTTGAAATTGGCAATTTACATTTTTCACTTTTGTCAGACAATTGCAATATTCTCACAATAAGCTAATTAGCTCAATTGGAGGATTTCTAGCATGTTTGGTTGAAATTGGAAATTTACATTTTTCAGTGTTGTCAGACGTTTGTAATATTCTCACAATAAGCTAATTAGCTCAATTGGAGCATTTCTAGCATGTTTGGTTGAAATTGAAAATTTACATTTTTCAGTTTTGTCAGACGTTTGTAATATTCTCACAATAAGCTAATTAGCTCAATTGGAGCATTTCTAGCATGTTTGGTTGAAATTGGAATTTTACATTTTTCACTTTTGTCAGACGTTTGTAAAATTCTTACAGTAGGCTTATTTGCGCAATTTGAGCAATTCTAGCATGTTTGGTTGAAATTGGAAATTTACATTTTTCACTTTTGTCAGACGTTTGTAATATTCTCACAATAAGCTAATTAGCTTAATTGGAACATTTCTAGCATGTTTGGTTGAAATTGGAAATTTACATTTTTCACTTTTCCCAGACAATTGTAATATTCTCACAATAAGCTAATTAGCTCAATTGGAGCATTTCTAGCATGTTTGGTTCAAAATGGAAATTTATATTTTTCACTTTTGTCAGACGTTTGTAATATTCTCACAATAAGCTAATTAGCTCAATTGGAGCATTTCTAGCATGTTTGGTTGAACTTGGAATTTTACATTTTTCACTTTTGTCAGACAATTGCAATATTCTCACAATAAGCTAATTAGCTCAATTGGAGCATTTCTAGCATGTTTGGTTGAAATTGGAAATTTACATTTTTCAGTTTTGTCAGACGTTTGTAATATTCTCACAATAAGCTAATTAGCTCAATTGGAGCATTTCTAGCATGTTTGGTTGAAATTGGAAATTTACATTTTTCACTTTTGTCAGACGTTTGTAATATTCTCACAATAAGCTAATTAGCTCAATTGGAGCATTTCTAGCATGTTTGGTTGAAATTGGAAATTTACATTTTTCAGTTTTGTCAGACGTTTGTAATATTCTCACAATAAGCTAATTAGCTCAATTGGAGCATTTCTAGCATGTTTGGTTGAAATTGGAAATTTACATTTTTCAGTTTTGTCAGACAATTGCAATATTCTCACAATAAGCTAATTAGCTCAATTGGAGCATTTCTAGCATGTTTGGTTGAAATTGGAAATTTACATTTTTCAGTTTTGTCAGACGTTTGTAATATTCTCACAATAAGCTAATTAGCTCAATTGGAGCATTTCTAGCATGTTTGGTTGAAATTGGAAATTTACATTTTTCAGTTTTGTCAGACGTTTGTAATATTCTCACAATAAGCTAATTAGCTCAATTGGAGCATTTCTAGCATGTTTGGTTGAAATTGGAAATTTACATTTTTCAGTGTTGTCAGACGTTTGTAATAATCACACAATAGGCTAATTAGCTCAATTGGAGCATTTCTAGCATGTTTGGTTGAAATTGGAAATTTACATTTTTCACTTTTGTCAGACAATTGCAATATTCTCACAATAAGCTAATTAGCTCAATTGGAGCATTTCTAGCATGTTTGGTTGAAATTGGAATTTTACATTTTTCACTTTTGTCAGACGTTTGTAAAATTCTTACAGTAGGCTTATTTGCGCAATTTGAGCAATTCTAGCATGTTTGGTTGAAATTGGAAATTTACATTTTTCACTTTTGTCAGACGTTTGTAATATTCTCACAATAAGCTAATTAGCTTAATTGGAACATTTCTAGCATGTTTGGTTGAAATTGGAAATTTACATTTTTCACTTTTCCCAGACAATTGTAATATTCTCACAATAAGCTAATTAGCTCAATTGGAGCATTTTTAGCATGTTTGGTTCAAATTGGAAATTTATATTTTTCACTTTTGTCAGACGTTTGTAATATTCTCACAATAAGCTAATTAGCTCAATTGGAGCATTTCTAGCATGTTTGGTTGAAATTGGAAATTTACATTTTTCACTTTTGTCAGACAATTGCAATATTCTCACAATAAGCTAATTAGCTCAATTGGAGCATTTTTAGCATGTTTGGTTGAAATTGGAAATTTACATTTTTCACTTTTGTCAGACAATTGCAATATTCTCACAATAAGCTAACTAGCTCAATTGGAGCATTTCTAGCATGTTTGGTTGAAATTGGAAATTTACAATTTTCACTTTTGTTAGACAATTGCAATATTCTCACAATAAGCTAATTAGGTCACTTGGAGCATTTCTAGCATGTTTGGTTGAAATTGGAAATTTACATTTTTCACTTTTGTCAGACGTTTGTAATATTCTCACAATAAGCTAATTAGCTCAATTAGAGCATTTCTAGCATGTTTGGTTGAAATTGAAAATTTACATTTCTCATGTTTGTCAGACGTTTGTAATATTCTCACAATAAGCTAATTAGCTCAATTGGAGCATTTCTAGCATGTTTGGTTGAAATTGGAAATTTACATTTTTCACTTTTGTCAGACAATTGCAATATTCTCACAATAAGCTAATTAGCTCAATTGGAGCATTTCTAGCATGTTTGGTTGAAATTGGAAATTTACATTTTTTACTTTTGTCAGCCAATTGCAATGTTCTCACAATAAGCTAATTAGCTCAATTGGAGCATTTCTAGCATGTTTGGTTGAAATTGGAAATTTACATTTTTCAGTTTTGTCAGACGTTTGTAATATTCTCACAATAAGCTAATTAGCTCAATTGGAGCATTTCTAGCATGTTTGGTTGAAATTGGAAATTTACATTTTTCAGTTTTGTCAGACGTTTGTAATATTCTCACAATAAGCTAATTAGCTCAATTGGAGCATTTCTAGCATGTTTGGTTGAAATTGGAAATTTACATTTTTCAGTGTTGTCAGACGTTTGTAATAATCACACAATAGGCTAATTAGCTCAATTGGAGCATTTCTAGCATGTTTGGTTGAAATTGGAAATTTAGATTTTCCATGTTTGTCAGACGTTTGTAATATTCACACAATAAGCTAATTAGCTCAATTGGAGCATTTCTAGCATGTTTGGTTGAAATTGGAAATTTACATTTTTCACTTTTGTCAGACAATTGCAATATTCTCACAATAAGCTAATTAGCTCAATTGGAGCATTTCTAGCATGTTTGGTTGAAATTGGAAATTTACATTTTTCACTTTTGTCAGACAAGTGCAATATTCTCACAATAAGCTGATTAGCTCAATTGGAGCATTTCTAGCATGTTTGGTTGAAATTGGAAATTTACATTTTTCACTTTTGTCAGACAATTGCAATATTCTCACAATAAGCTAATTAGCTCAATTGGAGCATTTCTAGCATGTTTGGGTGAAATTGGAAATTTACATTTTTCAGTGTTGTCAGACGTTTGTAATATTCTCACAATAAGCTAATTAGCTCAATTGGAGCATTTCTAGCATGTTTGGTTGAAATTGGAAATTTACATTTTTCAGTTTTGTCAGACGTTTGTAATATTCTCACAATAAGCTAATTAGCTCAATTGGAGCATTTCTAGCATGTTTGGTTGAAATTGGAAATTTACATTTTTCACTTTTGTCAGACGTTTGTAATATTCTCACAATAAGCTAATTAGCTTAATTGGAGCATTTCTAGCATGTTTGGTTGAAATTGGAAATTTACATTTTTCAGTGTTGTCAGACGTTTGTAATATTCACACAATAAGCTAATTAGCTCAATTGGAGCATTTTTAGCATGTTTGGTTGAAATTGGAAATTCACATTTTTCACTTTTGTCAGACAATTGCAATATTCTCACAATAAGCTAATTAGCTCAATTGGAGCATTTCTAGCATGTTTGGTTGAAATTGGAAATTTACATTTTTCAGTGTTGTCAGACGTTTGTAATATTCTCACAATAAGCTAATTAGCTCAATTGGAGCATTTCTAGCATGTTTGGTTGAAATTGAAAATTTACATTTTTCAGTTTTGTCAGACGTTTGTAATATTCTCACAATAAGCTAATTAGCTCAATTGGAGCATTTCTAGCATGTTTGGTTGAAATTGGAATTTTACATTTTTCACTTTTGTCAGACGTTTGTAAAATTCTTACAGTAGGCTTATTTGCGCAATTTGAGCAATTCTAGCATGTTTGGTTGAAATTGGAAATTTACATTTTTCACTTTTGTCAGACGTTTGTAATATTCTCACAATAAGCTAATTAGCTTAATTGGAACATTTCTAGCATGTTTGGTTGAAATTGGAAATTTACATTTTTCACTTTTCCCAGACAATTGTAATATTCTCACAATAAGCTAATTAGCTCAATTGGAGCATTTCTAGCATGTTTGGTTCAAAATGGAAATTTATATTTTTCACTTTTGTCAGACGTTTGTAATATTCTCACAATAAGCTAATTAGCTCAATTGGAGCATTTCTAGCATGTTTGGTTGAAATTGGAATTTTACATTTTTCACTTTTGTCAGACAATTGCAATATTCTCACAATAAGCTAATTAGCTCAATTGGAGCATTTCTAGCATGTTTGGTTGAAATTGGAAATTTACATTTTTCAGTTTTGTCAGACGTTTGTAATATTCTCACAATAAGCTAATTAGCTCAATTGGAGCATTTCTAGCATGTTTGGTTGAAATTGGAAATTTACATTTTTCACTTTTGTCAGACGTTTGTAATATTCTCACAATAAGCTAATTAGCTCAATTGGAGCATTTCTAGCATGTTTGGTTGAAATTGGAAATTTACATTTTTCAGTTTTGTCAGACGTTTGTAATATTCTCACAATAAGCTAATTAGCTCAATTGGAGCATTTCTAGCATGTTTGGTTGAAATTGGAAATTTACATTTTTCAGTTTTGTCAGACAATTGCAATATTCTCACAATAAGCTAATTAGCTCAATTGGAGCATTTCTAGCATGTTTGGTTGAAATTGGAAATTTACATTTTTCAGTTTTGTCAGACGTTTGTAATATTCTCACAATAAGCTAATTAGCTCAATTGGAGCATTTCTAGCATGTTTGGTTGAAATTGGAAATTTACATTTTTCAGTTTTGTCAGACGTTTGTAATATTCTCACAATAAGCTAATTAGCTCAATTGGAGCATTTCTAGCATGTTTGGTTGAAATTGGAAATTTACATTTTTCAGTGTTGTCAGACGTTTGTAATAATCACACAATAGGCTAATTAGCTCAATTGGAGCATTTCTAGCATGTTTGGTTGAAATTGGAAATTTACATTTTTCACTTTTGTCAGACAATTGCAATATTCTCACAATAAGCTAATTAGCTCAATTGGAGCATTTCTAGCATGTTTGGTTGAAATTGGAATTTTACATTTTTCACTTTTGTCAGACGTTTGTAAAATTCTTACAGTAGGCTTATTTGCGCAATTTGAGCATTTCTAGCATGTTTGGTTGAAATTGGAAATTTACATTTTTCACTTTTCCCAGACAATTGTAATATTCTCACAATAAGCTAATTAGCTCAATTGGAGCATTTTTAGCATGTTTGGTTCAAATTGGAAATTTATATTTTTCACTTTTGTCAGACGTTTGTAATATTCTCACAATAAGCTAATTAGCTCAATTGGAGCATTTCTAGCATGTTTGGTTGAAATTGGAAATTTACATTTTTCACTTTTGTCAGACAATTGCAATATTCTCACAATAAGCTAATTAGCTCAATTGGAGCATTTTTAGCATGTTTGGTTGAAATTGGAAATTTACATTTTTCACTTTTGTCAGACAATTGCAATATTCTCACAATAAGCTAACTAGCTCAATTGGAGCATTTCTAGCATGTTTGGTTGAAATTGGAAATTTACAATTTTCACTTTTGTTAGACAATCGCAATATTCTCACAATAAGCTAATTAGGTCACTTGGAGCATTTCTAGCATGTTTGGTTGAAATTGGAAATTTACATTTTTCAGTTTTGTCAGACGTTTGTAATATTCTCACAATAAGCTAATTAGCTCAATTGGAGCATTTCTAGCATGTTTGGTTGAAATTGGAAATTTACATTTTTCACTTTTGTCAGACGTTTGTAATATTCTCACAATAAGCTAATTAGCTCAATTGGAGCATTTCTAGCATGTTTGGTTGAAATTGGAAATTTACATTTTTCAGTTTTGTCAGACGTTTGTAATATTCTCACAATAAGCTAATTAGCTCAATTGGAGCATTTCTAGCATGTTTGGTTGAAATTGGAAATTTACATTTTTCAGTTTTGTCAGACAATTGCAATATTCTCACAATAAGCTAATTAGCTCAATTGGAGCATTTCTAGCATGTTTGGTTGAAATTGGAAATTTACATTTTTCAGTTTTGTCAGACGTTTGTAATATTCTCACAATAAGCTAATTAGCTCAATTGGAGCATTTCTAGCATGTTTGGTTGAAATTGGAAATTTACATTTTTCAGTTTTGTCAGACGTTTGTAATATTCTCACAATAAGCTAATTAGCTCAATTGGAGCATTTCTAGCATGTTTGGTTGAAATTGGAAATTTACATTTTTCAGTGTTGTCAGACGTTTGTAATAATCACACAATAGGCTAATTAGCTCAATTGGAGCATTTCTAGCATGTTTGGTTGAAATTGGAAATTTACATTTTTCACTTTTGTCAGACAATTGCAATATTCTCACAATAAGCTAATTAGCTCAATTGGAGCATTTCTAGCATGTTTGGTTGAAATTGGAATTTTACATTTTTCACTTTTGTCAGACGTTTGTAAAATTCTTACAGTAGGCTTATTTGCGCAATTTGAGCATTTCTAGCATGTTTGGTTGAAATTGGAAATTTACATTTTTCACTTTTCCCAGACAATTGTAATATTCTCACAATAAGCTAATTAGCTCAATTGGAGCATTTTTAGCATGTTTGGTTCAAATTGGAAATTTATATTTTTCACTTTTGTCAGACGTTTGTAATATTCTCACAATAAGCTAATTAGCTCAATTGGAGCATTTCTAGCATGTTTGGTTGAAATTGGAAATTTACATTTTTCACTTTTGTCAGACAATTGCAATATTCTCACAATAAGCTAATTAGCTCAATTGGAGCATTTTTAGCATGTTTGGTTGAAATTGGAAATTTACATTTTTCACTTTTGTCAGACAATTGCAATATTCTCACAATAAGCTAACTAGCTCAATTGGAGCATTTCTAGCATGTTTGGTTGAAATTGGAAATTTACAATTTTCACTTTTGTTAGACAATTGCAATATTCTCACAATAAGCTAATTAGGTCACTTGGAGCATTTCTAGCATGTTTGGTTGAAATTGGAAATTTACATTTTTCACTTTTGTCAGACGTTTGTAATATTCTCACAATAAGCTAATTAGCTCAATTAGAGCATTTCTAGCATGTTTGGTTGAAATTGAAAATTTACATTTCTCATGTTTGTCAGACGTTTGTAATATTCTCACAATAAGCTAATTAGCTCAATTGGAGCATTTCTAGCATGTTTGGTTGAAATTGGAAATTTACATTTTTCACTTTTGTCAGACAATTGCAATATTCTCACAATAAGCTAATTAGCTCAATTGGAGCATTTCTAGCATGTTTGGTTGAAATTGGAAATTTACATTTTTTACTTTTGTCAGCCAATTGCAATGTTCTCACAATAAGCTAATTAGCTCAATTGGAGCATTTCTAGCATGTTTGGTTGAAATTGGAAATTTACATTTTTCAGTTTTGTCAGACGTTTGTAATATTCTCACAATAAGCTAATTAGCTCAATTGGAGCATTTCTAGCATGTTTGGTTGAAATTGGAAATTTACATTTTTCACTTTTGTCAGACGTTTGTAATATTCTCACAATAAGCTAATTAGCTCAATTGGAGCATTTCTAGCATGTTTGGTTGAAATTGGAAATTTACATTTTTCAGTTTTGTCAGACGTTTGTAATATTCTCACAATAAGCTAATTAGCTCAATTGGAGCATTTCTAGCATGTTTGGTTGAAATTGGAAATTTACATTTTTCAGTTTTGTCAGACAATTGCAATATTCTCACAATAAGCTAATTAGCTCAATTGGAGCATTTCTAGCATGTTTGGTTGAAATTGGAAATTTACATTTTTCAGTTTTGTCAGACGTTTGTAATATTCTCACAATAAGCTAATTAGCTCAATTGGAGCATTTCTAGCATGTTTGGTTGAAATTGGAAATTTACATTTTTCAGTTTTGTCAGACGTTTGTAATATTCTCACAATAAGCTAATTAGCTCAATTGGAGCATTTCTAGCATGTTTGGTTGAAATTGGAAATTTACATTTTTCAGTGTTGTCAGACGTTTGTAATAATCACACAATAGGCTAATTAGCTCAATTGGAGCATTTCTAGCATGTTTGGTTGAAATTGGAAATTTAGATTTTCCATGTTTGTCAGACGTTTGTAATATTCACACAATAAGCTAATTAGCTCAATTGGAGCATTTCTAGCATGTTTGGTTGAAATTGGAAATTTACATTTTTCAGTTTTGTCAGACGTTTGTAATATTCTCACAATAAGCTAATTAGCTCAATTGGAGCATTTCTAGCATGTTTGGTTGAAATTGGAAATTTACATTTTTCACTTTTGTCAGACGTTTGTAATATTCTCACAATAAGCTAATTAGCTTAATTGGAGCATTTCTAGCATGTTTGGTTGAAATTGGAAATTTACATTTTTCAGTGTTGTCAGACGTTTGTAATATTCACACAATAAGCTAATTAGCTCAATTGGAGCATTTTTAGCATGTTTGGTTGAAATTGGAAATTCACATTTTTCACTTTTGTCAGACAATTGCAATATTCTCACAATAAGCTAATTAGCTCAATTGGAGCATTTCTAGCATGTTTGGTTGAAATTGGCAATTTACATTTTTCACTTTTGTCAGACAATTGCAATATTCTCACAATAAGCTAATTAGCTCAATTGGAGCATTTCTAGCATGTTTGGTTGAAATTGGAAATTTACATTTTTCAGTGTTGTCAGACGTTTGTAATATTCTCACAATAAGCTAATTAGCTCAATTGGAGCATTTCTAGCATGTTTGGTTGAAATTGAAAATTTACATTTTTCAGTTTTGTCAGACGTTTGTAATATTCTCACAATAAGCTAATTAGCTCAATTGGAGCATTTCTAGCATGTTTGGTTGAAATTGGAATTTTACATTTTTCACTTTTGTCAGACGTTTGTAAAATTCTTACAGTAGGCTTATTTGCGCAATTTGAGCAATTCTAGCATGTTTGGTTGAAATTGGAAATTTACATTTTTCACTTTTGTCAGACGTTTGTAATATTCTCACAATAAGCTAATTAGCTTAATTGGAGCATTTCTAGCATGTTTGGTTGAAATTGGAAATTTACATTTTTCACTTTTCCCAGACAATTGTAATATTCTCACAATAAGCTAATTAGCTCAATTGGAGCATTTCTAGCATGTTTGGTTCAAAATGGAAATTTATATTTTTCACTTTTGTCAGACGTTTGTAATATTCTCACAATAAGCTAATTAGCTCAATTGGAGCATTTCTAGCATGTTTGGTTGAAATTGGAATTTTACATTTTTCACTTTTGTCAGACAATTGCAATATTCTCACAATAAGCTAATTAGCTCAATTGGAGCATTTCTAGCATGTTTGGTTGAAATTGGAAATTTACATTTTTCAGTTTTGTCAGACGTTTGTAATATTCTCACAATAAGCTAATTAGCTCAATTGGAGCATTTCTAGCTTGTTTGGTTGAAATTGGAAATTTACATTTTTCACTTTTGTCAGACGTTTGTAATATTCTCACAATAAGCTAATTAGCTCAATTGGAGCATTTCTAGCATGTTTGGTTGAAATTGGAAATTTACATTTTTCAGTTTTGTCAGACGTTTGTAATATTCTCACAATAAGCTAATTAGCTCAATTGGAGCATTTCTAGCATGTTTGGTTGAAATTGGAAATTTACATTTTTCAGTTTTGTCAGACAATTGCAATATTCTCACAATAAGCTAATTAGCTCAATTGGAGCATTTCTAGCATGTTTGGTTGAAATTGGAAATTTACATTTTTCAGTTTTGTCAGACGTTTGTAATATTCTCACAATAAGCTAATTAGCTCAATTGGAGCATTTCTAGCATGTTTGGTTGAAATTGGAAATTTACATTTTTCAGTTTTGTCAGACGTTTGTAATATTCTCACAATAAGCTAATTAGCTCAATTGGAGCATTTTTAGCATGTTTGGTTGAAATTGGAAATTTACATTTTTCAGTGTTGTCAGACGTTTGTAATAATCACACAATAGGCTAATTAGCTCAATTGGAGCATTTCTAGCATGTTTGGTTGAAATTGGAAATTTACATTTTTCACTTTTGTCAGACAATTGCAATATTCTCACAATAAGCTAATTAGCTCAATTGGAGCATTTCTAGCATGTTTGGGTGAAACTGGAAATTTACATTTTTCAGTGTTGTCAGACGTTTGTAATATTCTCACAATAAGCTAATTAGCTCAATTGGAGCATTTCTAGCATGTTTGGTTGAAATTGGAAATTTACATTTTTCAGTTTTGTCAGACGTTTGTAATATTCTCACAATAAGCTAATTAGCTCAATTGGAGCATTTCTAGCATGTTTGGTTGAAATTGGAAAGTTACATTTTTCACTTTTGTCAGACGTTTGTAATATTCTCACAATAAGCTAATTAGCTTAATTGGAGCATTTCTAGCATGTTTGGTTGAAATTGGAAGTTTACATTTTTCAGTGTTGTCAGACGTTTGTAATATTCACACAATAAGCTAATTAGCTCAATTGGAGCATTTTTAGCATGTTTGGTTGAAATTGGAAATTCACATTTTTCACTTTTGTCAGACAATTGCAATATTCTCACAATAAGCTAATTAGCTCAATTGGAGCATTTCTAGCATGTTTGGTTGAAATTGGCAATTTACATTTTTCACTTTTGTCAGACAATTGCAATATTCTCACAATAAGCTAATTAGCTCAATTGGAGCATTTCTAGCATGTTTGGTTGAAATTGGAAATTTACATTTTTCAGTGTTGTCAGACGTTTGTAATATTCTCACAATAAGCTAATTAGCTCAATTGGAGCATTTCTAGCATGTTTGGTTGAAATTGAAAATTTACATTTCTCAGTTTTGTCTGACGTTTGTAATATTCTCACAATAAGCTAATTAGCTCAATTGGAGCATTTCTAGCATGTTTGGTTGAAATTGGAATTTTACATTTTTCACTTTTGTCAGACGTTTGTAAAATTCTTACAGTAGGCTAATTTGCGCAATTTGAGCAATTCTAGCATGTTTGGTTGAAATTGGAAATTTACATTTTTCACTTTTGTCAGACGTTTGTAATATTCTCACAATAAGCTAATTAGCTTAATTGGAGCATTTCTAGCATGTTTGGTTGAAATTGGAAATTTACATTTTTCACTTTTCCCAGACAATTGTAATATTCTCACAATAAGCTAATTAGCTCAATTGGAGCATTTCTAGCATGTTTGGTTCAAAATGGAAATTTATATTTTTCACTTTTGTCAGACGTTTGTAATATTCTCACAATAAGCTAATTAGCTCAATTGGAGCATTTCTAGCATGTTTGGTTGAAATTGGAATTTTACATTTTTCACTTTTGTCAGACAATTGCAATATTCTCACAATAAGCTAATTAGCTCAATTGGAGCATTTCTAGCATGTTTGGTTGAAATTGAAAATTTACATTTTTCAGTTTTGTCAGACGTTTGTAATATTCTCACAATAAGCTAATTAGCTCAATTGGAGCATTTCTAGCATGTTTGGTTGAAATTGGAAATTTACATTTTTCACTTTTGTCAGACGTTTGTAATATTCTCACAATAAGCTAATTAGCTCAATTGGAGCATTTCTAGCATGTTTGGTTGAAATTGGAAATTTACATTTTTCAGTTTTGTCAGACGTTTGTAATATTCTCACAATAAGCTAATTAGCTCAATTGGAGCATTTCTAGCATGTTTGGTTGAAATTGGAAATTTACATTTTTCAGTTTTGTCAGACAATTGCAATATTCTCACAATAAGCTAATTAGCTCAATTGGAGCATTTTTAGCATGTTTGGTTGAAATTGGAAATTTACATTTTTCAGTTTTGTCAGACGTTTGTAATATTCTCACAATAAGCTAATTAGCTCAATTGGAGCATTTCTAGCATGTTTGGTTGAAATTGGAAATTTACATTTTTCAGTTTTGTCAGACGTTTGTAATATTTTCACAATAAGCTAATTAGCTCAATTGGAGCATTTCTAGCATGTTTGGTTGAAATTGGAAATTTACATTTTTCAGTGTTGTCAGACATTTGTAATAATCACACAATAGGCTAATTAGCTCAATTGGAGCATTTTTAGCATGTTTGGTTGAAATTGGAAATTTAGATTTTCCATGTTTGTCAGACGTTTGTAATATTCACACAATAAGCTAATTAGCTCAATTGGAGCATTTCTAGCATGTTTGGTTGAAATTGGAAATTTACATTTTTCACTTTTGTCAGACAATTGCAATATTCTCACAATAAGCTAATTAGCTCAATTGGAGCATTTCTAGCATGTTTGGTTGAAATTGGAAATTTACATTTTTCACTTTTGTCAGACAATTGCAATATTCTCACAATAAGCTATCTAGCTCAATTGGAGCATTTCTAGCATGTTTGGTTGAAATTGGAAATTTACATTTTTCACTTTTGTCAGACGTTTGTAATATTCTCACAATAAGCTAATTAGCTCAATTGGAGCATTTCTAGCATGTTTGGTTGAAATTGGAAATTTACATTTTTCAGTTTTGTCAGACGTTTGTAATATTCTCACAATAAGCTAATTAGCTCAATTGGAGCATTTCTAGCATGTTTGGTTGAAATTGGAAATTTACATTTTTCAGTTTTGTCAGACAATTGCAATATTCTCACAATAAGCTAATTAGCTCAATTGGAGCATTTCTAGCATGTTTGGTTGAAATTGGAAATTTACATTTTTCAGTTTTGTCAGACGTTTGTAATATTCTCACAATAAGCTAATTAGCTCAATTGGAGCATTTCTAGCATGTTTGGTTGAAATTGGAAATTTACATTTTTCAGTTTTGTCAGACGTTTGTAATATTCTCACAATAAGCTAATTAGCTCAATTGGAGCATTTCTAGCATGTTTGGTTGAAATTGGAAATTTACATTTTTCAGTGTTGTCAGACGTTTGTAATAATCACACAATAGGCTAATTAGCTCAATTGGAGCATTTTTAGCATGTTTGGTTGAAATTGGAAATTTAGATTTTCCATGTTTGTCAGACGTTGGTAATATTCACACAATAAGCTAATTAGCTCAATTGGAGCATTTCTAGCATGTTTGGTTGAAATTGGAAATTTACATTTTTCACTTTTGTCAGACAATTGCAATATTCTCACAATAAGCTAATTAGCTCAATTGGAGCATTTCTAGCATGTTTGGTTGAAATTGGAAATTTACATTTTTCAGTGTTGTCAGACGTTTGTAATATTCTCACAATAAGCTAATTAGCTCAATTGGAGCATTTCTAGCATGTTTGGTTGAAATTGGAAATTTACATTTTTCAGTTTTGTCAGACGTTTGTAATATTCTCACAATAACCTAATTAGCTCAATTGGAGCATTTCTAGCATGTTTGGTTGAAATTGGAAATTTACATTTTTCACTTTTGTCAGACGTTTGTAATATTCTCACAATAAGCTAATTAGCCTAATTGGAGCATTTCTAGCATGTTTGGTTGAAATTGGAAATTTACATTTTTCACTTTTCCCAGACAATTGTAATATTCTCACAATAAGCTAATTAGCTCAATTGGAGCATTTCTAGCATGTTTGGTTCAAAATGGAAATTTATATTTTTCACTTTTGTCAGACGTTTGTAATATTCTCACAATAAGCTAATTAGCTCAATTGGAGCATTTCTAGCATGTTTGGTTGAAATTGGAATTTTACATTTTTCACTTTTGTCAGACAATTGCAATATTCTCACAATAAGCTAATTAGCTCAATTGGAGCATTTCTAGCATGTTTGGTTGAAATTGGAAATTTACATTTTTCACTTTTGTCAGACAATTGCAATATTCTCACAATAAGCTATCTAGCTCAATTGGAGCATTTCTAGCATGTTTGGTTGAAATTGGAAATTTACAATTTTCACTTTTGTTAGACAATTGCAATATTCTCACAATAAGCTAATTAGGTCACTTGGAGCATTTCTAGCATGTTTGGTTGAAATTGGAAATTTACATTTTTCACTTTTGTCAGACGTTTGTAATATTCTCACAATAAGCTAATTAGCTCAATTGGAGCATTTCTAGCATGTTTGGTTGAAATTGGAAATTTACATTTTTCAGTTTTGTCAGACGTTTGTAATATTCTCACAATAAGCTAATTAGCTCAATTGGAGCATTTCTAGCATGTTTGGTTGAAATTGGAAATTTACATTTTTCACTTTTGTCAGACGTTTGTAATATTCTCACAATAAGCTAATTAGCTCAATTGGAGCATTGCTAGCATGTTTGGTTCAAAATGGAAATTTATATTTTTCACTTTTGTCAGACGTTTGTAATATTCTCACAATAAGCTAATTAGCTCAATTGGAGCATTTCTAGCATGTTTGGTTGAAATTGGAATTTTACATTTTTCACTTTTGTCAGACAATTGCAATATTCTCACAATAAGCTAATTAGCTCAATTGGAGCATTTCTAGCATGTTTGGTTGAAATTGGAAATTTACATTTTTCACTTTTGTCAGACAATTGCAATATTCTCACAATAAGCTATCTAGCTCAATTGGAGCATTTCTAGCATGTTTGGTTGAAATTGGAAATTTACAATTTTCACTTTTGTTAGACAATTGCAATATTCTCACAATAAGCTAATTAGGTCACTTGGAGCATTTCTAGCATGTTTGGTTGAAATTGGAAATTTACATTTTTCACTTTTGTCAGACGTTTGTAATATTCTCACAATAAGCTAATTAGCTTAATTGGAGCATTTCTAGCATGTTTGGTTGAAATTGGAAATTTACATTTTTCAGTTTTGTCAGACGTTTGTAATATTCTCACAATAAGCTAATTAGCTCAATTGGAGCATTTCTAGCATGTTTGGTTGAAATTGGAAATTTACATTTTTCACTTTTGTCAGACGTTTGTAATATTCTCACAATAAGCTAATTAGCTCAATTGGAGCATTTCTAGCATGTTTGGTTGAAATTGGAAATTCACATTTTTCACTTTTGTCAGACAATTGCAATGTTCTCACAATAAGCTAATTAGCTCAATTGGAGCATTTCTAGCATGTTTGGTTGAAATTGGAAATTTACATTTTTCAGTGTTGTCAGACGTTTGTAATATTCTCACAATAAGCTAATTAGCTCAATTGGAGCATTTCTAGCATGTTTGGTTGAAATTGGAAATTTACATTTTTCAGTTTTGTCAGACGTTTGTAATATTCTCACAATAAGCTAATTAGCTCAATTGGAGCATTTCTAGCATGTTTGGTTGAAATTGGAAATTTACATTTTTCACTTTTGTCAGACGTTTGTAAAATTCTTACAGTAGGCTTATTTGCGCAATTTGAGCAATTCTAGCATGTTTGGTTGAAATTGGAAATTTACATTTTTCACTTTTGTCAGACGTTTGTAATATTCTCACAATAAGCTAATTAGCTTAATTGGAGCATTTCTAGTATGTTTGGTTGAAATTGGAAATTTACATTTTTCACTTTTCCCAGACAATTGTAATATTCTCACAATAAGCTAATTAGCTCAATTGGAGCATTTCTAGCATGTTTGGTTCAAAATGGAAATTTATATTTTTCACTTTTGTCAGACGTTTGTAATATTCTCACAATAAGCTAATTAGCTCAATTGGAGCATTTCTAGCATGTTTGGTTGAAATTGGAATTTTACATTTTTCACTTTTGTCAGACAATTGCAATATTCTCACAATAAGCTAATTAGCTCAATTGGAGCATTTCTAGCATGTTTGGTTGAAATTGGAAATTTACATTTTTCACTTTTGTCAGACAATTGCAATATTCTCACAATAAGCTATCTAGCTCAATTGGAGCATTTCTAGCATGTTTGGTTGAAATTGGAAATTTACAATTTTCACTTTTGTTAGACAATTGCAATATTCTCACAATAAGCTAATTAGGTCACTTGGAGCATTTCTAGCATGTTTGGTTGAAATTGGAAATTTACATTTTTCACTTTTGTCAGACGTTTGTAATATTCTCACAATAAGCTAATTAGCTCAATTGGAGCATTTCTAGCATGTTTGGTTGAAATTGGAAATTTACATTTTTCAGTTTTGTCAGACGTTTGTAATATTCTCACAATAAGCTAATTAGCTCAATTGGAGCATTTCTAGCATGTTTGGTTGAAATTGGAAATTTACATTTTTCACTTTTGTCAGACGTTTGTAATATTCTCACAATAAGCTAATTAGCTCAATTGGAGCATTTCTAGCATGTTTGGTTCAAAATGGAAATTTATATTTTTCACTTTTGTCAGACGTTTGTAATATTCTCACAATAAGCTAATTAGCTCAATTGGAGCATTTCTAGCATGTTTGGTTGAAATTGGAATTTTACATTTTTCACTTTTGTCAGACAATTGCAATATTCTCACAATAAGCTAATTAGCTCAATTGGAGCATTTCTAGCATGTTTGGTTGAAATTGGAAATTTACATTTTTCACTTTTGTCAGACAATTGCAATATTCTCACAATAAGCTATCTAGCTCAATTGGAGCATTTCTAGCATGTTTGGTTGAAATTGGAAATTTACAATTTTCACTTTTGTTAGACAATTGCAATATTCTCACAATAAGCTAATTAGGTCACTTGGAGCATTTCTAGCATGTTTGGTTGAAATTGGAAATTTACATTTTTCACTTTTGTCAGACGTTTGTAATATTCTCACAATAAGCTAATTAGCTTAATTGGAGCATTTCTAGCATGTTTGGTTGAAATTGGAAATTTACATTTTTCAGTTTTGTCAGACGTTTGTAATATTCTCACAATAAGCTAATTAGCTCAATTGGAGCATTTCTAGCATGTTTGGTTGAAATTGGAAATTTACATTTTTCACTTTTGTCAGACGTTTGTAATATTCTCACAATCAGCTAATTAGCTCAATTGGAGCATTTCTAGCATGTTTGGTTGAAATTGGAAATTCACATTTTTCACTTTTGTCAGACAATTGCAATATTCTCACAATAAGCTAATTAGCTCAATTGGAGCATTTCTAGCATGTTTGGTTGAAATTGGAAATTTACATTTTTCAGTGTTGTCAGACGTTTGTAATATTCTCACAATAAGCTAATTAGCTCAATTGGAGCATTTCTAGCATGTTTGGTTGAAATTGGAAATTTACATTTTTCAGTTTTGTCAGACGTTTGTAATATTCTCACAATAAGCTAATTAGCTCAATTGGAGCATTTCTAGCATGTTTGGTTGAAATTGGAAATTCACATTTTTCACTTTTGTCAGACAATTGCAATATTCTCACAATAAGCTAATTAGCTCAATTGGAGCATTTCTAGCATGTTTGGTTGAAATTGGAAATTTACATTTTTCAGTGTTGTCAGACGTTTGTAATATTCTCACAATAAGCTAATTAGCTCAATTGGAGCATTTCTAGCATGTTTGGTTGAAATTGGAAATTTACATTTTTCACTTTTGTCAGACGTTTGTAATATTCTCACAATAAGCTAATTAGCTCAATTGGAGCATTTCTAGCATGTTTGGTTGAAATTGGAAATTTACATTTTTCACTTTTGTCAGACGTTTGTAAAATTCTTACAGTAGGCTTATTTGCGCAATTTGAGCAATTCTAGCATGTTTGGTTGAAATTGGAAATTTACATTTTTCACTTTTGTCAGACGTTTGTAATATTCTCACAATAAGCTAATTAGCTTAATTGGAGCATTTCTAGCATGTTTGGTTGAAATTGGAAATTTACATTTTTCACTTTTCCCAGACAATTGTAATATTCTCACAATAAGCTAATTAGCTCAATTGGAGCATTTCTAGCATGTTTGGTTCAAAATGGAAATTTATATTTTTCACTTTTGTCAGACGTTTGTAATATTCTCACAATAAGCTAATTAGCTCAATTGGAGCATTTCTAGCATGTTTGGTTGAAATTGGAAATTTACATTTTTCACTTTTGTCAGACAATTGCAATATTCTCACAATAAGCTAATTAGCTCAATTGGAGCATTTCTAGCATGTTTGGTTGAAATTGAAAATTTACATTTTTCAGTTTTGTCAGACGTTTGTAATATTCTCACAATAAGCTAATTAGCTCAATTGGAGCATTTCTAGCATGTTTGGTTGAAATTGGAATTTTACATTTTTCACTTTTGTCAGACGTTTGTAAAATTCTTACAGTAGGCTTATTTGCGCAATTTGAGCAATTCTAGCATGTTTGGTTCAAAATGGAAATTTATATTTTTCACTTTTGTCAGACGTTTGTAATATTCTCACAATAAGCTAATTAGCTCAATTGGAGCATTTCTAGCATGTTTGGTTGAAATTGGAAATTTACATTTTTCACTTTTGTCAGACAATTGCAATATTCTCACAATAAGCTATCTAGCTCAATTGGAGCATTTCTAGCATGTTTGGTTGAAATTGGAAATTTACATTTTTCACTTTTGTCAGACAATTGCAATATTCTCACAATAAGCTAATTAGCTCAATTGGAGCATTTCTAGCATGTTTGGTTGAAATTGGAAATTTACATTTTTCACTTTTGTCAGACAATTGCAATATTCTCACAATAAGCTAATTAGCTCAATTGGAGCATTTCTAGCATGTTTGGTTGAAATTGGAAATTTACATTTTTCAGTTTTGTCAGACGTTTGTAATATTCTCACAATAAGCTAATTAGCTCAATTGGAGCATTTCTAGCATGTTTGGTTGAAATTGGAAATTCACATTTTTCACTTTTGTCAGACAATTGCAATATTCTCACAATAAGCTAATTAGCTCAATTGGAGCATTTCTAGCATGTTTGGTTGAAATTGGAAATTTACATTTTTCAGTGTTGTCAGACGTTTGTAATATTCTCACAATAAGCTAATTAGCTCAATTGGAGCATTTCTAGCATGTTTGGTTGAAATTGGAAATTTACATTTTTCAGTTTTGTCAGACGTTTGTAATATTCTCACAATAAGCTAATTAGCTCAATTGGAGCATTTCTAGCATGTTTGGTTGAAATTGGAATTTTACATTTTTCACTTTTGTCAGACAATTGCAATATTCTCACAATAAGCTAATTAGCTCAATTGGAGCATTTCTAGCATGTTTGGTTGAAATTGGAAATTTACATTTTTCACTTTTGTCAGACAATTGCAATATTCTCACAATAAGCTATCTAGCTCAATTGGAGCATTTCTAGCATGTTTGGTTGAAATTGGAAATTTACAATTTTCACTTTTGTTAGACAATTGCAATATTCTCACAATAAGCTAATTAGGTCACTTGGAGCATTTCTAGCATGTTTGGTTGAAATTGGAAATTTACATTTTTCACTTTTGTCAGACGTTTGTAATATTCTCACAATAAGCTAATTAGCTCAATTGGAGCATTTCTAGCATGTTTGGTTGAAATTGGAAATTTACATTTTTCAGTTTTGTCAGACGTTTGTAATATTCTCACAATAAGCTAATTAGCTCAATTGGAGCATTTCTAGCATGTTTGGTTGAAATTGGAAATTTACATTTTTCACTTTTGTCAGACGTTTGTAATATTCTCACAATAAGCTAATTAGCTCAATTGGAGCATTGCTAGCATGTTTGGTTCAAAATGGAAATTTATATTTTTCACTTTTGTCAGACGTTTGTAATATTCTCACAATAAGCTAATTAGCTCAATTGGAGCATTTCTAGCATGTTTGGTTGAAATTGGAATTTTACATTTTTCACTTTTGTCAGACAATTGCAATATTCTCACAATAAGCTAATTAGCTCAATTGGAGCATTTCTAGCATGTTTGGTTGAAATTGGAAATTTACATTTTTCACTTTTGTCAGACAATTGCAATATTCTCACAATAAGCTATCTAGCTCAATTGGAGCATTTCTAGCATGTTTGGTTGAAATTGGAAATTTACAATTTTCACTTTTGTTAGACAATTGCAATATTCTCACAATAAGCTAATTAGGTCACTTGGAGCATTTCTAGCATGTTTGGTTGAAATTGGAAATTTAAATTTTTCACTTTTGTCAGACGTTTGTAATATTCTCACAATAAGCTAATTAGCTTAATTGGAGCATTTCTAGCATGTTTGGTTGAAATTGGAAATTTACATTTTTCAGTTTTGTCAGACGTTTGTAATATTCTCACAATAAGCTAATTAGCTCAATTGGAGCATTTCTAGCATGTTTGGTTGAAATTGGAAATTTACATTTTTCACTTTTGTCAGACGTTTGTAATATTCTCACAATAAGCTAATTAGCTCAATTGGAGCATTTCTAGCATGTTTGGTTGAAATTGGAAATTCACATTTTTCACTTTTGTCAGACAATTGCAATATTCTCACAATAAGCTAATTAGCTCAATTGGAGCATTTCTAGCATGTTTGGTTGAAATTGGAAATTTACATTTTTCAGTGTTGTCAGACGTTTGTAATATTCTCACAATAAGCTAATTAGCTCAATTGGAGCATTTCTAGCATGTTTGGTTGAAATTGGAAATTTACATTTTTCAGTTTTGTCAGACGTTTGTAATATTCTCACAATAAGCTAATTAGCTCAATTGGAGCATTTCTAGCATGTTTGGTTGAAATTGGAAATTTACATTTTTCACTTTTGTCAGACGTTTGTAATATTCTCACAATAAGCTAATTAGCTCAATTGGAGCATTTCTAGCATGTTTGGTTGAAATTGGAAATTTACATTTTTCACTTTTGTCAGACGTTTGTAAAATTCTTACAGTAGGCTTATTTGCGCAATTTGAGCAATTCTAGCATGTTTGGTTGAAATTGGAAATTCACATTTTTCACTTTTGTCAGACGTTTGTAATATTCTCACAATAAGCTAATTAGCTTAATTGGAGCATTTCTAGCATGTTTGGTTGAAATTGGAAATTTACATTTTTCACTTTTCCGAGACAATTGTAATATTCTCACAATAAGCTAATTAGCTCAATTGGAGCATTTCTAGCATGTTTGGTTCAAAATGGAAATTTATATTTTTCACTTTTGTCAGACGTTTGTAATATTCTCACAATAAGCTAATTAGCTCAATTGGAGCATTTCTAGCATGTTTGGTTGAAATTGGAAATTTACATTTTTCACTTTTGTCAGACAATTGCAATATTCTCACAATAAGCTAATTAGCTCAATTGGAGCATTTCTAGCATGTTTGGTTGAAATTGAAAATTTACATTTTTCAGTTTTGTCAGACGTTTGTAATATTCTCACAATAAGCTAATTAGCTCAATTGGAGCATTTCTAGCATGTTTGGTTGAAATTGGAATTTTACATTTTTCACTTTTGTCAGACGTTTGTAAAATTCTTACAGTAGGCTTATTTGCGCAATTTGAGCAATTCTAGCATGTTTGGTTCAAAATGGAAATTTATATTTTTCACTTTTGTCAGACGTTTGTAATATTCTCACAATAAGCCAATTAGCTCAATTGGAGCATTTCTAGCATGTTTGGTTGAAATTGGAAATTTACATTTTTCACTTTTGTCAGACAATTGCAATATTCTCACAATAAGCTATCTAGCTCAATTGGAGCATTTCTAGCATGTTTGGTTGAAATTGGAAATTTACATTTTTCACTTTTTCAGACAATTGCAATATTCTCACAATAAGCTAATTAGCTCAATTGGAGCATTTCTAGCATGTTTGGTTGAAATTGGAAATTTACATTTTTCACTTTTGTCAGACAATTGCAATATTCTCACAATAAGCTAATTAGCTCAATTGGAGCATTTCTAGCATGTTTGGTTGAAATTGAAAATTTACATTTTTCAGTTTTGTCAGACGTTTGTAATATTCTCACAATAAGCTAATTAGCTCAATTGGAGCATTTCTAGCATGTTTGGTTGAAATTGGAATTTTACATTTTTCACTTTTGTCAGACGTTTGTAAAATTCTTACAGTAGGCTTTTTTGCGCAATTTGAGCAATTCTAGCATGTTTGGTTCAAAATGGAAATTTATATTTTTCACTTTTGTCAGACGTTTGTAATATTCTCACAATAAGCTAATTAGCTCAATTGGAGCATTTCTAGCATGTTTGGTTGAAATTGGAAATTTACATTTTTCACTTTTGTCAGACAATTGCAATATTCTCACAATAAGCTATCTAGCTCAATTGGAGCATTTCTAGCATGTTTGGTTGAAATTGGAAATTTACATTTTTCACTTTTGTCAGACAATTGCAATATTCTTACAATAAGCTAATTAGCTCAATTGGAGCATTTCTAGCATGTTTGGTTGAAATTGGAAATTTACATTTTTCAGTTTTGTCAGACGTTTGTAATATTCTCACAATAAGCTAATTAGCTCAATTGGAGCATTTCTAGCATGTTTGGTTGAAATTGGAAATTTACATTTTTCAGTTTTGTCAGACGTTTGTAATATTCTCACAATAAGCTAATTAGCTCAATTGGAGCATTTCTAGCATGTTTGGTTGAAATTGGAAATTCACATTTTTCACTTTTGTCAGACAATTGCAATATTCTCACAATAAGCTAATTAGCTCAATTGGAGCATTTCTAGCATGTTTGGTTGAAATTGGAAATTTACATTTTTCAGTGTTGTCAGACGTTTGTAATATTCTCACAATAAGCTAATTTGCTCAATTGGAGCATTTCTAGCATGTTTGGTTGAAATTGGAAATTTACATTTTTCAGTTTTGTCAGACGTTTGTAATATTCTCACAATAAGCTAATTAGCTCAATTGGAGCATTTCTAGCATGTTTGGTTGAAATTGGAAATTTACATTTTTCACTTTTGTCAGACGTTTGTAATATTCTCACAATAAGCTAATTAGCTCAATTGGAGCATTTCTAGCATGTTTGGTTGAAATTGGAAATTTACATTTTTCAGTTTTGTCAGACGTTTGTAATAATCACACAATAAGCTAATTAGCTCAATTGGAGCATTTCTAGCATGTTTGGTTGAAATTGGAAATTTACATCTTTCACTTTTGTCAGACAATTGCAATATTCTCACAATAAGCTAATTAGCTCAATTGGAGCATTTCTAGCATGTTTGGTTGAAATTGGAAATTTACATTTTTCAGTTTTGTCAGACGTTTGTAATA
This sequence comes from Watersipora subatra, assembly GCF_963576615.1. Lineage (NCBI taxonomy): Eukaryota > Metazoa > Bryozoa > Gymnolaemata > Cheilostomatida > Watersiporidae > Watersipora > Watersipora subatra. The sequence continues at coordinate 476,628 of NW_027045321.1, forward strand.
TTCTCACAATAAGCTAATTAGCTCAATTGGAGCATTTCTAGCATGTTTGGTTGAAATTGGAAATTTACATTTTTCAGTTTTGTCAGACAAGTGCAATATTCTCACAATAAGCTGATTAGCTCAATTGGAGCATTTCTAGCATGTTTGGTTGAAATTGGAAATTTACATTTTTCACTTTTGTCAGACAATTGCAATATTCTCACAATAAGCTAATTAGCTCAATTGGAGCATTTCTAGCATGTTTGGTTGAAATTGGAAATTTACATTTTTCACTTTTGTCAGACGTTTGTAATATTCTCACAATAAGCTAATTAGCTCAATTGGAGCATTTCTAGCATGTTTGGTTGAAATTGGAAATTTACATTTTTCACTTTTGTCAGACGTTTGTAATATTCTCACAATAAGCTAATTAGCTCAATTGGAGCATTTCTAGCATGTTTGGTTGAACTTGGAAATTTACATTTTTCACTTTTGTCAGACAATTGCAATATTCTCACAATAAGCTAATTAGCTCAATTGGAGCATTTTTAGCATGTTTGGTTGAAATTGGAAATTCACATTTTTCACTTTTGTCAGACAATTGCAATATTCTCACAATAAGCTAATTAGCTCAATTGGAGCATTTCTAGCATGTTTGGTTGAAATTGGAAATTTCTATTTTTCACTTTTGTCAGACAATTGCAATATTCTCACAATAAGCTAATTAGCTCAATTTGAGCATTTTTAGCATGATTGGTTGAAATTGGAAATTTACATTTTTCAGTGTTGTCAGACGTTTGTAATATTCTCACAATAAGCTAATTAGCTCAATTGGAGCATTTCTAGCATGTTTGGTTGAAATTGAAAATTTACATTTTTCAGTTTTGTCAGACGTTTGTAATATTCTCACAATAAGCTAATTAGCTCAATTGGAGCATTTCTAGCATGTTTGGTTGAAATTGGAATTTTACATTTTTCACTTTTGTCAGACGTTTGTAAAATTCTTACAGTAGGCTTATTTGCGCAATTTGAGCATTTCTAGCATGTTTGGTTGAAATTGGAAATTTACATTTTTCACTTTTCCCAGACAATTGTAATATTCTCACAATAAGCTAATTAGCTCAATTGGAGCATTTCTAGCATGTTTGGTTCAAATTGGAAATTTATATTTTTCACTTTTGTCAGACGTTTGTAATATTCTCACAATAAGCTAATTAGCTCAATTGGAGCATTTCTAGCATGTTTGGTTGAAATTGGAAATTTACATTTTTCACTTTTGTCAGACGTTTGTAATATTCTCACAATAAGCTAATTAGCTCAATTGGAGCATTTCTAGCATGTTTGGTTGAAATTGGAAATTTACATTTTTCACTTTTGTCAGACGTTTGCAATATTCTCACAATAAGCTAATTAGCTCAATTGGAGCATTTCTAGCATGTTTGGTTGAAATTGGAAATTTACATTTTTCAGTGTTGTCAGACGTTTGTAATATTCTCACAATAAGCTAATTAGCTCAATTGGAGCATTTCTAGCATGTTTGGTTGAAATTGGAAATTTACATTTTTCAGTTTTGTCAGACGTTTGTAATATTCTCACAATAAGCTAATTAGCTCAATTGGAGCATTTCTAGCATGTTTGGTTGAAATTGGAAATTTACATTTTTCACTTTTTTCAGACGTTTGTAATATTCTCACAATAAGCTAATTAGCTCAATTGGAGCATTTCTAGCATGTTTGGTTGAAATTGGAAATTTACATTTTTCAGTGTTGTCAGACGTTTGTAATATTCACACAATAAGCTAATTAGCTCAATTGGAGCATTTTTAGCATGTTTGGTTGAAATTGGAAATTCACATTTTTCACTTTTGTCAGACAATTGCAATATTCTCACAATAAGCTAATTAGCTCAATTGGAGCATTTCTAGCATGTTTGGTTGAAATTGGAAATTTCTATTTTTCACTTTTGTCAGACAATTGCAATATTCTCACAATAAGCTAATTAGCTCAATTGGAGCATTTTTAGCATGATTGGTTGAAATTGGAAATTTACATTTTTCAGTGTTGTCAGACGTTTGTAATATTCTCACAATAAGCTAATTAGCTCAATTGGAGCATTTCTAGCATGTTTGGTTGAAATTGAAAATTTACATTTTTCAGTTTTGTCAGACGTTTGTAATATTCTCACAATAAGCTAATTAGCTCAATTGGAGCATTTCTAGCATGTTTGGTTGAAATTGGAAATTCATATTTTTCACTTTTGTCAGACAATTGCAATATTCTCACAATAAGCTAATTAGCTCAATTGGAGCATTTCTAGCATGTTTGGTTGAAATTGGAAATTTCTATTTTTCACTTTTGTCAGACAATTGCAATATTCTCACAATAAGCTAATTAGCTCAATTGGAGCATTTTTAGCATGATTGGTTGAAATTGGAAATTTACATTTTTCAGTGTTGTCAGACGTTTGTAATATTCTCACAATAAGCTAATTAGCTCAATTGGAGCATTTCTAGCATGTTTGGTTGAAATTGAAAATTTACATTTTTCAGTTTTGTCAGACGTTTGTAATATTCTCACAATAAGCTAATTAGCTCAATTGGAGCATTTCTAGCATGTTTGGTTGAAATTGGAATTTTACATTTTTCACTTTTGTCAGACGTTTGTAAAATTCTTACAGTAGGCTTATTTGCGCAATTTGAGCAATTCTAGCATGTTTGGTTGAAATTGGAAATTTACATTTTTCACTTTTGTCAGACGTTTGTAATATTCTCACAATAAGCTAATTAGCTTAATTGGAGCATTTCTAGCATGTTTGGTTGAAATTGGAAATTTACATTTTTCTTTTTTCCCAGACAATTGTAATATTCTCACAATAAGCTAATTAGCTCAATTGGAGCATTTCTAGCACGTTTGGTTCAAATTGGAAATTTATATTTTTCACTTTTGTCAGACGTTTGTAATATTCTCACAATAAGCTAATTAGCTCAATTGGAGCATTTCTAGCATGTTTGGTTGAAATTGGAAATTTACATTTTTCACTTTTGTCAGACGTTTGTAATATTCTCACAATAAGCTAATTAGCTCAATTGGAGCATTTCTAGCATGTTTGGTTGAAATTGGAAATTTACATTTATCAGTTTTGTCAGACGTTTGTAATATTCTCACAATAAGCTAATTAGCTCAATTGGAGCATTTCTAGCATGTTTGGTTGAAATTGGAAATTTACATTTTTCACTTTTGTCAGACAATTGCAATATTCTCACAATAAGCTAATTAGCTCAATTGGAGCATTTCTAGCATGTTTGGTTGAAATTGGAAATTTACATTTTTCACTTTTGTCAGACGTTTGTAATATTCTCACAATAAGCTAATTAGCTCAATTGGAGCATTTCTAGCATGTTTGGTTGAAATTGGAAATTTACATTTTTCAGTTTTGTCAGACGTTTGTAATATTCTCACAATAAGCTAATTAGCTCAATTGGAGCATTTCTAGCATGTTTGGTTCAAATTGGAAATTTACATTTTTCACTTTTGTCAGACGTTTGTAATATTCTCACAATAAGCTAATTAGCTCAATTGGAGCATTTCTAGCATGTTTGGTTGAAATTGGAAATTTACATTTTTCAGTGTTGTCAGACGTTTGTAATAATCACACAATAAGCTAATTAGCTCAATTGGAGCATTTCTAGCATGTTTGGTTGAAATTGGAAATTTACATTTCTCATGTTTGTCAGACGTTTGTAATATTCACACAATAAGCTAATTAGCTCAGTTGGAGCATTTCTAGCATGTTTGGTTGAAATTGGAAATTTACATTTTTCACTTTTGTCAGACAATTGCAATATTCTCACAATAAGCTAATTAGCTCAATTGGAGCATTTCTAGCATGTTTGGTTGAAATTGGAAATTTACATTTTTCACTTTTGTCAGACAAGTGCAATATTCTCACAATAAGCTGATTAGCTCAATTGGAGCATTTCTAGCATGTTTGGTTGAAATTGGAAATTTACATTTTTCACTTTTGTCAGACAATTGCAATATTCTCACAATAAGCTAATTAGCTCAATTGGAGCATTTCTAGCATGTTTGGTTGAAATTGGAAATTTACATTTTTCACTTTTGTCAGACGTTTGTAATATTCTCACAATAAGCTAATTAGCTCAATTGGAGCATTTCTAGCATGTTTGGTTGAAATTGGAAATTTACATTTTTCACTTTTGTCAGACGTTTGTAATATTCTCACAATAAGCTAATTAGCTCAATTGGAGCATTTCTAGCATGTTTGGTTGAACTTGGAAATTTACATTTTTCACTTTTGTCAGACAATTGCAATATTCTCACAATAAGCTAATTAGCTCAATTGGAGCATTTTTAGCATGTTTGGTTGAAATTGGAAATTCACATTTTTCACTTTTGTCAGACAATTGCAATATTCTCACAATAAGCTAATTAGCTCAATTGGAGCATTTCTAGCATGTTTGGTTGAAATTGGAAATTTCTATTTTTCACTTTTGTCAGACAATTGCAATATTCTCACAATAAGCTAATTAGCTCAATTTGAGCATTTTTAGCATGATTGGTTGAAATTGGAAATTTACATTTTTCAGTGTTGTCAGACGTTTGTAATATTCTCACAATAAGCTAATTAGCTCAATTGGAGCATTTCTAGCATGTTTGGTTGAAATTGAAAATTTACATTTTTCAGTTTTGTCAGACGTTTGTAATATTCTCACAATAAGCTAATTAGCTCAATTGGAGCATTTCTAGCATGTTTGGTTGAAATTGGAATTTTACATTTTTCACTTTTGTCAGACGTTTGTAAAATTCTTACAGTAGGCTTATTTGCGCAATTTGAGCATTTCTAGCATGTTTGGTTGAAATTGGAAATTTACATTTTTCACTTTTCCCAGACAATTGTAATATTCTCACAATAAGCTAATTAGCTCAATTGGAGCATTTCTAGCATGTTTGGTTCAAATTGGAAATTTATATTTTTCACTTTTGTCAGACGTTTGTAATATTCTCACAATAAGCTAATTAGCTCAATTGGAGCATTTCTAGCATGTTTGGTTGAAATTGGAAATTTACATTTTTCACTTTTGTCAGACGTTTGTAATATTCTCACAATAAGCTAATTAGCTCAATTGGAGCATTTCTAGCATGTTTGGTTGAAATTGGAAATTTACATTTTTCACTTTTGTCAGACGTTTGCAATATTCTCACAATAAGCTAATTAGCTCAATTGGAGCATTTCTAGCATGTTTGGTTGAAATTGGAAATTTACATTTTTCAGTGTTGTCAGACGTTTGTAATATTCTCACAATAAGCTAATTAGCTCAATTGGAGCATTTCTAGCATGTTTGGTTGAAATTGGAAATTTACATTTTTCAGTTTTGTCAGACGTTTGTAATATTCTCACAATAAGCTAATTAGCTCAATTGGAGCATTTCTAGCATGTTTGGTTGAAATTGGAAATTTACATTTTTCACTTTTTTCAGACGTTTGTAATATTCTCACAATAAGCTAATTAGCTCAATTGGAGCATTTCTAGCATGTTTGGTTGAAATTGGAAATTTACATTTTTCAGTGTTGTCAGACGTTTGTAATATTCACACAATAAGCTAATTAGCTCAATTGGAGCATTTTTAGCATGTTTGGTTGAAATTGGAAATTCACATTTTTCACTTTTGTCAGACAATTGCAATATTCTCACAATAAGCTAATTAGCTCAATTGGAGCATTTCTAGCATGTTTGGTTGAAATTGGAAATTTCTATTTTTAACTTTTGTCAGACAATTGCAATATTCTCACAATAAGCTAATTAGCTCAATTGGAGCATTTTTAGCATGATTGGTTGAAATTGGAAATTTACATTTTTCAGTGTTGTCAGACGTTTGTAATATTCTCACAATAAGCTAATTAGCTCAATTGGAGCATTTCTAGCATGTTTGGTTGAAATTGGAATTTTACATTTTTCACTTTTGTCAGACGTTTGTAAAATTCTTACAGTAGGCTTATTTGCGCAATTTGAGCAATTCTAGCATGTTTGGTTGAAATTGGAAATTTACATTTTTCACTTTTGTCAGACGTTTGTAATATTCTCACAATAAGCTAATTAGCTTAATTGGAGCATTTCTAGCATGTTTGGTTGAAATTGGAAATTTACATTTTTCACTTTTCCCAGACAATTGTAATATTCTCACAATAAGCTAATTAGCTCAATTGGAGCATTTCTAGCATGTTTGGTTGAAATTGGAAATTTATATTTTTCACTTTTGTCAGACGTTTGTAATATTCTCACAATAAGCTAATTAGCTCAATTGGAGCATTTCTAGCATGTTTGGTTGAAATTGGAAATTTACATTTTTCACTTTTGTCAGACGTTTGTAATATTCTCACAATAAGCTAATTAGCTCAATTGGAGCATTTCTAGCATGTTTGGTTGAAATTGGAAATTTACATTTTTCACTTTTGTCAGACGTTTGTAATATTCTCACAATAAGCTATTTAGCTCAATTGGAGCATTTCTAGCATGTTTGGTTGAACTTGGAAATTTACATTTTTCAGTGTTGTCAGACGTTTGTAATATTCACACAATAAGCTAATTAGCTCAATTGGAGCATTTTTAGCATGTTTGGTTGAAATTGGAAATTCATATTTTTCACTTTTGTCAGACAATTGCAATATTCTCACAATAAGCTAATTAGCTCAATTGGAGCATTTCTAGCATGTTTGGTTGAAATTGAAAATTTCTATTTTTCACTTTTGTCAGACAATTGCAATATTCTCACAATAAGCTAATTAGCTCAATTGGAGCATTTTTAGCATGATTGGTTGAAATTGGAAATTTACATTTTTCAGTGTTGTCAGACGTTTGTAATATTCTCACAATAAGCTAATTAGCTCAATTGGAGCATTTCTAGCATGTTTGGTTGAAATTGAAAATTTACATTTTTCAGTTTTGTCAGACGTTTGTAATATTCTCACAATAAGCTAATTAGCTCAATTGGAGCATTTCTAGCATGTTTGGTTGAAATTGGAATTTTACATTTTTCACTTTTGTCAGACGTTTGTAAAATTCTTACAGTAGGCTTATTTGCGCAATTTGAGCAATTCTAGCATGTTTGGTTGAAATTGGAAATTTACATTTTTCACTTTTGTCAGACGTTTGTAATATTCTCACAATAAGCTAATTAGCTTAATTGGAGCATTTCTAGCATGTTTGGTTGAAATTGGAAATTTACATTTTTCACTTTTCCCAGACAATTGTAATATTCTCACAATAAGCTAATTAGCTCAATTGGAGCATTTCTAGCACGTTTGGTTCAAATTGGAAATTTATATTTTTCACTTTTGTCAGACGTTTGTAATATTCTCACAATAAGCTAATTAGCTCAATTGGAGCATTTCTAGCATGTTTGGTTGAAATTGGAAATTTACATTTTTCACTTTTGTCAGACGTTTGTAATATTCTCACAATAAGCTAATTAGCTCAATTGGAGCATTTCTAGCATGTTTGGTTGAAATTGGAAATTTACATTTATCAGTTTTGTCAGACGTTTGTAATATTCTCACAATAAGCTAATTAGCTCAATTGGAGCATTTCTAGCATGTTTGGTTGAAATTGGAAATTTACATTTTTCACTTTTGTCAGACAATTGCAATATTCTCACAATAAGCTAATTAGCTCAATTGGAGCATTTCTAGCATGTTTGGTTGAAATTGGAAATTTACATTTTTCACTTTTGTCAGACGTTTGTAATATTCTCACAATAAGCTAATTAGCTCAATTGGAGCATTTCTAGCATGTTTGGTTGAAATTGGAAATTTACATTTTTCAGTTTTGTCAGACGTTTGTAATATTCTCACAATAAGCTAATTAGCTCAATTGGAGCATTTCTAGCATGTTTGGTTCAAATTGGAAATTTATATTTTTCACTTTTGTCAGACGTTTGTAATATTCTCACAATAAGCTAATTAGCTCAATTGGAGCATTTCTAGCATGTTTGGTTGAAATTGGAAATTTACATTTTTCACTTTTGTCAGACGTTTGTAATATTCTCACAATAAGCTAATTAGCTCAATTGGAGCATTTCTAACATGTTTGGTTGAAATTGGAAATTTACATTTATCAGTTTTGTCAGACGTTTGTAATATTCTCACAATAAGCTAATTAGCTCAATTGGAGCATTTCTAGCATGTTTGGTTGAAATTGGAAATTTACATTTTTCACTTTTGTCAGACAATTGCAATATTCTCACAATAAGCTAATTAGCTCAATTGGAGCATTTCTAGCATGTTTGGTTGAAATTGGAAATTTACATTTTTCACTTTTGTCAGACGTTTGTAATATTCTCACAATAAGCTAATTAGCTCAATTGGAGCATTTCTAGCATGTTTGGTTGAAATTGGAAATTTACATTTTTCAGTTTTGTCAGACGTTTGTAATATTCTCACAATAAGCTAATTAGCTCAATTGGAGCATTTCTAGCATGTTTGGTTCAAATTGGAAATTTACATTTTTCACTTTTGTCAGACGTTTGTAATATTCTCACAATAAGCTAATTAGCTCAATTGGAGCATTTCTAGCATGTTTGGTTGAAATTGGAAATTTACATTTTTCAGTGTTGTCAGACGTTTGTAATAATCACACAATAAGCTAATTAGCTCAATTGGAGCATTTCTAGCATGTTTGGTTGAAATTGGAAATTTACATTTCTCATGTTTGTCAGACCTTTGTAATATTCACACAATAAGCTAATTAGCTCAGTTGGAGCATTTCTAGCATGTTTGGTTGAAATTGGAAATTTACATTTTTCACTTTTGTCAGACAATTGCAATATTCTCACAATAAGCTAATTAGCTCAATTGGAGCATTTCTAGCATGTTTGGTTGAAATTGGAAATTTACATTTTTCACTTTTGTCAGACAAGTGCAATATTCTCACAATAAGCTGATTAGCTCAATTGGAGCATTTCTAGCATGTTTGGTTGAAATTGGAAATTTACATTTTTCACTTTTGTCAGACAATTGCAATATTCTCACAATAAGCTAATTAGCTCAATTGGAGCATTTCTAGCATGTTTGGTTGAAATTGGAAATTTACATTTTTCACTTTTGTCAGACGTTTGTAATATTCTCACAATAAGCTAATTAGCTCAATTGGAGCATTTCTAGCATGTTTGGTTGAAATTGGAAATTTACATTTTTCACTTTTGTCAGACGTTTGTAATATTCTCACAATAAGCTAATTAGCTCAATTGGAGCATTTCTAGCATGTTTGGTTGAACTTGGAAATTTACATTTTTCACTTTTGTCAGACAATTGCAATATTCTCACAATAAGCTAATTAGCTCAATTGGAGCATTTTTAGCATGTTTGGTTGAAATTGGAAATTCACATTTTTCACTTTTGTCAGACAATTGCAATATTCTCACAATAAGCTAATTAGCTCAATTGGAGCATTTCTAGCATGTTTGGTTGAAATTGGAAATTTCTATTTTTCACTTTTGTCAGACAATTGCAATATTCTCACAATAAGCTAATTAGCTCAATTGGAGCATTTTTAGCATGATTGGTTGAAATTGGAAATTTACATTTTTCAGTGTTGTCAGACGTTTGTAATATTCTCACAATAAGCTAATTAGCTCAATTGGAGCATTTCTAGCATGTTTGGTTGAAATTGAAAATTTACATTTTTCAGTTTTGTCAGACGTTTGTAATATTCTCACAATAAGCTAATTAGCTCATTTGGAGCATTTCTAGCATGTTTGGTTGAAATTGGAATTTTACATTTTTCACTTTTGTCAGACGTTTGTAAAATTCTTACAGTAGGCTTATTTGCGCAATTTGAGCAATTCTAGCATGTTTGGTTGAAATTGGAAATTTACATTTTTCACTTTTGTCAGACGTTTGTAATATTCTCACAATAAGCTAATTAGCTTAATTGGAGCATTTCTAGCATGTTTGGTTGAAATTGGAAATTTACATTTTTCACTTTTCCCAGACAATTGTAATATTCTCACAATAAGCTAATTAGCTCAATTGGAGCATTTCTAGCATGTTTGGTTCAAATTGGAAATTTATATTTTTCACTTTTGTCAGACGTTTGTAATATTCTCACAATAAGCTAATTAGCTCAATTGGAGCATTTCTAGCATGTTTGGTTGAAATTGGAAATTTACATTTTTCACTTTTGTCAGACGTTTGTAATATTCTCACAATAAGCTAATTAGCTCAATTGGAGCATTTCTAGCATGTTTGGTTGAAATTGGAAATTTACATTTTTCACTTTTGTCAGACGTTTGCAATATTCTCACAATAAGCTAATTAGCTCAATTGGAGCATTTCTAGCATGTTTGGTTGAAATTGGAAATTTACATTTTTCAGTGTTGTCAGACGTTTGTAATATTCTCACAATAAGCTAATTAGCTCAATTGGAGCATTTCTAGCATGTTTGGTTGAAATTGGAAATTTACATTTTTCAGTTTTGTCAGACGTTTGTAATATTCTCACAATAAGCTAATTAGCTCAATTGGAGCATTTCTAGCATGTTTGGTTGAAATTGGAAATTTACATTTTTCACTTTTTTCAGACGTTTGTAATATTCTCACAATAAGCTAATTAGCTCAATTGGAGCATTTCTAGCATGTTTGGTTGAAATTGGAAATTTACATTTTTCAGTGTTGTCAGACGTTTGTAATATTCACACAATAAGCTAATTAGCTCAATTGGAACATTTTTAGCATGTTTGGTTGAAATTGGAAATTCACATTTTTCACTTTTGTCAGACAATTGCAATATTCTCACAATAAGCTAATTAGCTCAATTGGAGCATTTCTAGCATGTTTGGTTGAAATTGGAAATTTATATTTTTCACTTTTGTCAGACAATTGCAATATTCTCACAATAAGCTAATTAGCTCAATTGGAGCATTTTTAGCATGATTGGTTGAAATTGGAAATTTACATTTTTCAGTGTTGTCAGACGTTTGTAATATTCTCACAATAAGCTAATTAGCTCAATTGGAGCATTTCTAGCATGTTTGGTTGAAATTGAAAATTTACATTTTTCAGTTTTGTCAGACGTTTGTAATATTCTCACAATAAGCTAATTAGCTCAATTGGAGCATTTCTAGCATGTTTGGTTGAAATTGGAATTTTACATTTTTCACTTTTGTCAGACGTTTGTAAAATTCTTACAGTAGGCTTATTTGCGCAATTTGAGCAATTCTAGCATGTTTGGTTGAAATTGGAAATTTACATTTTTCACTTTTGTCAGACGTTTGTAATATTCTCACAATAAGCTAATTAGCTTAATTGGAGCATTTCTAGCATGTTTGGTTGAAATTGGAAATTTACATTTTTCACTTTTCCCAGACAATTGTAATATTCTCACAATAAGCTAATTAGCTCAATTGGAGCATTTCTAGCATGTTTGGTTGAAATTGGAAATTTATATTTTTCACTTTTGTCAGACGTTTGTAATATTCTCACAATAAGCTAATTAGCTCAATTGGAGCATTTCTAGCATGTTTGGTTGAAATTGGAAATTTACATTTTTCACTTTTGTCAGACGTTTGTAATATTCTCACAATAAGCTAATTAGCTCAATTGGAGCATTTCTAGCATGTTTGGTTGAAATTGGAAATTTACATTTTTCACTTTTGTCAGACGTTTGTAATATTCTCACAATAAGCTATTTAGCTCAATTGGAGCATTTCTAGCATGTTTGGTTGAACTTGGAAATTTACATTTTTCAGTGTTGTCAGACGTTTGTAATATTCACACAATAAGCTAATTAGCTCAATTGGAGCATTTTTAGCATGTTTGGTTGAAATTGGAAATTCATATTTTTCACTTTTGTCAGACAATTGCAATATTCTCACAATAAGCTAATTAGCTCAATTGGAGCATTTCTAGCATGTTTGGTTGAAATTGGAAATTTCTATTTTTCACTTTTGTCAGACAATTGCAATATTCTCACAATAAGCTAATTAGCTCAATTGGAGCATTTTTAGCATGATTGGTTGAAATTGGAAATTTACATTTTTCAGTGTTGTCAGACGTTTGTAATATTCTCACAATAAGCTAATTAGCTCAATTGGAGCATTTCTAGCATGTTTGGTTGAAATTGAAAATTTACATTTTTCAGTTTTGTCAGACGTTTGTAATATTCTCACAATAAGCTAATTAGCTCAATTGGAGCATTTCTAGCATGTTTGGTTGAAATTGGAATTTTACATTTTTCACTTTTGTCAGACGTTTGTAAAATTCTTACAGTAGGCTTATTTGCGCAATTTGAGCAATTCTAGCATGTTTGGTTGAAATTGGAAATTTACATTTTTCACTTTTGTCAGACGTTTGTAATATTCTCACAATAAGCTAATTAGCTTAATTGGAGCATTTCTAGCATGTTTGGTTGAAATTGGAAATTTACATTTTTCACTTTTCCCAGACAATTGTAATATTCTCACAATAAGCTAATTAGCTTAGTTGGAGCATTTCTAGCACGTTTGGTTCAAATTGGAAATTTATATTTTTCACTTTTGTCAGACGTTTGTAATATTCTCACAATAAGCTAATTAGCTCAATTGGAGCATTTCTAGCATGTTTGGTTGAAATTGGAAATTTACATTTTTCACTTTTGTCAGACGTTTGTAATATTCTCACAATAAGCTAATTAGCTCAATTGGAGCATTTCTACCATGTTTGGTTGAAATTGGAAATTTACATTTATCAGTTTTGTCAGACGTTTGTAATATTCTCACAATAAGCTAATTAGCTCAATTGGAGCATTTCTAGCATGTTTGGTTGAAATTGGAAATTTACATTTTTCACTTTTGTCAGACAATTGCAATATTCTCACAATAAGCTAATTAGCTCAATTGGAGCATTTCTAGCATGTTTGGTTGAAATTGGAAATTTACATTTTTCACTTTTGTCAGACGTTTGTAATATTCTCACAATAAGCTAATTAGCTCAATTGGAGCATTTCTAGCATGTTTGGTTGAAATTGGAAATTTACATTTTTCAGTTTTGTCAGACGTTTGTAATATTCTCACAATAAGCTAATTAGCTCAATTGGAGCATTTCTAGCATGTTTGGTTCAAATTGGAAATTTACATTTTTCACTTTTGTCAGACGTTTGTAATATTCTCACAATAAGCTAATTAGCTCAATTGGAGCATTTCTAGCATGTTTGGTTGAAATTGGAAATTTACATTTTTCAGTGTTGTCAGACGTTTGTAATAATCACACAATAAGCTAATTAGCTCAATTGGAGCATTTCTAGCATGTTTGGTTGAAATTGGAAATTTACATTTCTCATGTTTGTCAGACGTTTGTAATATTCACACAATAAGCTAATTAGCTCAGTTGGAGCATTTCTAGCATGTTTGGTTGAAATTGGAAATTTACATTTTTCACTTTTGTCAGACAATTGCAATATTCTCACAATAAGCTAATTAGCTCAATTGGAGCATTTCTAGCATGTTTGGTTGAAATTGGAAATTTACATTTTTCACTTTTGTCAGACAAGTGCAATATTCTCACAATAAGCTGATTAGCTCAATTGGAGCATTTCTAGCATGTTTGGTTGAAATTGGAAATTTACATTTTTCACTTTTGTCAGACAATTGCAATATTCTCACAATAAGCTAATTAGCTCAATTGGAGCATTTCTAGCATGTTTGGTTGAAATTGGAAATTTACATTTTTCACTTTTGTCAGACGTTTGTAATATTCTCACAATAAGCTAATTAGCTCAATTGGAGCATTTCTAGCATGTTTGGTTGAAATTGGAAATTTACATTTTTCACTTTTGTCAGACGTTTGTAATATTCTCACAATAAGCTAATTAGCTCAATTGGAGCATTTCTAGCATGTTTGGTTGAACTTGGAAATTTACATTTTTCAGTGTTGTCAGACGTTTGTAATATTCACACAATAAGCTAATTAGCTCAATTGGAGCATTTTTAGCATGTTTGGTTGAAATTGGAAATTCACATTTTTCACTTTTGTCAGACAATTGCAATATTCTCACAATAAGCTAATTAGCTCAATTGGAGCATTTCTAGCATGTTTGGTTGAAATTGGAAATTTACATTTTTCACTTTTGTCAGACGTTTGTAATATTCTCACAATAAGCTAATTAGCTCAATTGGAGCATTTCTAGCATGTTTGGTTGAAATTGGAAATTTACATTTTTCACTTTTGTCAGACGTTTGTAATATTCTCACAATAAGCTATTTAGCTCAATTGGAGCATTTCTAGCATGTTTGGTTGAACTTGGAAATTTACATTTTTCAGTGTTGTCAGACGTTTGTAATATTCACACAATAAGCTAATTAGCTCAATTGGAGCATTTTTAGCATGTTTGGTTGAAATTGGAAATTCATATTTTTCACTTTTGTCAGACAATTGCAATATTCTCACAATAAGCTAATTAGCTCAATTGGAGCATTTCTAGCATGTTTGGTTGAAATTGGAAATTTCTATTTTTCACTTTTGTCAGACAATTGCAATATTCTCACAATAAGCTAATTAGCTCAATTGGAGCATTTTTAGCATGATTGGTTGAAATTGGAAATTTACATTTTTCAGTGTTGTCAGACGTTTGTAATATTCTCACAATAAGCTAATTAGCTTAATTGGAGCATTTCTAGCATGTTTGGTTGAAATTGAAAATTTACATTTTTCAGTTTTGTCAGACGTTTGTAATATTCTCACAATAAGCTAATTAGCTCAATTGGAGCATTTCTAGCATGTTTGGTTGAAATTGGAATTTTACATTTTTCACTTTTGTCAGACGTTTGTAAAATTCTTACAGTAGGCTTATTTGCGCAATTTGAGCAATTCTAGCATGTTTGGTTGAAATTGGAAATTTACATTTTTCACTTTTGTCAGACGTTTGTAATATTCTCACAATAAGCTAATTAGCTTAATTGGAGCATTTCTAGCATGTTTGGTTGAAATTGGAAATTTACATTTTTCACTTTTCCCAGACAATTGTAATATTCTCACAATAAGCTAATTAGCTCAATTGGAGCATTTCTAGCACGTTTGGTTCAAATTGGAAATTTATATTTTTCACTTTTGTCAGACGTTTGTAATATTCTCACAATAAGCTAATTAGCTCAATTGGAGCATTTCTAGCATGTTTGGTTGAAATTGGAAATTTACATTTTTCACTTTTGTCAGACGTTTGTAATATTCTCACAATAAGCTAATTAGCTCAATTGGAGCATTTCTAGCATGTTTGGTTGAAATTGGAAATTTACATTTATCAGTTTTGTCAGACGTTTGTAATATTCTCACAATAAGCTAATTAGCTCAATTGGAGCATTTCTAGCATGTTTGGTTGAAATTGGAAATTTACATTTTTCACTTTTGTCAGACAATTGCAATATTCTCACAATAAGCTAATTAGCTCAATTGGAGCATTTCTAGCATGTTTGGTTGAAATTGGAAATTTACATTTTTCACTTTTGTCAGACGTTTGTAATATTCTCACAATAAGCT
This sequence comes from Watersipora subatra, assembly GCF_963576615.1. Taxonomy (NCBI): domain Eukaryota; kingdom Metazoa; phylum Bryozoa; class Gymnolaemata; order Cheilostomatida; family Watersiporidae; genus Watersipora; species Watersipora subatra. The sequence continues at coordinate 492,127 of NW_027045321.1, forward strand.
AATTAGCTCAATTGGAGCATTTCTAGCATGTTTGGTTGAAATTGGAAATTTACATTTTTCAGTTTTGTCAGACGTTTGTAATATTCTCACAATAAGCTAATTAGCTCAATTGGAGCATTTCTAGCATGTTTGGTTCAAATTGGAAATTTACATTTTTCACTTTTGTCAGACGTTTGTAATATTCTCACAATAAGCTAATTAGCTCAATTGGAGCATTTCTAGCATGTTTGGTTGAAATTGGAAATTTACATTTTTCAGTGTTGTCAGACGTTTGTAATAATCACACAATAAGCTAATTAGCTCAATTGGAGCATTTCTAGCATGTTTGGTTGAAATTGGAAATTTACATTTCTCATGTTTGTCAGACGTTTGTAATATTCACACAATAAGCTAATTAGCTCAGTTGGAGCATTTCTAGCATGTTTGGTTGAAATTGGAAATTTACATTTTTCACTTTTGTCAGACAATTGCAATATTCTCACAATAAGCTAATTAGCTCAATTGGAGCATTTCTAGCATGTTTGGTTGAAATTGGAAATTTACATTTTTCACTTTTGTCAGACAAGTGCAATATTCTCACAATAAGCTGATTAGCTCAATTGGAGCATTTCTAGCATGTTTGGTTGAAATTGGAAATTTACATTTTTCACTTTTGTCAGACAATTGCAATATTCTCACAATAAGCTAATTAGCTCAATTGGAGCATTTCTAGCATGTTTGGTTGAAATTGGAAATTTACATTTTTCACTTTTGTCAGACGTTTGTAATATTCTCACAATAAGCTAATTAGCTCAATTGGAGCATTTCTAGCATGTTTGGTTGAAATTGGAAATTTACATTTTTCACTTTTGTCAGACGTTTGTAATATTCTCACAATAAGCTAATTAGCTCAATTGGAGCATTTCTAGCATGTTTGGTTGAACTTGGAAATTTACATTTTTCAGTGTTGTCAGACGTTTGTAATATTCAGACAATAAGCTAATTAGCTCAATTGGAGCATTTTTAGCATGTTTGGTTGAAATTGGAAATTTACATTTTTCAGTGTTGTCAGACGTTTGTAATATTCTCACAATAAGCTAATTAGCTCAATTGGAGCATTTCTAGCATGTTTGGTTGAAATTGGAATTTTACATTTTTCACTTTTGTCAGACGTTTGTAAAATTCTTACAGTAGGCTTATTTGCGCAATTTGAGCAATTCTAGCATGTTTGGTTGAAATTGGAAATTTACATTTTTCACTTTTGTCAGACGTTTGTAATATTCTCACAATAAGCTAATTAGCTTAATTGGAGCATTTCTAGCATGTTTGGTTGAAATTGGAAATTTACATTTTTCACTTTTCCCAGACAATTGTAATATTCTCACAATAAGCTAATTAGCTCAATTGGAGCATTTCTAGCATGTTTGGTTCAAATTGGAAATTTATATTTTTCACTTTTGTCAGACGTTTGTAATATTCTCACAATAAGCTAATTAGCTCAATTGGAGCATTTCTAGCATGTTTGGTTGAAATTGGAAATTTACATTTTTCACTTTTGTCAGACGTTTGTAATATTCTCACAATAAGCTAATTAGCTCAATTGGAGCATTTCTAGCATGTTTGGTTGAAATTGGAAATTTACATTTTTCACTTTTGTCAGACGTTTGCAATATTCTCACAATAAGCTAATTAGCTCAATTGGAGCATTTCTAGCATGTTTGGTTGAAATTGGAAATTTACATTTTTCAGTGTTGTCAGACGTTTGTAATATTCTCACAATAAGCTAATTAGCTCAATTGGAGCATTTCTAGCATGTTTGGTTGAAATTGGAAATTTACATTTTTCAGTTTTGTCAGACGTTTGTAATATTCTCACAATAAGCTAATTAGCTCAATTGGAGCATTTCTAGCATGTTTGGTTGAAATTGGAAATTTACATTTTTCACTTTTTTCAGACGTTTGTAATATTCTCACAATAAGCTAATTAGCTCAATTGGAGCATTTCTAGCATGTTTGGTTGAAATTGGAAATTTACATTTTTCAGTGTTGTCAGACGTTTGTAATATTCACACAATAAGCTAATTAGCTCAATTGGAGCATTTTTAGCATGTTTGGTTGAAATTGGAAATTCACATTTTTCACTTTTGTCAGACAATTGCAATATTCTCACAATAAGCTAATTAGCTCAATTGGAGCATTTTTAGCATGATTGGTTGAAATTGGAAATTTACATTTTTCAGTGTTGTCAGACGTTTGTAATATTCTCACAATAAGCTAATTAGCTCAATTGGAGCATTTCTAGCATGTTTGGTTGAAATTGAAAATTTACATTTTTCAGTTTTGTCAGACGTTTGTAATATTCTCACAATAAGCTAATTAGCTCAATTGGAGCATTTCTAGCATGTTTGGTTGAAATTGGAATTTTACATTTTTCACTTTTGTCAGACGTTTGTAAAATTCTTACAGTAGGCTTATTTGCGCAATTTGAGCAATTCTAGCATGTTTGGTTGAAATTGGAAATTTACATTTTTCACTTTTGTCAGACGTTTGTAATATTCTCACAATAAGCTAATTAGCTTAATTGGAGCATTTCTAGCATGTTTGGTTGAAATTGGAAATTTACATTTTTCACTTTTCCCAGACAATTGTAATATTCTCACAATAAGCTAATTAGCTCAATTGGAGCATTTCTAGCATGTTTGGTTCAAATTGGAAACTTATATTTTTCACTTTTGTCAGACGTTTGTAATATTCTCACAATAAGCTAATTAGCTCAATTTGAGCATTTCTAGCATGTTTGGTTGAAATTGGAAATTTACATTTTTCACTTTTGTCAGACGTTTGTAATATTCTCACAATAAGCTAATTAGCTCAATTGGAGCATTTCTAGCATGTTTGGTTGAAATTGGAAATTTACATTTTTCACTTTTGTCAGACGTTTGCAATATTCTCACAATAAGCTAATTAGCTCAATTGGAGCATTTCTAGCATGTTTGGTTGAAATTGGAAATTTACATTTTTCAGTGTTGTCAGACGTTTGTAATATTCTCACAATAAGCTAATTAGCTCAATTGGAGCATTTCTAGCATGTTTGATTGAAATTGGAAATTTACATTTTTCAGTTTTGTCAGACGTTTGTAATATTCTCACAATAAGCTAATTAGCTCAATTGGAGCATTTCTAGCATGTTTGGTTGAAATTGGAAATTTACATTTTTCACTTTTTTCAGACGTTTGTAATATTCTCACAATAAGCTAATTAGCTCAATTGGAGCATTTCTAGCATGTTTGGTTGAAATTGGAAATTTACATTTTTCAGTGTTGTCAGACGTTTGTAATATTCACACAATAAGCTAATTAGCTCAATTGGAGCATTTCTAGCATGTTTGGTTGAAATTGGAAATTTACATTTTTCAGTTTTGTCAGACGTTTGTAATATTATTACAATAAGCTAATTAGCTCAATTAGAGCATTTCTAGCATGTTTGGTTGAAATTGGAAATTTACATTTTTCATGTTTGTCAGACGTTTGTAATATTCTCACAATAAGCTAATTAGCTCAATTGGAGCATTTCTAGCATGTTTGGTTGAAATTGGAAATTTACATTTTTCACTTTTGTCAGACGTTTGTAATATTCTCACAATAAGCTAATTAGCTCAATTGGAGCATTTTTAGCATGTTAGGTTGAAATTGGAAATTCACATTTTTCACTTTTGTCAGACAATTGCAATATTCTCACAATAAGCTAATTAGCTCAATTGGAGCATTTCTAGCATGTTTGGTTGAAATTGGAAATTTACATTTTTCACTTTTGTCAGACAATTGCAATATTCTCACAATAAGCTAATTAGCTCAATTGGAGCATTTCTAGCATGTTTGGTTGAAATTGAAAATTTACATTTTTCAGTGTTGTCAGACGTTTGTAATATTCTCACTATAAGCTAATTAGCTCAATTGGAGCATTTCTAGCATGTTTGGTTGAAATTGAAAATTTACATTTTTCACTTTTGTCAGACGTTTGTAAAATTCTTACAGTAGGCTTATTTGCGCAATTTGAGCAATTCTAGCATGTTTGGTTGAAATTGGAAATTTACATTTTTCACGTTTGTCAGACGTTTGTAATATTCTCACAATAAGCTAATTAGCTCAATTGGAGCAATTCTAGCATGTTTGGTTCAAATTGGAAATTTACATTTTTCACTTTTGTCAGACGTTTGTAATATTCTCATAATAAGCTAATTAGCTCAATTGGAGCATTTCTAGCATGTTTGGTTGAAAATGGAAATTTACATTTTTCACTTTTGTCAGACAATTGCAATATTCTCACAATAAGCTAATTAGCTCAATTGGAGCATTTCTAGCATGTTTGGTTGAAATTGGAAATTTACATTTTTCACTTTTGTCAGACGTTTGTAAAATTCTTACAGTAGGCTTATTTGCGCAATTTGAGCAATTCTAGCATGTTTGGTTGAAATTGGAAATTTACATTTTTCACTTTTCCCAGACAATTGTAATATTCTCACAATAAGCTAATTAGCTCAATTGGAGCATTTCTAGCATGTTTGGTTGAAATTGGAAATTTACATTTTTCAGTTTTGTCAGACGTTTGTAATATTCTCACAATAAGCTAATTAGCTCAATTGGAGCATTTCTAGCATGTTTGGTTGAAATTGGAAATTTACATTTTTCAGTGTTGTCAGACGTTTGTATTATTCTCACAATAAGCTAATTAGCTCAATTGGAGCATTTCTAGCATGTTTGGTTGAAATTGGAAATTTACATTTTTCACTTTTGTCAGACAATTGCAATATTCTCACAATAAGCTAATTAGCTCAATTGGAGCATTTCTAGCATGTTTGGTTGAAATTGGAAATTTACATTTTTCACTTTTGTCAGACAATTGCAATATTCTCACAATAAGCTAATTAGCTCAATTGGAGCATTTCTAGCATGTTTGGTTGAATTTAGAAATTTACAATTTTCACCTATGTTAGACAATTGCAATATTCTCACAATAAGCTAATTAGGTCAATTGGAGCATTTCTAGCATGTTTGGTTGAAATTGGAAATTTACATTTTTCACTTTTGTCAGACGTTTGTAAAATTCTTACAGTAGGCTTATTTGCGCAATTTGAGCAATTCTAGCATGTTTGGTTGAAATTGGAAATTTACATTTTTCACGTTTGTCAGACGTTTGTAATATTCTCACAATAAGCTAATTAGCTTAATTGGAGCATTTCTAGCATGTTTGGTTGAAATTGGAAATTTACATTTTTCACTTTTCCCAGACAATTGTAATATTCTCACAATAAGCTAATTAGCTCAATTGGAGCATTTCTAGCATGTTTGGTTCAAATTGGAAATTTATATTTTTCACTTTTGTCAGACGTTTGTAATATTCTCACAATAAGCTAATTAGCTCAATTGGAGCATTTCTAGCATGTTTGGTTGAAATTGGAAATTTACATTTTTCACTTTTGTCAGACGTTTGTAATATTCTCACAATAAGCTAATTAGCTCAATTGGAGCATTTCTAGCATGTTTGGTTGAAATTGGAAATTTACATTTTTCACTTTTGTCAGACGTTTGCAATATTCTCACAATAAGCTAATTAGCTCAATTGGAGCATTTCTAGCATGTTTGGTTGAAATTGGAAATTTACATTTTTCAGTGTTGTCAGACGTTTGTAATATTCTCACAATAAGCTAATTAGCTCAATTGGAGCATTTCTAGCATGTTTGGTTGAAATTGGAAATTTACATTTTTCAGTTTTGTCAGACGTTTGTAATATTCTCACAATAAGCTAATTAGCTCAATTGGAGCATTTCTAGCATGTTTGGTTGAAATTGGAAATTTACATTTTTCACTTTTTTCAGACGTTTGTAATATTCTCACAATAAGCTAATTAGCTCAATTGGAGCATTTCTAGCATGTTTGGTTGAAATTGGAAATTTACATTTTTCAGTGTTGTCAGACGTTTGTAATATTCACACAATAAGCTAATTAGCTCAATTGGAGCATTTTTAGCATGTTTGGTTGAAATTGGAAATTCACATTTTTCACTTTTGTCAGACAATTGCAATATTCTCACAATAAGCTAATTAGCTCAATTGGAGCATTTCTAGCATGTTTGGTTGAAATTGGAAATTTCTATTTTTCACTTTTGTCAGACAATTGCAATATTCTCACAATAAGCTAATTAGCTCAATTGGAGCATTTTTAGCATGATTGGTTGAAATTGGAAATTTACATTTTTCAGTGTTGTCAGACGTTTGTAATATTCTCACAATAAGCTAATTAGCTCAATTGGAGCATTTCTAGCATGTTTGGTTGAAATTGAAAATTTACATTTTTCAGTTTTGTCAGACGTTTGTAATATTCTCACAATAAGCTAATTAGCTCAATTGGAGCATTTCTAGCATGTTTGGTTGAAATTGGAATTTTACATTTTTCACTTTTGTCAGACGTTTGTAAAATTCTTACAGTAGGCTTATTTGCGCAATTTGAGCAATTCTAGCATGTTTGGTTGAAATTGGAAATTTACATTTTTCACTTTTGTCAGACGTTTGTAATATTCTCACAATAAGCTAATTAGCTTAATTGGAGCATTTCTAGCATGTTTGGTTGAAATTGGAAATTTACATTTTTCACTTTTCCCAGACAATTGTAATATTCTCACAATAAGCTAATTAGCTCAATTGGAGCATTTCTAGCATGTTTGGTTCAAATTGGAAATTTATATTTTTCACTTTTGTCAGACGTTTGTAATATTCTCACAATAAGCTAATTAGCTCAATTGGAGCATTTCTAGCATGTTTGGTTGAAATTGGAAATTTACATTTTTCACTTTTGTCAGACGTTTGTAATATTCTCACAATAAGCTAATTAGCTCAATTGGAGCATTTCTAGCATGTTTGGTTGAAATTGGAAATTTACATTTTTCACTTTTGTCAGACGTTTGCAATATTCTCACAATAAGCTAATTAGCTCAATTGGAGCATTTCTAGCATGTTTGGTTGAAATTGGAAATTTACATTTTTCAGTGTTGTCAGACGTTTGTAATATTCTCACAATAAGCTAATTAGCTCAATTGGAGCATTTCTAGCATGTTTGGTTGAAATTGGAAATTTACATTTTTCAGTTTTGTCAGACGTTTGTAATATTCTCACAATAAGCTAATTAGCTCAATTGGAGCATTTCTAGCATGTTTGGTTGAAATTGGAAATTTACATTTTTCACTTTTTTCAGACGTTTGTAATATTCTCACAATAAGCTAATTAGCTCAATTGGAGCATTTCTAGCATGTTTGGTTGAAATTGGAAATTTACATTTTTCAGTGTTGTCAGACGTTTGTAATATTCACACAATAAGCTAATTAGCTCAATTGGAGCATTTCTAGCATGTTTGGTTGAAATTGGAAATTTACATTTTTCAGTTTTGTCAGACGTTTGTAATATTATTACAATAAGCTAATTAGCTCAATTGGAGCATTTCTAGCATGTTTGGTTGAAATTGGAAATTTACATTTTTCATGTTTGTCAGACGTTTGTAATATTCTCACAATAAGCTAATTAGCTCAATTGGAGCATTTCTAGCATGTTTGGTTGAAATTGGAAATTTACATTTTTCACTTTTGTCAGACGTTTGTAATATTCTCACAATAAGCTAATTAGCTCAATTGGAGCATTTTTAGCATGTTAGGTTGAAATTGGAAATTCACATTTTTCACTTTTGTCAGACAATTGCAATATTCTCACAATAAGCTAATTAGCTCAATTGGAGCATTTCTAGCATGTTTGGTTGAAATTGGAAATTTACATTTTTCACTTTTGTCAGACAATTGCAATATTCTCACAATAAGCTAATTAGCTCAATTGGAGCATTTCTAGCATGTTTGGTTGAAATTGAAAATTTACATTTTTCAGTGTTGTCAGACGTTTGTAATATTCTCACAATAAGCTAATTAGCTCAATTGGAGCATTTCTAGCATGTTTGGTTGAAATTGAAAATTTACATTTTTCACTTTTGTCAGACGTTTGTAAAATTCTTACAGTAGGCTTATTTGCGCAATTTGAGCAATTCTAGCATGTTTGGTTGAAATTGGAAATTTACATTTTTCACGTTTGTCAGACGTTTGTAATATTCTCACAATAAGCTAATTAGCTCAATTGGAGCAATTCTAGCATGTTTGGTTCAAATTGGAAATTTACATTTTTCACTTTTGTCAGACGTTTGTAATATTCTCATAATAAGCTAATTAGCTCAATTGGAGCATTTCTAGCATGTTTGGTTGAAAATGGAAATTTACATTTTTCACTTTTGTCAGACAATTGCAATATTCTCACAATAAGCTAATTAGCTCAATTGGAGCATTTCTAGCATGTTTGGTTGAAATTGGAAATTTACATTTTTCACTTTTGTCAGACGTTTGTAAAATTCTTACAGTAGGCTTATTTGCGCAATTTGAGCAATTCTAGCATGTTTGGTTGAAATTGGAAATTTACATTTTTCACTTTTGTCAGACGTTTGTAATATTCTCACAATAAGCTAATTAGCTTAATTGGAGCATTTCTAGCATGTTTGGTTGAAATTGGAAATTTACATTTTTCACTTTTGTCAGACGTTTGTAATATTCTCACAATAAGCTAATTAGCTCAATTGGAGCATTTCTAGCATGTTTGGTTGAAATTGGAAATTTACATTTTTCAGTGTTGTCAGACGTTTGTAATATTCACACAATAAGCTAATTAGCTCAACTGGAGCATTTCTAGCATGTTTGGTTGAAATTGGAAATTTACATTTTTCACTTTTGTCAGACGTTTGTAAAATTCTTACAGTAGGCTTATTTGCGCAATTTGAGCAATTCTAGCATGTTTGGTTGAAATTGGAAATTTACATTTTTCACTTTTGTCAGACGTTTGTAATATTCTCACAATAAGCTAATTAGCTTAATTGGAGCATTTCTAGCATGTTTGGTTGAAATTGGAAATTTACATTTTTCACTTTTGTCAGACGTTTGTAAAATTCTTACAGTAGGCTTATTTGCGCAATTTGAGCAATTCTAGCATGTTTGGTTGAAATTGGAAATTTACATTTTTCACTTTTGTCAGACAATTGCAATATTCTCACAATAAGCTAATTAGCTCAATTGGAGCATTTCTAGCATGTTTGGTTGAAATTGGAAATTTACATTTTTCACTTTTGTCAGACGTTTGTAAAATTCTTACAGTAGGCTTATTTGCGCAATTTGAGCAATTCTAGCATGTTTGGTTGAAATTGGAAATTTACATTTTTCACTTTTGTCAGACGTTTGTAATATTCTCACAATAAGCTAATTAGCTTAATTGGAGCATTTCTAGCATGTTTGGTTGAAATTGGAAATTTACATTTTTCACTTTTGTCAGACGTTTGTAAAATTCTTACAGTAGGCTTATTTGCGCAATTTGAGCAATTCTAGCATGTTTGGTTGAAATTGGAAATTTACATTTTTCACGTTTGTCAGACGTTTGTAATATTCTCACAATAAGCTAATTAGCTCAATTGGAGCAATTCTAGCATGTTTGGTTCAAATTGGAAATTTACATTTTTCACTTTTGTCAGACGTTTGTAATATTCTCATAATAAGCTAATTAGCTCAATTGGAGCATTTCTAGCATGTTTGGTTGAAAATGGAAATTTACATTTTTCACTTTTGTCAGACAATTGCAATATTCTCACAATAAGCTAATTAGCTCAATTGGAGCATTTCTAGCATGTTTGGTTGAAATTGGAAATTTACATTTTTCACTTTTGTCAGACGTTTGTAAAATTCTTACAGTAGGCTTATTTGCGCAATTTGAGCAATTCTAGCATGTTTGGTTGAAATTGGAAATTTACATTTTTCACTTTTGTCAGACGTTTGTAATATTCTCACAATAAGCTAATTAGCTTAATTGGAGCATTTCTAGCATGTTTGGTTGAAATTGGAAATTTACATTTTTCACTTTTGTCAGACGTTTGTAATATTCTCACAATAAGCTAATTAGCTCAATTGGAGCATTTCTAGCATGTTTGGTTGAAATTGGAAATTTACATTTTTCAGTGTTGTCAGACGTTTGTAATATTCACACAATAAGCTAATTAGCTCAACTGGAGCATTTCTAGCATGTTTGGTTGAAATTGGAAATTTACATTTTTCACTTTTGTCAGACGTTTGTAATATTCTCACAATAAGCTAATTAGCTTAATTGGAGCATTTCTAGCATGTTTGGTTGAAATTGGAAATTTACATTTTTCACTTTTCCCAGACAATTGTAATATTCTCACAATAAGCTAATTAGCTCAATTGGAGCATTTCTAGCATGTTTGGTTGAAATTGGAAATTTACATTTTTCAGTTTTGTCAGACGTTTGTAATATTCTCACAATAAGCTAATTAGCTCAATTGGAGCATTTCTAGCATGTTTGGTTGAAATTGGAAATTTACATTTTTCAGTGTTGTCAGACGTTTGTAATATTCTCACAATAAGCTAATTAGCTCAATTGGAGCATTTCTAGCATGTTTGGTTGAAATTGGAAATTTACATTTTTCACTTTTGTCAGACAATTGCAATATTCTCACAATAAGCTAATTAGCTCAATTGGAGCATTTCTAGCATGTTTGGTTGAAATTGGAAATTTACATTTTTCACTTTTGTCAGACAATTGCAATATTCTCACAATAAGCTAATTAGCTCAATTGGAGCATTTCTAGCATGTTTGGTTGAATTTAGAAATTTACAATTTTCACCTATGTTAGACAATTGCAATATTCTCACAATAAGCTAATTAGGTCAATTGGAGCATTTCTAGCATGTTTGGTTGAAATTGGAAATTTACATTTTTCACTTTTGTCAGACGTTTGTAAAATTCTTACAGTAGGCTTATTTGCGCAATTTGAGCAATTCTAGCATGTTTGGTTGAAATTGGAAATTTACATTTTTCACGTTTGTCAGACGTTTGTAATATTCTCACAATAAGCTAATTAGCTCAATTGGAGCAATTCTAGCATGTTTGGTTCAAATTGGAAATTTACATTTTTCACTTTTGTCAGACGTTTGTAATATTCTCATAATAAGCTAATTAGCTCAATTGGAGCATTTCTAGCATGTTTGGTTGAAAATGGAAATTTACATTTTTCACTTTTGTCAGACAATTGCAATATTCTCACAATAAGCTAATTAGCTCAATTGGAGCATTTCTAGCATGTTTGGTTGAAATTGGAAATTTACATTTTTCACTTTTGTCAGACGTTTGTAAAATTCTTACAGTAGGCTTATTTGCGCAATTTGAGCAATTCTAGCATGTTTGGTTGAAATTGGAAATTTACATTTTTCACTTTTGTCAGATGTTTGTAATATTCTCACAATAAGCTAATTAGCTTAATTGGAGCATTTCTAGCATGTTTGGTTGAAATTGGAAATTTACATTTTTCACTTTTGTCAGACGTTTGTAATATTCTCACAATAAGCTAATTAGCTCAATTGGAGCATTTCTAGCATGTTTGGTTGAAATTGGAAATTTACATTTTTCAGTGTTGTCAGACGTTTGTAATATTCACACAATAAGCTAATTAGCTCAACTGGAGCATTTCTAGCATGTTTGGTTGAAATTGGAAATTTACATTTTTCACTTTTGTCAGACGTTTGTAATATTCTCACAATAAGCTAATTAGCTTAATTGGAGCATTTCTAGCATGTTTGGTTGAAATTGGAAATTTACATTTTTCACTTTTCCCAGACAATTGTAATATTCTCACAATAAGCTAATTAGCTCAATTGGAGCATTTCTAGCATGTTTGGTTGAAATTGGAAATTTACATTTTTCAGTTTTGTCAGACGTTTGTAATATTCTCACAATAAGCTAATTAGCTCAATTGGAGCATTTCTAGCATGTTTGGTTGAAATTGGAAATTTACATTTTTCAGTGTTGTCAGACGTTTGTAATATTCTCACAATAAGCTAATTAGCTCAATTGGAGCATTTCTAGCATGTTTGGTTGAAATTGGAAATTTACATTTTTCACTTTTGTCAGACAATTGCAATATTCTCACAATAAGCTAATTAGCTCAATTGGAGCATTTCTAGCATGTTTGGTTGAAATTGGAAATTTACATTTTTCACTTTTGTCAGACAATTGCAATATTCTCACAATAAGCTAATTAGCTCAATTGGAGCATTTCTAGCATGTTTGGTTGAATTTGGAAATTTACAATTTTCACCTATGTTAGACAATTGCAATATTCTCACAATAAGCTAATTAGGTCAATTGGAGCATTTCTAGCATGTTTGGTTGAAATTGGAAATTTACATTTTTCACTTTTGTCAGACAATTGCAATATTCTCACAATAAGCTAATTAGCTCAATTGGAGCATTTCTAGCATGTTTGGTTGAAATTGGAAATTTACATTTTTCACTTTTGTCAGACAATTGCAATATTCTCACAATAAGCTAATTAGCTCAATTGGAGCATTTCTAGCATGTTTGATTGAAATTAGAAATTTACATTTTTCAGTTTTGTCAGACGTTTGTAATATTCTCACAATAAGCTAATTAGCTCAATTGGAGCATTTCTAGCATGTTTGGTTGAAATTGGAAATTTACATTTTTCACTTTTGTCAGACGTTTGTAATATTCTCACAATAAGCTAATTAGCTTAATTGGAGCATTTCTAGCATGTTTGGTTGAAATTGGAAATTTACATTTTTCACTTTTCCCAGACAATTGTAATATTCTCACAATAAGCTAATTAGCTCAATTGGAGCATTTCTAGCATGTTTGGTTCAAATTGGAAATTTATATTTTTCACTTTTGTCAGACGTTTGTAATATTCTCACAATAAGCTAATTAGCTCAATTGGAGCATTTCTAGCATGTTTGGTTGAAATTGGAAATTTACATTTTTCACTTTTGTCAGACGTTTGTAATATTCTCACAATAAGCTAATTAGCTCAATTGGAGCATTTCTAGCATGTTTGGTTGAAATTGGAAATTTACATTTTTCACTTTTGTCAGACGTTTGCAATATTCTCACAATAAGCTAATTAGCTCAATTGGAGCATTTCTAGCATGTTTGGTTGAAATTGGAAATTTACATTTTTCAGTGTTGTCAGACGTTTGTAATATTCTCACAATAAGCTAATTAGCTCAATTGGAGCATTTCTAGCATGTTTGGTTGAAATTGGAAATTTACATTTTTCAGTTTTGTCAGACGTTTGTAATATTCTCACAATAAGCTAATTAGCTCAATTGGAGCATTTCTAGCATGTTTGGTTGAAATTGGAAATTTACATTTTTCACTTTTTTCAGACGTTTGTAATATTCTCACAATAAGCTAATTAGCTCAATTGGAGCATTTCTAGCATGTTTGGTTGAAATTGGAAATTTACATTTTTCAGTGTTGTCAGACGTTTGTAATATTCACACAATAAGCTAATTAGCTCAATTGGAGCATTTCTAGCATGTTTGGTTGAAATTGGAAATTTACATTTTTCAGTTTTGTCAGACGTTTGTAATATTATTACAATAAGCTAATTAGCTCAATTAGAGCATTTCTAGCATGTTTGGTTGAAATTGGAAATTTACATTTTTCATGTTTGTCAGACGTTTGTAATATTCTCACAATAAGCTAATTAGCTCAATTGGAGCATTTCTAGCATGTTTGGTTGAAATTGGAAATTTACATTTTTCACTTTTGTCAGACGTTTGTAATATTCTCACAATAAGCTAATTAGCTCAATTGGAGCATTTTTAGCATGTTAGGTTGAAATTGGAAATTCACATTTTTCACTTTTGTCAGACGTTTGTAATATTCTCATAATAAGCTAATTAGCTCAATTGGAGCATTTCTAGCATGTTTGGTTGAAAATAGAAATTTACATTTTTCACTTTTGTCAGACAATTGCAATATTCTCACAATAAGCTAATTAGCTCAATTGGAGCATTTCTAGCATGTTTGGTTGAAATTGGAAATTTACATTTTTCACTTTTGTCAGACGTTTGTAAAATTCTTACAGTAGGCTTATTTGCGCAATTTGAGCAATTCTAGCATGTTTGGTTGAAATTGGAAATTTACATTTTTCACTTTTGTCAGACGTTTGTAATATTCTCACAATAAGCTAATTAGCTTAATTGGAGCATTTCTAGCATGTTTGGTTGAAATTGGAAATTTACATTTTTCACTTTTGTCAGACGTTTGTAATATTCTCACAATAAGCTAATTAGCTCAATTGGAGCATTTCTAGCATGTTTGGTTGAAATTGGAAATTTACATTTTTCAGTGTTGTCAGACGTTTGTAATATTCACACAATAAGCTAATTAGCTCAACTGGAGCATTTCTAGCATGTTTGGTTGAAATTGGAAATTTACATTTTTCACTTTTGTCAGACGTTTGTAAAATTCTTACAGTAGGCTTATTTGCGCAATTTGAGCAATTCTAGCATGTTTGGTTGAAATTGGAAATTTACATTTTTCACTTTTGTCAGACGTTTGTAATATTCTCACAATAAGCTAATTAGCTTAATTGGAGCATTTCTAGCATGTTTGGTTGAAATTGGAAATTTACATTTTTCACTTTTGTCAGACGTTTGTAAAATTCTTACAGTAGGCTTATTTGCGCAATTTGAGCAATTCTAGCATGTTTGGTTGAAATTGGAAATTTACATTTTTCACTTTTGTCAGACAATTGCAATATTCTCACAATAAGCTAATTAGCTCAATTGGAGCATTTCTAGCATGTTTGGTTGAAATTGGAAATTTACTTTTTTCACTTTTGTCAGACGTTTGTAAAATTCTTACAGTAGGTTTATTTGCGCAATTTGAGCAATTCTAGCATGTTTGGTTGAAATTGGAAATTTACATTTTTCACTTTTGTCAGACGTTTGTAATATTCTCACAATAAGCTAATTAGCTTAATTGGAGCATTTCTAGCATGTTTGGTTGAAATTGGAAATTTACATTTTTCACTTTTGTCAGACGTTTGTAAAATTCTTACAGTAGGCTTATTTGCGCAATTTGAGCAATTCTAGCATGTTTGGTTGAAATTGGAAATTTACATTTTTCACGTTTGTCAGACGTTTGTAATATTCTCACAATAAGCTAATTAGCTCAATTGGAGCAATTCTAGCATGTTTGGTTCAAATTGGAAATTTACATTTTTCACTTTTGTCAGACGTTTGTAATATTCTCATAATAAGCTAATTAGCTCAATTGGAGCATTTCTAGCATGTTTGGTTGAAAATGGAAATTTACATTTTTCACTTTTGTCAGACAATTGCAATATTCTCACAATAAGCTAATTAGCTCAATTGGAGCATTTCTAGCATGTTTGGTTGAAATTGGAAATTTACATTTTTCACTTTTGTCAGACGTTTGTAAAATTCTTACAGTAGGCTTATTTGCGCAATTTGAGCAATTCTAGCATGTTTGGTTGAAATTGGAAATTTACATTTTTCACTTTTGTCAGACGTTTGTAATATTCTCACAATAAGCTAATTAGCTTAATTGGAGCATTTCTAGCATGTTTGGTTGAAATTGGAAATTTACATTTTTCACTTTTGTCAGACGTTTGTAATATTCTCACAATAAGCTAATTAGCTCAATTGGAGCATTTCTAGCATGTTTGGTTGAAATTGGAAATTTACATTTTTCAGTGTTGTCAGACGTTTGTAATATTCACACAATAAGCTAATTAGCTCAACTGGAGCATTTCTAGCATGTTTGGTTGAAATTGGAAATTTACATTTTTCACTTTTGTCAGACGTTTGTAATATTCTCACAATAAGCTAATTAGCTTAATTGGAGCATTTCTAGCATGTTTGGTTGAAATTGGAAATTTACATTTTTCACTTTTCCCAGACAATTGTAATATTCTCACAATAAGCTAATTAGCTCAATTGGAGCATTTCTAGCATGTTTGGTTGAAATTGGAAATTTACATTTTTCAGTTTTGTCAGACGTTTGTAATATTCTCACAATAAGCTAATTAGCTCAATTGGAGCATTTCTAGCATGTTTGGTTGAAATTGGAAATTTACATTTTTCAGTGTTGTCAGACGTTTGTAATATTCTCACAATAAGCTAATTAGCTCAATTGGAGCATTTCTAGCATGTTTGGTTGAAATTGGAAATTTACATTTTTCACTTTTGTCAGACAATTGCAATATTCTCACAATAAGCTAATTAGCTCAATTGGAGCATTTCTAGCATGTTTGGTTGAAATTGGAAATTTACATTTTTCACTTTTGTCAGACAATTGCAATATTCTCACAATAAGCTAATTAGCTCAATTGGAGCATTTCTAGCATGTTTGGTTGAATTTAGAAATTCACAATTTTCACCTATGTTAGACAATTGCAATATTCTCACAATAAGCTAATTAGGTCAATTGGAGCATTTCTAGCATGTTTGGTTGAAATTGGAAATTTACATTTTTCACTTTTGTCAGACGTTTGTAAAATTCTTACAGTAAGCTTATTTGCGCAATTTGAGCAATTCTAGCATGTTTGGTTGAAATTGGAAATTTACATTTTTCACGTTTGTCAGACGTTTGTAATATTCTCACAATAAGCTAATTAGCTCAATTGGAGCAATTCTAGCATGTTTGGTTCAAATTGGAAATTTACATTTTTCACTTTTGTCAGACAATTGCAATATTCTCACAATAAGCTAATTAGCTCAATTGGAGCATTTCTAGCATGTTTGGTTGAAATTGGAAATTTACATTTTTCAGTTTTGTCAGACGTTTGTAAAATTCTTACAGTAGGCTTATTTGCGCAATTTGAGCAATTCTAGCATGTTTGGTTGAAATTGGAAATTTACATTTTTCACTTTTGTCAGATGTTTGTAATATTCTCACAATAAGCTAATTAGCTTAATTGGAGCATTTCTAGCATGTTTGGTTGAAATTGGAAATTTACATTTTTCACTTTTGTCAGACGTTTGTAATATTCTCACAATAAGCTAATTAGCTCAATTGGAGCATTTCTAGCATGTTTGGTTGAAATTGGAAATTTACATTTTTCAGTGTTGTCAGACGTTTGTAATATTCACACAATAAGCTAATTAGCTCAACTGGAGCATTTCTAGCATGTTTGGTTGAAATTGGAAATTTACATTTTTCACTTTTGTCAGACGTTTGTAATATTCTCACAATAAGCTAATTAGCTTAATTGGAGCATTTCTAGCATGTTTGGTTGAAATTGGAAATTTACATTTTTCACTTTTCCCAGACAATTGTAATATTCTCACAATAAGCTAATTAGCTCAATTGGAGCATTTCTAGCATGTTTGGTTGAAATTGGAAATTTACATTTTTCAGTTTTGTCAGACGTTTGTAATATTCTCACAATAAGCTAATTAGCTCAATTGGAGCATTTCTAGCATGTTTGGTTGAAATTGGAAATTTACATTTTTCAGTGTTGTCAGACGTTTGTAATATTCTCACAATAAGCTAATTAGCTCAATTGGAGCATTTCTAGCATGTTTGGTTGAAATTGGAAATTTACATTTTTCACTTTTGTCAGACAATTGCAATATTCTCACAATAAGCTAATTAGCTCAATTGGAGCATTTCTAGCATGTTTGGTTGAAATTGGAAATTTACATTTTTCACTTTTGTCAGACAATTGCAATATTCTCACAATAAGCTAATTAGCTCAATTGGAGCATTTCTAGCATGT
This sequence comes from Watersipora subatra, assembly GCF_963576615.1. NCBI lineage: Eukaryota > Metazoa > Bryozoa > Gymnolaemata > Cheilostomatida > Watersiporidae > Watersipora > Watersipora subatra. The sequence goes on from NW_027045321.1 coordinate 509,798, forward strand.
TTGGTTGAATTTGGAAATTTACAATTTTCACCTATGTTAGACAATTGCAATATTCTCACAATAAGCTAATTAGGTCAATTGGAGCATTTCTAGCATGTTTGGTTGAAATTGGAAATTTACATTTTTCACTTTTGTCAGACAATTGCAATATTCTCACAATAAGCTAATTAGCTCAATTGGAGCATTTCTAGCATGTTTGGTTGAAATTGGAAATTTACATTTTTCACTTTTGTCAGACAATTGCAATATTCTCACAATAAGCTAATTAGCTCAATTGGAGCATTTCTAGCATGTTTGATTGAAATTAGAAATTTACATTTTTCACTTTTGTCAGACAATTGCAATATTCTCACAATGAGCTAATTTGCTCAATTGGAGCATTTCTAGCATGTTTGGTTGAAATTGGAAATTTACATTTTTCACTTTTGTCAGACGTTTGTAAAATTCTTACAGTAGGCTTATTTGCGCAATTTGAGCAATTCTAGCATGTTTGGATGAAATTGGAAATTTACATTTTTCACTTTTGTCAGACGTTTGTAATATTCTCACAATAAGCTAATTTGCTTAATTGGAGCATTTCTAGCATGTTTGGTTGAAATTGGAAATTTACATTTTTCAGTTTTGTCAGACGTTTGTAAAATTCTTACAGTAGGCTTATTTGCGCAATTTGAGCAATTCTAGCATGTTTGGTTGAAATTGGAAATTTACATTTTTCAGTTTTGTCAGACGTTTGTAATATTCTCACAATAAGCTAATTAGCTCAATTGGAGCATTTCTAGCATGTTTGGTTGAAATTGGAAATTTACATTTTTCAGTGTTGTCAGACGTTTGTAATATTCTCACAATAAGCTAATTAGCTCAATTGGAGCATTTCTAGCATATTTGGTTGAAATTGGAAATTTACATTTTTCAGTGTTGTCAGACGTTTGTAATATTCACACAATAAGCTAATTAGCTCAACTGGAGCATTTCTAGCATGTTTGGTTGAAATTGGAAATTTACATTTTTCACTTTTGTCAGACGTTTGTAATATTCTCACAATAAGCTAATTAGCTTAATTGGAGCATTTCTAGCATGTTTGGTTGAAATTGGAAATTTACATTTTTCACTTTTCCCAGACAATTGTAATATTCTCACAATAAGCTAATTAGCTCAATTGGAGCATTTCTAGCATGTTTGGTTGAAATTGGAAATTTACATTTTTCAGTTTTGTCAGACGTTTGTAATATTCTCACAATAAGCTAATTAGCTCAATTGGAGCATTTCTAGCATGTTTGGTTGAAATTGGAAATTTACATTTTTCAGTGTTGTCAGACGTTTGTAATATTCTCACAATAAGCTAATTAGCTCAATTGGAGCATTTCTAGCATGTTTGGTTGAAATTGGAAATTTACATTTTTCACTTTTGTCAGACAATTGCAATATTCTCACAATAAGCTAATTAGCTCAATTGGAGCATTTCTAGCATGTTTGGTTGAAATTGGAAATTTACATTTTTCACTTTTGTCAGACAATTGCAATATTCTCACAATAAGCTAATTAGCTCAATTGGAGCATTTCTAGCATGTTTGGTTGAATTTGGAAATTTACAATTTTCACCTATGTTAGACAATTGCAATATTCTCACAATAAGCTAATTAGGTCTATTGGAGCATTTCTAGCATGTTTGGTTGAAATTGGAAATTTACATTTTTCACTTTTGTCAGACAATTGCAATATTCTCACAATAAGCTAATTAGCTCAATTGGAGCATTTCTAGCATGTTTGGTTGAAATTGGAAATTTACATTTTTCACTTTTGTCAGACAATTGCAATATTCTCACAATAAGCTAATTAGCTCAATTGGAGCATTTCTAGCATGTTTGATTGAAATTAGAAATTTACATTTTTCACTTTTGTCAGACAATTGCAATATTCTCACAATGAGCTAATTAGCTCAATTGGAGCATTTCTAGCATGTTTGGTTGAAATTGGAAATTTACATTTTTCACTTTTGTCAGACGTTTGTAAAATTCTTACAGTAGGCTTATTTGCGCAATTTGAGCAATTCTAGCATGTTTGGTTGAAATTGGAAATTTACATTTTTCACTTTTGTCAGACGTTTGTAATATTCTCACAATAAGCTAATTTGCTTAATTGGAGCATTTCTAGCATGTTTGGTTGAAATTGGAAATTTACATTTTTCAGTTTTGTCAGACGTTTGTAAAATTCTTACAGTAGGCTTATTTGCGCAATTTGAGCAATTCTAGCATGTTTGGTTGAAATTGGAAATTTACATTTTTCAGTTTTGTCAGACGTTTGTAATATTCTCACAATAAGCTAATTAGCTCAATTGGAGCATTTCTAGCATGTTTGGTTGAAATTGGAAATTTACATTTTTCAGTGTTGTCAGACGTTTGTAATATTCTCACAATAAGCTAATTAGCTCAATTGGAGCAATTCTAGCATATTTGGTTGAAATTGGAAATTTACATTTTTCACTTTTGTCAGACAATTGCAATATTCTCACAATAAGCTAATTAGCTCAATTGGAGCATTTCTAGCATGTTTGGTTGAATTTGGAAATTTACAATTTTCACTTTTGTTAGACAATTGCAATATTCTCACAATAAGCTAATTAGGTCAATTGGAGCATTTCTAGCATGTTTGGTTGAAATTGGAAATTTACATTTTTCACTTTTGTCAGACAATTGCAATATTCTCACAATAAGCTAATTAGGTCAATTGGAGCATTTCTAGCATGTTTGGTTGAAATTGGAAATTTACATTTTTCACTTTTGTCAGACGTTTGTAAAATTCTTACAGTAAGCTTATTTGCGCAATTTGAGCAATTCTAGCATGTTTGGTTGAAATTGGAAATTTACATTTTTCACGTTTGTCAGACGTTTGTAATATTCTCACAATAAGCTAATTAGCTCAATTGGAGCAATTCTAGCATGTTTGGTTCAAATTGGAAATTTACATTTTTCACTTTTGTCAGACGTTTGTAATATTCTCACAATAAGCTAATTAGCTTAATTGGAGCATTTCTAGCATGTTTGGTTGAAATTGGAAATTTACATTTTTCACTTTTCCCAGACAATTGTAATATTCTCACAATAAGCTAATTAGCTCAATTGGAGCATTTCTAGCATGTTTGGTTGAAATTGGAAATTTACATTTTTCAGTTTTGTCAGACGTTTGTAATATTCTCACAATAAGCTAATTAGCTCAATTGGAGCATTTCTAGCATGTTTGGTTGAAATTGGAAATTTACATTTTTCAGTGTTGTCAGACGTTTGTAATATTCTCACAATAAGCTAATTAGCTCAATTGGAGCATTTCTAGCATGTTTGGTTGAAATTGGAAATTTACATTTTTCACTTTTGTCAGACAATTGCAATATTCTCACAATAAGCTAATTAGCTCAATTGGAGCATTTCTAGCATGTTTGGTTGAAATTGGAAATTTACATTTTTCACTTTTGTCAGACAATTGCAATATTCTCACAATAAGCTAATTAGCTCAATTGGAGCATTTCTAGCATGTTTGGTTGAATTTAGAAATTCACAATTTTCACCTATGTTAGACAATTGCAATATTCTCACAATAAGCTAATTAGGTCAATTGGAGCATTTCTAGCATGTTTGGTTGAAATTGGAAATTTACATTTTTCACTTTTGTCAGACGTTTGTAAAATTCTTACAGTAAGCTTATTTGCGCAATTTGAGCAATTCTAGCATGTTTGGTTGAAATTGGAAATTTACATTTTTCACGTTTGTCAGACGTTTGTAATATTCTCACAATAAGCTAATTAGCTCAATTGGAGCAATTCTAGCATGTTTGGTTCAAATTGGAAATTTACATTTTTCACTTTTGTCAGACAATTGCAATATTCTCACAATAAGCTAATTAGCTCAATTGGAGCATTTCTAGCATGTTTGGTTGAAATTGGAAATTTACATTTTTCAGTTTTGTCAGACGTTTGTAAAATTCTTACAGTAGGCTTATTTGCGCAATTTGAGCAATTCTAGCATGTTTGGTTGAAATTGGAAATTTACATTTTTCACTTTTGTCAGATGTTTGTAATATTCTCACAATAAGCTAATTAGCTTAATTGGAGCATTTCTAGCATGTTTGGTTGAAATTGGAAATTTACATTTTTCACTTTTGTCAGACGTTTGTAATATTCTCACAATAAGCTAATTAGCTCAATTGGAGCATTTCTAGCATGTTTGGTTGAAATTGGAAATTTACATTTTTCAGTGTTGTCAGACGTTTGTAATATTCACACAATAAGCTAATTAGCTCAACTGGAGCATTTCTAGCATGTTTGGTTGAAATTGGAAATTTACATTTTTCACTTTTGTCAGACGTTTGTAATATTCTCACAATAAGCTAATTAGCTTAATTGGAGCATTTCTAGCATGTTTGGTTGAAATTGGAAATTTACATTTTTCACTTTTCCCAGACAATTGTAATATTCTCACAATAAGCTAATTAGCTCAATTGGAGCATTTCTAGCATGTTTGGTTGAAATTGGAAATTTACATTTTTCAGTTTTGTCAGACGTTTGTAATATTCTCACAATAAGCTAATTAGCTCAATTGGAGCATTTCTAGCATGTTTGGTTGAAATTGGAAATTTACATTTTTCAGTGTTGTCAGACGTTTGTAATATTCTCACAATAAGCTAATTAGCTCAATTGGAGCATTTCTAGCATGTTTGGTTGAAATTGGAAATTTACATTTTTCACTTTTGTCAGACAATTGCAATATTCTCACAATAAGCTAATTAGCTCAATTGGAGCATTTCTAGCATGTTTGGTTGAAATTGGAAATTTACATTTTTCACTTTTGTCAGACAATTGCAATATTCTCACAATAAGCTAATTAGCTCAATTGGAGCATTTCTAGCATGTTTGGTTGAATTTGGAAATTTACAATTTTCACCTATGTTAGACAATTGCAATATTCTCACAATAAGCTAATTAGGTCAATTGGAGCATTTCTAGCATGTTTGGTTGAAATTGGAAATTTACATTTTTCACTTTTGTCAGACAATTGCAATATTCTCACAATAAGCTAATTAGCTCAATTGGAGCATTTCTAGCATGTTTGGTTGAAATTGGAAATTTACATTTTTCACTTTTGTCAGACAATTGCAATATTCTCACAATAAGCTAATTAGCTCAATTGGAGCATTTCTAGCATGTTTGATTGAAATTAGAAATTTACATTTTTCACTTTTGTCAGACAATTGCAATATTCTCACAATGAGCTAATTTGCTCAATTGGAGCATTTCTAGCATGTTTGGTTGAAATTGGAAATTTACATTTTTCACTTTTGTCAGACGTTTGTAAAATTCTTACAGTAGGCTTATTTGCGCAATTTGAGCAATTCTAGCATGTTTGGATGAAATTGGAAATTTACATTTTTCACTTTTGTCAGACGTTTGTAATATTCTCACAATAAGCTAATTTGCTTAATTGGAGCATTTCTAGCATGTTTGGTTGAAATTGGAAATTTACATTTTTCAGTTTTGTCAGACGTTTGTAAAATTCTTACAGTAGGCTTATTTGCGCAATTTGAGCAATTCTAGCATGTTTGGTTGAAATTGGAAATTTACATTTTTCAGTTTTGTCAGACGTTTGTAATATTCTCACAATAAGCTAATTAGCTCAATTGGAGCATTTCTAGCATGTTTGGTTGAAATTGGAAATTTACATTTTTCAGTGTTGTCAGACGTTTGTAATATTCTCACAATAAGCTAATTAGCTCAATTGGAGCATTTCTAGCATATTTGGTTGAAATTGGAAATTTACATTTTTCAGTGTTGTCAGACGTTTGTAATATTCACACAATAAGCTAATTAGCTCAACTGGAGCATTTCTAGCATGTTTGGTTGAAATTGGAAATTTACATTTTTCACTTTTGTCAGACGTTTGTAATATTCTCACAATAAGCTAATTAGCTTAATTGGAGCATTTCTAGCATGTTTGGTTGAAATTGGAAATTTACATTTTTCACTTTTCCCAGACAATTGTAATATTCTCACAATAAGCTAATTAGCTCAATTGGAGCATTTCTAGCATGTTTGGTTGAAATTGGAAATTTACATTTTTCAGTTTTGTCAGACGTTTGTAATATTCTCACAATAAGCTAATTAGCTCAATTGGAGCATTTCTAGCATGTTTGGTTGAAATTGGAAATTTACATTTTTCAGTGTTGTCAGACGTTTGTAATATTCTCACAATAAGCTAATTAGCTCAATTGGAGCATTTCTAGCATGTTTGGTTGAAATTGGAAATTTACATTTTTCACTTTTGTCAGACAATTGCAATATTCTCACAATAAGCTAATTAGCTCAATTGGAGCATTTCTAGCATGTTTGGTTGAAATTGGAAATTTACATTTTTCACTTTTGTCAGACAATTGCAATATTCTCACAATAAGCTAATTAGCTCAATTGGAGCATTTCTAGCATGTTTGGTTGAATTTGGAAATTTACAATTTTCACCTATGTTAGACAATTGCAATATTCTCACAATAAGCTAATTAGGTCTATTGGAGCATTTCTAGCATGTTTGGTTGAAATTGGAAATTTACATTTTTCACTTTTGTCAGACAATTGCAATATTCTCACAATAAGCTAATTAGCTCAATTGGAGCATTTCTAGCATGTTTGGTTGAAATTGGAAATTTACATTTTTCACTTTTGTCAGACAATTGCAATATTCTCACAATAAGCTAATTAGCTCAATTGGAGCATTTCTAGCATGTTTGATTGAAATTAGAAATTTACATTTTTCACTTTTGTCAGACAATTGCAATATTCTCACAATGAGCTAATTAGCTCAATTGGAGCATTTCTAGCATGTTTGGTTGAAATTGGAAATTTACATTTTTCACTTTTGTCAGACGTTTGTAAAATTCTTACAGTAGGCTTATTTGCGCAATTTGAGCAATTCTAGCATGTTTGGTTGAAATTGGAAATTTACATTTTTCACTTTTGTCAGACGTTTGTAATATTCTCACAATAAGCTAATTTGCTTAATTGGAGCATTTCTAGCATGTTTGGTTGAAATTGGAAATTTACATTTTTCAGTTTTGTCAGACGTTTGTAAAATTCTTACAGTAGGCTTATTTGCGCAATTTGAGCAATTCTAGCATGTTTGGTTGAAATTGGAAATTTACATTTTTCAGTTTTGTCAGACGTTTGTAATATTCTCACAATAAGCTAATTAGCTCAATTGGAGCATTTCTAGCATGTTTGGTTGAAATTGGAAATTTACATTTTTCAGTGTTGTCAGACGTTTGTAATATTCTCACAATAAGCTAATTAGCTCAATTGGAGCAATTCTAGCATATTTGGTTGAAATTGGAAATTTACATTTTTCACTTTTGTCAGACAATTGCAATATTCTCACAATAAGCTAATTAGCTCAATTGGAGCATTTCTAGCATGTTTGGTTGAATTTGGAAATTTACAATTTTCACTTTTGTTAGACAATTGCAATATTCTCACAATAAGCTAATTAGGTCAATTGGAGCATTTCTAGCATGTTTGGTTGAAATTGGAAATTTACATTTTTCACTTTTGTCAGACAATTGCAATATTCTCACAATAAGCTAATTAGCTCAATTGGAGCATTTCTAGCATGTTTGGTTGAAATTGGAAATTTACATTTTTCACTTTTGTCAGACAATTGCAATATTCTCACAATAAGCTAATTAGCTCAATTGGAGCATTTCTAGCATGTTTGGTTGAAATTGGAAATTTACATTTTTCACTTTTGTCAGACAATTGCAATATTCTCACAATAAGCTAATTAGCTCAATTGGAGCATTTCTAGCATGTTTGGTTGAAATTGGAAATTTACATTTTTCACTTTTGTCAGACAATTGCAATATTCTCACAATAAGCTAATTAGCTCAATTGGAGCATTTCTAGCATGTTTGATTGAAATTAGAAATTTACATTTTTCAGTTTTGTCAGACGTTTGTAATATTCTCACAATAAGCTAATTAGCTCAATTGGAGCATTTCTAGCATGTTTGGTTGAAATTGGAAATTTACATTTTTCACTTTTGTCAGACGTTTGTAATATTCTCACAATAAGCTAATTAGCTCAATTGGAGCATTTCTAGCATGTTTGGTTGAAATTGGAAATTTACATTTTTCACTTTTGTCAGACGTTTGTAAAATTCTTACAGTAGGCTTATTTGCGCAATTTGAGCAATTCTAGCATGTTTGGTTGAAATTGGAAATTTACATTTTTCACTTTTGTCAGACAATTGCAATATTCTCACAATAAGCTAATTAGCTCAATTGGAGCATTTCTAGCATGTTTGGTTGAAATTGGAAATTTACTTTTTTCACTTTTGTCAGACGTTTGTAAAATTCTTACAGTAGGCTTATTTGCGCAATTTGAGCAATTCTAGCATGTTTGGTTGAAATTGGAAATTTACATTTTTCACTTTTGTCAGACAATTGCAATATTCTCACAATAAGCTAATTAGCTCAATTGGAGCATTTCTAGCATGTTTGATTGAAATTAGAAATTTACATTTTTCAGTTTTGTCAGACGTTTGTAATATTCTCACAATAAGCTAATTAGCTCAATTGGAGCATTTCTAGCATGTTTGGTTGAAATTAGAAATTTACATTTTTCACTTTTGTCAGACGTTTGTAATATTCTCACAATAAGCTAATTAGCTCAATTGGAGCATTTCTAGCATGTTTGGTTGAAATTGGAAATTTACATTTTTCACTTTTGTCAGACGTTTGTAATATTCTCACAATAAGCTAATTAGCTTAATTGGAGCATTTCTAGCATGTTTGGTTGAAATTGGAAATTTACATTTTTCACTTTTCCCAGACAATTGTAATATTCTCACAATAAGCTAATTAGCTCAATTGGAGCATTTCTAGCATGTTTGGTTCAAATTGGAAATTTATATTTTTCACTTTTGTCAGACGTTTGTAATATTCTCACAATAAGCTAATTAGCTCAATTGGAGCATTTCTAGCATGTTTGGTTGAAATTGGAAATTTACATTTTTCACTTTTGTCAGACGTTTGTAATATTCTCACAATAAGCTAATTAGCTCAATTGGAGCATTTCTAGCATGTTTGGTTGAAATTGGAAATTTACATTTTTCACTTTTGTCAGACGTTTGCAATATTCTCACAATAAGCTAATTAGCTCAATTGGAGCATTTCTAGCATGTTTGGTTGAAATTGGAAATTTACATTTTTCAGTGTTGTCAGACGTTTGTAATATTCTCACAATAAGCTAATTAGCTCAATTGGAGCATTTCTAGCATGTTTGGTTGAAATTGGAAATTTACATTTTTCAGTTTTGTCAGACGTTTGTAATATTCTCACAATAAGCTAATTAGCTCAATTGGAGCATTTCTAGCATGTTTGGTTGAAATTGGAAATTTACATTTTTCACTTTTTTCAGACGTTTGTAATATTCTCACAATAAGCTAATTAGCTCAATTGGAGCATTTCTAGCATGTTTGGTTGAAATTGGAAATTTACATTTTTCAGTGTTGTCAGACGTTTGTAATATTCACACAATAAGCTAATTAGCTCAATTGGAGCATTTCTAGCATGTTTGGTTGAAATTGGAAATTTACATTTTTCAGTTTTGTCAGACGTTTGTAATATTATTACAATAAGCTAATTAGCTCAATTAGAGCATTTCTAGCATGTTTGGTTGAAATTGGAAATTTACATTTTTCATGTTTGTCAGACGTTTGTAATATTCTCACAATAAGCTAATTAGCTCAATTGGAGCATTTCTAGCATGTTTGGTTGAAATTGGAAATTTACATTTTTCACTTTTGTCAGACGTTTGTAATATTCTCACAATAAGCTAATTAGCTCAATTGGAGCATTTTTAGCATGTTAGGTTGAAATTGGAAATTCACATTTTTCACTTTTGTCAGACAATTGCAATATTCTCACAATAAGCTAATTAGCTCAATTGGAGCATTTCTAGCATGTTTGGTTGAAATTGGAAATTTACATTTTTCACTTTTGTCAGACAATTGCAATATTCTCACAATAAGCTAATTAGCTCAATTGGAGCATTTCTAGCATGTTTGGTTGAAATTGAAAATTTACATTTTTCAGTGTTGTCAGACGTTTGTAATATTCTCACAATAAGCTAATTAGCTCAATTGGAGCATTTCTAGCATGTTTGGTTGAAATTGAAAATTTACATTTTTCACTTTTGTCAGACGTTTGTAAAATTCTTACAGTAGGCTTATTTGCGCAATTTGAGCAATTCTAGCATGTTTGGTTGAAATTGGAAATTTACATTTTTCACGTTTGTCAGACGTTTGTAATATTCTCACAATAAGCTAATTAGCTCAATTGGAGCAATTCTAGCATGTTTGGTTCAAATTGGAAATTTACATTTTTCACTTTTGTCAGACGTTTGTAATATTCTCATAATAAGCTAATTAGCTCAATTGGAGCATTTCTAGCATGTTTGGTTGAAAATAGAAATTTACATTTTTCACTTTTGTCAGACAATTGCAATATTCTCACAATAAGCTAATTAGCTCAATTGGAGCATTTCTAGCATGTTTGGTTGAAATTGGAAATTTACATTTTTCACTTTTGTCAGACGTTTGTAAAATTCTTACAGTAGGCTTATTTGCGCAATTTGAGCAATTCTAGCATGTTTGGTTGAAATTGGAAATTTACATTTTTCACTTTTGTCAGACGTTTGTAATATTCTCACAATAAGCTAATTAGCTTAATTGGAGCATTTCTAGCATGTTTGGTTGAAATTGGAAATTTACATTTTTCACTTTTGTCAGACGTTTGTAATATTCTCACAATAAGCTAATTAGCTCAATTGGAGCATTTCTAGCATGTTTGGTTGAAATTGGAAATTTACATTTTTCAGTGTTGTCAGACGTTTGTAATATTCACACAATAAGCTAATTAGCTCAACTGGAGCATTTCTAGCATGTTTGGTTGAAATTGGAAATTTACATTTTTCACTTTTGTCAGACGTTTGTAAAATTCTTACAGTAGGCTTATTTGCGCAATTTGAGCAATTCTAGCATGTTTGGTTGAAATTGGAAATTTACATTTTTCACTTTTGTCAGACGTTTGTAATATTCTCACAATAAGCTAATTAGCTTAATTGGAGCATTTCTAGCATGTTTGGTTGAAATTGGAAATTTACATTTTTCACTTTTGTCAGACGTTTGTAAAATTCTTACAGTAGGCTTATTTGCGCAATTTGAGCAATTCTAGCATGTTTGGTTGAAATTGGAAATTTACATTTTTCACTTTTGTCAGACAATTGCAATATTCTCACAATAAGCTAATTAGCTCAATTGGAGCATTTCTAGCATGTTTGGTTGAAATTGGAATTTTACTTTTTTCACTTTTGTCAGACGTTTGTAAAATTCTTACAGTAGGCTTATTTGCGCAATTTGAGCAATTCTAGCATGTTTGGTTGAAATTGGAAATTTACATTTTTCACTTTTGTCAGACGTTTGTAATATTCTCACAATAAGCTAATTAGCTTAATTGGAGCATTTCTAGCATGTTTGGTTGAAATTGGAAATTTACATTTTTCACTTTTGTCAGACGTTTGTAAAATTCTTACAGTAGGCTTATTTGCGCAATTTGAGCAATTCTAGCATGTTTGGTTGAAATTGGAAATTTACATTTTTCACGTTTGTCAGACGTTTGTAATATTCTCACAATAAGCTAATTAGCTCAATTGGAGCAATTCTAGCATGTTTGGTTCAAATTGGAAATTTACATTTTTCACTTTTGTCAGACGTTTGTAATATTCTCATAATAAGCTAATTAGCTCAATTGGAGCATTTCTAGCATGTTTGGTTGAAAATGGAAATTTACATTTTTCACTTTTGTCAGACAATTGCAATATTCTCACAATAAGCTAATTAGCTCAATTGGAGCATTTCTAGCATGTTTGGTTGAAATTGGAAATTTACATTTTTCACTTTTGTCAGACGTTTGTAAAATTCTTACAGTAGGCTTATTTGCGCAATTTGAGCAATTCTAGCATGTTTGGTTGAAATTGGAAATTTACATTTTTCACTTTTGTCAGACGTTTGTAATATTCTCACAATAAGCTAATTAGCTTAATTGGAGCATTTCTAGCATGTTTGGTTGAAATTGGAAATTTACATTTTTCACTTTTGTCAGACGTTTGTAATATTCTCACAATAAGCTAATTAGCTCAATTGGAGCATTTCTAGCATGTTTGGTTGAAATTGGAAATTTACATTTTTCAGTGTTGTCAGACGTTTGTAATATTCACACAATAAGCTAATTAGCTCAACTGGAGCATTTCTAGCATGTTTGGTTGAAATTGGAAATTTACATTTTTCACTTTTGTCAGACGTTTGTAATATTCTCACAATAAGCTAATTAGCTTAATTGGAGCATTTCTAGCATGTTTGGTTGAAATTGGAAATTTACATTTTTCACTTTTCCCAGACAATTGTAATATTCTCACAATAAGCTAATTAGCTCAATTGGAGCATTTCTAGCATGTTTGGTTGAAATTGGAAATTTACATTTTTCAGTTTTGTCAGACGTTTGTAATATTCTCACAATAAGCTAATTAGCTCAATTGGAGCATTTCTAGCATGTTTGGTTGAAATTGGAAATTTACATTTTTCAGTGTTGTCAGACGTTTGTAATATTCTCACAATAAGCTAATTAGCTCAATTGGAGCATTTCTAGCATGTTTGGTTGAAATTGGAAATTTACATTTTTCACTTTTGTCAGACAATTGCAATATTCTCACAATAAGCTAATTAGCTCAATTGGAGCATTTCTAGCATGTTTGGTTGAAATTGGAAATTTACATTTTTCACTTTTGTCAGACAATTGCAATATTCTCACAATAAGCTAATTAGCTCAATTGGAGCATTTCTAGCATGTTTGGTTGAATTTAGAAATTCACAATTTTCACCTATGTTAGACAATTGCAATATTCTCACAATAAGCTAATTAGGTCAATTGGAGCATTTCTAGCATGTTTGGTTGAAATTGGAAATTTACATTTTTCACTTTTGTCAGACGTTTGTAAAATTCTTACAGTAAGCTTATTTGCGCAATTTGAGCAATTCTAGCATGTTTGGTTGAAATTGGAAATTTACATTTTTCACGTTTGTCAGACGTTTGTAATATTCTCACAATAAGCTAATTAGCTCAATTGGAGCAATTCTAGCATGTTTGGTTCAAATTGGAAATTTACATTTTTCACTTTTGTCAGACGTTTGTAATATTCTCATAATAAGCTAATTAGCTCAATTGGAGCATTTCTAGCATGTTTGGTTGAAAATGGAAATTTACATTTTTCACTTTTGTCAGACAATTGCAATATTCTCACAATAAGCTAATTAGCTCAATTGGAGCATTTCTAGCATGTTTGGTTGAAATTGGAAATTTACATTTTTCAGTTTTGTCAGACGTTTGTAAAATTCTTACAGTAGGCTTATTTGCGCAATTTGAGCAATTCTAGCATGTTTGGTTGAAATTGGAAATTTACATTTTTCACTTTTGTCAGATGTTTGTAATATTCTCACAATAAGCTAATTAGCTTAATTGGAGCATTTCTAGCATGTTTGGTTGAAATTGGAAATTTACATTTTTCACTTTTGTCAGACGTTTGTAATATTTTCACAATAAGCTAATTAGCTCAATTGGAGCATTTCTAGCATGTTTGGTTGAAATTGGAAATTTACATTTTTCAGTGTTGTCAGACGTTTGTAATATTCACACAATAAGCTAATTAGCTCAACTGGAGCATTTCTAGCATGTTTGGTTGAAATTGGAAATTTACATTTTTCACTTTTGTCAGACGTTTGTAATATTCTCACAATAAGCTAATTAGCTTAATTGGAGCATTTCTAGCATGTTTGGTTGAAATTGGAAATTTACATTTTTCACTTTTCCCAGACAATTGTAATATTCTCACAATAAGCTAATTAGCTCAATTGGAGCATTTCTAGCATGTTTGGTTGAAATTGGAAATTTACATTTTTCAGTTTTGTCAGACGTTTGTAATATTCTCACAATAAGCTAATTAGCTCAATTGGAGCATTTCTAGCATGTTTGGTTGAAATTGGAAATTTACATTTTTCAGTGTTGTCAGACGTTTGTAATATTCTCACAATAAGCTAATTAGCTCAATTGGAGCATTTCTAGCATGTTTGGTTGAAATTGGAAATTTACATTTTTCACTTTTGTCAGACAATTGCAATATTCTCACAATAAGCTAATTAGCTCAATTGGAGCATTTCTAGCATGTTTGGTTGAAATTGGAAATTTACATTTTTCACTTTTGTCAGACAATTGCAATATTCTCACAATAAGCTAATTAGCTCAATTGGAGCATTTCTAGCATGTTTGGTTGAATTTGGAAATTTACAATTTTCACCTATGTTAGACAATTGCAATATTCTCACAATAAGCTAATTAGGTCAATTGGAGCATTTCTAGCATGTTTGGTTGAAATTGGAAATTTACATTTTTCACTTTTGTCAGACAATTGCAATATTCTCACAATAAGCTAATTAGCTCAATTGGAGCATTTCTAGCATGTTTGGTTGAAATTGGAAATTTACATTTTTCACTTTTGTCAGACAATTGCAATATTCTCACAATAAGCTAATTAGCTCAATTGGAGCATTTCTAGCATGTTTGATTGAAATTAGAAATTTACATTTTTCACTTTTGTCAGACAATTGCAATATTCTCACAATGAGCTAATTTGCTCAATTGGAGCATTTCTAGCATGTTTGGTTGAAATTGGAAATTTACATTTTTCACTTTTGTCAGACGTTTGTAAAATTCTTACAGTAGGCTTATTTGCGCAATTTGAGCAATTCTAGCATGTTTGGATGAAATTGGAAATTTACATTTTTCACTTTTGTCAGACGTTTGTAATATTCTCACAATAAGCTAATTTGCTTAATTGGAGCATTTCTAGCATGTTTGGTTGAAATTGGAAATTTACATTTTTCAGTTTTGTCAGACGTTTGTAAAATTCTTACAGTAGGCTTATTTGCGCAATTTGAGCAATTCTAGCATGTTTGGTTGAAATTGGAAATTTACATTTTTCAGTTTTGTCAGACGTTTGTAATATTCTCACAATAAGCTAATTAGCTCAATTGGAGCATTTCTAGCATGTTTGGTTGAAATTGGAAATTTACATTTTTCAGTGTTGTCAGACGTTTGTAATATTCTCACAATAAGCTAATTAGCTCAATTGGAGCATTTCTAGCATATTTGGTTGAAATTGGAAATTTACATTTTTCAGTGTTGTCAGACGTTTGTAATATTCACACAATAAGCTAATTAGCTCAACTGGAGCATTTCTAGCATGTTTGGTTGAAATTGGAAATTTACATTTTTCACTTTTGTCAGACGTTTGTAATATTCTCACAATAAGCTAATTAGCTTAATTGGAGCATTTCTAGCATGTTTGGTTGAAATTGGAAATTTACATTTTTCACTTTTCCCAGACAATTGTAATATTCTCACAATAAGCTAATTAGCTCAATTGGAGCATTTCTAGCATGTTTGGTTGAAATTGGAAATTTACATTTTTCAGTTTTGTCAGACGTTTGTAATATTCTCACAATAAGCTAATTAGCTCAATTGGAGCATTTCTAGCATGTTTGGTTGAAATTGGAAATTTACATTTTTCAGTGTTGTCAGACGTTTGTAATATTCTCACAATAAGCTAATTAGCTCAATTGGAGCATTTCTAGCATGTTTGGTTGAAATTGGAAATTTACATTTTTCACTTTTGTCAGACAATTGCAATATTCTCACAATAAGCTAATTAGCTCAATTGGAGCATTTCTAGCATGTTTGGTTGAAATTGGAAATTTACATTTTTCACTTTTGTCAGACAATTGCAATATTCTCACAATAAGCTAATTAGCTCAATTGGAGCATTTCTAGCATGTTTGGTTGAATTTGGAAATTTACAATTTTCACCTATGTTAGACAATTGCAATATTCTCACAATAAGCTAATTAGGTCTATTGGAGCATTTCTAGCATGTTTGGTTGAAATTGGAAATTTACATTTTTCACTTTTGTCAGACAATTGCAATATTCTCACAATAAGCTAATTAGCTCAATTGGAGCATTTCTAGCATGTTTGGTTGAAATTGGAAATTTACATTTTTCACTTTTGTCAGACAATTGCAATATTCTCACAATAAGCTAATTAGCTCAATTGGAGCATTTCTAGCATGTTTGATTGAAATTAGAAATTTACATTTTTCACTTTTGTCAGACAATTGCAATATTCTCACAATGAGCTAATTAGCTCAATTGGAGCATTTCTAGCATGTTTGGTTGAAATTGGAAATTTACATTTTTCACTTTTGTCAGACGTTTGTAAAATTCTTACAGTAGGCTTATTTGCGCAATTTGAGCAATTCTAGCATGTTTGGTTGAAATTGGAAATTTACATTTTTCACTTTTGTCAGACGTTTGTAATATTCTCACAATAAGCTAATTTGCTTAATTGGAGCATTTCTAGCATGTTTGGTTGAAATTGGAAATTTACATTTTTCAGTTTTGTCAGACGTTTGTAAAATTCTTACAGTAGGCTTATTTGCGCAATTTGAGCAATTCTAGCATGTTTGGTTGAAATTGGAAATTTACATTTTTCAGTTTTGTCAGACGTTTGTAATATTCTCACAATAAGCTAATTAGCTCAATTGGAGCATTTCTAGCATGTTTGGTTGAAATTGGAAATTTACATTTTTCAGTGTTGTCAGACGTTTGTAATATTCTCACAATAAGCTAATTAGCTCAATTGGAGCAATTCTAGCATATTTGGTTGAAATTGGAAATTTACATTTTTCACTTTTGTCAGACAATTGCAATATTCTCACAATAAGCTAATTAGCTCAATTGGAGCATTTCTAGCATGTTTGGTTGAAATTGGAAATTTACATTTTTCACTTTTGTCAGACAATTGCAATATTCTCACAATAAGCTAATTAGCTCAATTGGAGCATTTCTAGCATGTTTGGTTGAATTTGGAAATTTACAATTTTCACTTTTGTTAGACAATTGCAATATTCTCACAATAAGCTAATTAGGTCAATTGGAGCATTTCTAGCATGTTTGGTTGAAATTGGAAATTTACATTTTTCACTTTTGTCAGACAATTGCAATATTCTCACAATAAGCTAATTAGCTCAATTGGAGCATTTCTAGCATGTTTGGTTGAAATTGGAAATTTACATTTTTCACTTTTGTCAGACAATTGCAATATTCTCACAATAAGCTAATTAGCTCAATTGGAGCATTTCTAGCATGTTTGGTTGAAATTGGAAATTTACATTTTTCAGTTTTGTCAGACGTTTGTAATATTCTCACTATAAGCTAATTAGCTCAATTGGAGCATTTTTAGCATGTTTGGTTGAAATTGGAAATTTACATTTTTCAGTTTTGTCAGACGTTTGTAATATTCTCACAATAAGCTAATTAGCTCAATTGGAGCATTTCTAGCATGTTTGGTTGAAATTGGAAATTTACATTTTTCACTTTTGTCAGACGTTTGTAATATTCTCACAATAAGCTAATTAGCTCAATTGGAGCATTTCTAGCATGTTTGGTTGAAATTGGAAAATCACATTTTTCACTTTTGTCAGACGTTTGTAATATTCTCACAATAAGCTAATTAGCTCAATTGGAGCATTTTTAGCATGTTAGGTTGAAATTGGAACTTCACATTTTTCACTTTTGTCAGACAATTGCAATATTCTCACAATAAGCTAATTAGCTCAATTGGAGCATTTCTAGCATGTTTGGTTGAAATTGGAAATTTACATTTTTCACTTTTGTCAGACAATTGCAATATTCTCACAATAAGCTAATTAGCTCAATTGGAGCATTTCTAGCATGTTTGGTTGTAATTGGAAATTTACATTTTTCAGTGTTGTCAGACGTTTGTAATATTCTCACAATAAGCTAATTAGCTCAATTGGAGCATTTCTAGCATGTTTGGTTGAAATTGGAAATTTACATTTTTCACTTTTGTCAGACGTTTGTAATATTCTCACAATAAGCTAATTTGCTTAATTGGAGCATTTCTAGCATGTTTGGTTGAAATTGGAAATTTACATTTTTCAGTTTTGTCAGACGTTTGTAAAATTCTTACAGTAGGCTTATTTGCGCAATTTGAGCAATTCTAGCATGTTTGGTTGAAATTGGAAATTTACATTTTTCAGTTTTGTCAGACGTTTGTAATATTCTCACAATAAGCTAATTAGCTCAATTGGAGCATTTCTAGCATGTTTGGTTGAAATTGGAAATTTACATTTTTCAGTGTTGTCAGACGTTTGTAATATTCTCACAATAAGCTAATTAGCTCAATTGGAGCATTTCTAGCATGTTTGGTTGAAATTGGAAATTTACATTTTTCACTTTTGTCAGACAATTGCAATATTCTCACAATAAGCTAATTAGCTCAATTGGAGCATTTCTAGCATGTTTGGTTGAATTTGGAAATTTACAATTTTCACTTTTGTTAGACAATTGCAATATTCTCACAATAAGCTAATTAGGTCAATTGGAGCATTTCTAGCATGTTTGGTTGAAATTGGAAATTTACATTTTTCACTTTTGTCAGACAATTGCAATATTCTCACAATAAGCTAATTAGCTCAATTGGAGCATGTCTAGCATGTTTGGTTGAAATTGGAAATTTACATTTTTCACTTTTGTCAGACAATTGCAATATTCTCACAATAAGCTAATTAGCTCAATTGGAGCATTTCTAGCATGTTTGGTTGAAATTGGAAATTTACATTTTTCAGTTTTGTCAGACGTTTGTAATATTCTCACTATAAGCTAATTAGCTCAATTGGAGCATTTTTAGCATGTTTGGTTGAAATTGGAAATTTACATTTTTCAGTTTTGTCAGACGTTTGTAATATTCTCACAATAAGCTAATTAGCTCAATTGGAGCATTTCTAGCATGTTTGGTTGAAATTGGAAATTTACATTTTTCACTTTTGTCAGACGTTTGTAATATTCTCACAATAAGCTAATTAGCTCAATTGGAGCATTTCTAGCATGTTTGGTTGAAATTGGAAATTCACATTTTTCACTTTTGTCAGACGTTTGTAATATTCTCACAATAAGCTAATTAGCTCAATTGGAGCATTTTTAGCATGTTAGGTTGAAATTGGAAATTCACATTTTTCACTTTTGTCAGACAATTGCAATATTCTCACAATAAGCTAATTAGCTCAATTGGAGCATTTCTAGCATGTTTGGTTGAAATTGGAAATTTACATTTTTCACTTTTGTCAGACAATTGCAATATTCTCACAATAAGCTAATTAGCTCAATTGGAGCATTTCTAGCATGTTTGGTTGTAATTGGAAATTTACATTTTTCAGTGTTGTCAGACGTTTGTAATATTCTCACAATAAGCTAATTAGCTCAATTGGAGCATTTCTAGCATGTTTGGTTGAAATTGAAAATTTACATTTTTCAGTTTTGTCAGACGTTTGTAATATTCTCACAATAAACTAATTAGCTCAATTGGAGCATTTCTAGCATGTTTGGTTGAAATTGGAAATTTACATTTTTCACTTTTGTCAGACGTTTGTAAAATTCTTACAGTAGGCTTATTTGCGCAATTTGAGCAATTCTAGCATGTTTGGTTGAAATTGGAAATTTACATTTTTCACTTTTGTCAGACGTTTGTAATATTCTCACAATAAGCTAATTAGCTCAATTGGAGCAATTCTAGCATGTTTGGTTCAAATTGGAAATTTACATTTTTCACTTTTGTCAGACGTTTGTAATATTCTCATAATAAGCTAATTAGCTCAATTGGAGCATTTCTAGCATGTTTGGTTGAAAATGGAAATTTACATTTTTCACTTTTGTCAGACAATTGCAATATTCTCACAATAAGCTAATTAGCTCAATTGGAGCATTTCTAGCATGTTTGGTTGAAATTGGAAATTTACATTTTTCACTTTTGTCAGACGTTTGTAAAATTCTTACAGTAGGCTTATTTGCGCAATTTGAGCAATTCTAGCATGTTTGGTTGAAATTGGAAATTTACATTTTTCACTTTTGTCAGACGTTTGTAATATTCTCACAATAAGCTAATTAGCTTAATTGGAGCATTTCTAGCATGTTTGGTTGAAATTGGAAATTTACATTTTTCACTTTTGTCAGACGTTTGTAATATTCTCACAATAAGCTAATTAGCTCAATTGGAGCATTTCTAGCATGTTTGGTTGAAATTGGAAATTTACATTTTTCAGTGTTGTCAGACGTTTGTAATATTCACACAATAAGCTAATTAGCTCAACTGGAGCATTTCTAGCATGTTTGGTTGAAATTGGAAATTTACATTTTTCACTTTTGTCAGACGTTTGTAATATTCTCACAATAAGCTAATTAGCTTAATTGGAGCATTTCTAGCATGTTTGGTTAAAATTGGAAATTTACATTTTTCACTTTTCCCAGACAATTGTAATATTCTCACAATAAGCTAATTAGCTCAATTGGAGCATTTCTAGCATGTTTGGTTGAAATTGGAAATTTACATTTTTCAGTTTTGTCAGACGTTTGTAATATTCTCACAATAAGCTAATTAGCTCAATTGGAGCATTTCTAGCATGTTTGGTTGAAATTGGAAATTTACATTTTTCAGTGTTGTCAGACGTTTGTAATATTCTCACAATAAGCTAATTAGCTCAATTGGAGCATTTCTAGCATGTTTGGTTGAAATTGGAAATTTACATTTTTCACTTTTGTCAGACAATTGCAATATTCTCACAATAAGCTAATTAGCTCAATTGGAGCATTTCTAGCATGTTTGGTTGAAATTGGAAATTTACATTTTTCACTTTTGTCAGACAATTGCAATATTCTCACAATAAGCTAATTAGCTCAATTGGAGCATTTCTAGCATGTTTGGTTGAATTTGGAAATTTACAATTTTCACCTATGTTAGACAATTGCAATATTCTCACAATAAGCTAATTAGCTCAATTGGAGCATTTCTAGCATGTTTGGTTGAAATTAGAAATTTACATTTTTCACATTTGTCAGACAATTGCAATATTCTCACAATGAGCTAATTAGCTCAATTGGAGCATTTCTAGCATGTTTGGTTGAAATTGGAAATTTACATTTTTCACTTTTGTCAGACGTTTGTAAAATTCTTACAGTAGGCTTATTTGCGCAATTTGAGCAATTCTAGCATGTTTGGTTGAAATTGGAAATTTACATTTTTCACTTTTGTCAGACGTTTGTAATATTCTCACAATAAGCTAATTTGCTTAATTGGAGCATTTCTAGCATGTTTGGTTGAAATTGGAAATTCACATTTTTCAGTTTTGTCAGACGTTTGTAAAGTTCTTACAGTAGGCTTATTTGCGCAATTTGAGCAATTCTAGCATGTTTGGTTGAAATTGGAAATTTACATTTTTCACTTTTGTCAGACGTTTGTAATATTCTCACAATAAGCTAATTAGCTTAATTGGAGCATTTCTAGCATGTTTGGTTGAAATTGGAAATTTACATTTTTCACTTTTCCCAGACAATTGTAATATTCTCACAATAAGCTAATTAGCTCAATTGGAGCATTTCTAGCATGTTTGGTTGAAATTGGAAATTTACATTTTTCAGTTTTGTCAGACGTTTGTAATATTCTCACAATAAGCTAATTAGCTCAATTAGAGCATTTCTAGCATGTTTGGTTGAAATTGGAAATTTACATTTTTCAGTGTTGTCAGACGTTTGTAATATTCTCACAATAAGCTAATTAGCTCAATTGGAGCATTTCTAGCATGTTTGGTTGAAATTGGAAATTTACATTTTTCACTTTTGTCAGACAATTGCAATATTCTCACAATAAGCTAATTAGCTCAATTGGAGCATTTCTAGCATGTTTGGTTGAAATTGGAAATTTACATTTTTCACTTTTGTCAGACAATTGCAATATTCTCACAATAAGCTAATTAGCTCAATTGGAGCATTTCTAGCATGTTTGGTTGAAATTGGAAATTTACATTTTTCACTTTTGTCAGACAATTGCAATATTCTCACAATAAGCTAATTAGCTCAATTGGAGCATTTCTAGCATGTTTGGTTGTAATTGGAAATTTACATTTTTCAGTGTTGTCAGACGTTTGTAATATTCTCACAATAAGCTAATTAGCTCAATTGGAGCATTTCTAGCATGTTTGGTTGAAATTGGAAATTTACATTTTTCACTTTTGTCAGACGTTTGTAATATTCTCACAATAAGCTAATTTGCTTAATTGGAGCATTTCTAGCATGTTTGGTTGAAATTGGAAATTTACATTTTTCAGTTTTGTCAGACGTTTGTAAAATTCTTACAGTAGGCTTATTTGCGCAATTTGAGCAATTCTAGCATGTTTGGTTGAAATTGGAAATTTACATTTTTCAGTTTTGTCAGACGTTTGTAATATTCTCACAATAAGCTAATTAGCTCAATTGGAGCATTTCTAGCATGTTTGGTTGAAATTGGAAATTTACATTTTTCAGTGTTGTCAGACGTTTGTAATATTCTCACAATAAGCTAATTAGCTCAATTGGAGCAATTCTAGCATATTTGGTTGAAATTGGAAATTTACATTTTTCACTTTTGTCAGACAATTGCAATATTCTCACAATAAGCTAATTAGCTCAATTGGAGCATTTCTAGCATGTTTGGTTGAAATTGGAAATTTACATTTTTCACTTTTGTCAGACAATTGCAATATTCTCACAATAAGCTAATTAGCTCAATTGGAGCATTTCTAGCATGTTTGGTTGAATTTGGAAATTTACAATTTTCACTTTTGTTAGACAATTGCAATATTCTCACAATAAGCTAATTAGGTCAATTGGAGCATTTCTAGCATGTTTGGTTGAAATTGGAAATTTACATTTTTCACTTTTGTCAGACAATTGCAATATTCTCACAATAAGCTAATTAGCTCAATTGGAGCATGTCTAGCATGTTTGGTTGAAATTGGAAATTTACATTTTTCACTTTTGTCAGACAATTGCAATATTCTCACAATAAGCTAATTAGCTCAATTGGAGCATTTCTAGCATGTTTGGTTGAAATTGGAAATTTACATTTTTCAGTTTTGTCAGACGTTTGTAATATTCTCACTATAAGCTAATTAGCTCAATTGGAGCATTTTTAGCATGTTTGGTTGAAATTGGAAATTTACATTTTTCAGTTTTGTCAGACGTTTGTAATATTCTCACAATAAGCTAATTAGCTCAATTGGAGCATTTCTAGCATGTTTGGTTGAAATTGGAAATTTACATTTTTCACTTTTGTCAGACGTTTGTAATATTCTCACAATAAGCTAATTAGCTCAATTGGAGCATTTCTAGCATGTTTGGTTGAAATTGGAAATTCACATTTTTCACTTTTGTCAGACGTTTGTAATATTCTCACAATAAGCTAATTAGCTCAATTGGAGCATTTTTAGCATGTTAGGTTGAAATTGGAAATTCACATTTTTCACTTTTGTCAGACAATTGCAATATTCTCACAATAAGCTAATTAGCTCAATTGGAGCATTTCTAGCATGTTTGGTTGAAATTGGAAATTTACATTTTTCACTTTTGTCAGACAATTGCAATATTCTCACAATAAGCTAATTAGCTCAATTGGAGCATTTCTAGCATGTTTGGTTGTAATTGGAAATTTACATTTTTCAGTGTTGTCAGACGTTTGTAATATTCTCACAATAAGCTAATTAGCTCAATTGGAGCATTTCTAGCATGTTTGGTTGAAATTGAAAATTTACATTTTTCAGTTTTGTCAGACGTTTGTAATATTCTCACAATAAACTAATTAGCTCAATTGGAGCATTTCTAGCATGTTTGGTTGAAATTGGAAATTTACATTTTTCACTTTTGTCAGACGTTTGTAAAATTCTTACAGTAGGCTTATTTGCGCAATTTGAGCAATTCTAGCATGTTTGGTTGAAATTGGAAATTTACATTTTTCACTTTTGTCAGACGTTTGTAATATTCTCACAATAAGCTAATTAGCTCAATTGGAGCAATTCTAGCATGTTTGGTTCAAATTGGAAATTTACATTTTTCACTTTTGTCAGACGTTTGTAATATTCTCATAATAAGCTAATTAGCTCAATTGGAGCATTTCTAGCATGTTTGGTTGAAAATGGAAATTTACATTTTTCACTTTTGTCAGACAATTGCAATATTCTCACAATAAGCTAATTAGCTCAATTGGAGCATTTCTAGCATGTTTGGTTGAAATTGGAAATTTACATTTTTCACTTTTGTCAGACGTTTGTAAAATTCTTACAGTAGGCTTATTTGCGCAATTTGAGCAATTCTAGCATGTTTGGTTGAAATTGGAAATTTACATTTTTCACTTTTGTCAGACGTTTGTAATATTCTCACAATAAGCTAATTAGCTTAATTGGAGCATTTCTAGCATGTTTGGTTGAAATTGGAAATTTACATTTTTCACTTTTGTCAGACGTTTGTAATATTCTCACAATAAGCTAATTAGCTCAATTGGAGCATTTCTAGCATGTTTGGTTGAAATTGGAAATTTACATTTTTCAGTGTTGTCAGACGTTTGTAATATTCACACAATAAGCTAATTAGCTCAACTGGAGCATTTCTAGCATGTTTGGTTGAAATTGGAAATTTACATTTTTCACTTTTGTCAGACGTTTGTAATATTCTCACAATAAGCTAATTAGCTTAATTGGAGCATTTCTAGCATGTTTGGTTAAAATTGGAAATTTACATTTTTCACTTTTCCCAGACAATTGTAATATTCTCACAATAAGCTAATTAGCTCAATTGGAGCATTTCTAGCATGTTTGGTTGAAATTGGAAATTTACATTTTTCAGTTTTGTCAGACGTTTGTAATATTCTCACAATAAGCTAATTAGCTCAATTGGAGCATTTCTAGCATGTTTGGTTGAAATTGGAAATTTACATTTTTCAGTGTTGTCAGACGTTTGTAATATTCTCACAATAAGCTAATTAGCTCAATTGGAGCATTTCTAGCATGTTTGGTTGAAATTGGAAATTTACATTTTTCACTTTTGTCAGACAATTGCAATATTCTCACAATAAGCTAATTAGCTCAATTGGAGCATTTCTAGCATGTTTGGTTGAAATTGGAAATTTACATTTTTCACTTTTGTCAGACAATTGCAATATTCTCACAATAAGCTAATTAGCTCAATTGGAGCATTTCTAGCATGTTTGGTTGAATTTGGAAATTTACAATTTTCACCTATGTTAGACAATTGCAATATTCTCACAATAAGCTAATTAGGTCAATTGGAGCATTTCTAGCATGTTTGGTTGAAATTGGAAATTTACATTTTTCACTTTTGTCAGACAATTGCAATATTCTCACAATAAGCTAATTAGCTCAATTGGAGCATTTCTAGCATGTTTGGTTGAAATTAGAAATTTACATTTTTCACATTTGTCAGACAATTGCAATATTCTCACAATGAGCTAATTAGCTCAATTGGAGCATTTCTAGCATGTTTGGTTGAAATTGGAAATTTACATTTTTCACTTTTGTCAGACGTTTGTAAAATTCTTACAGTAGGCTTATTTGCGCAATTTGAGCAATTCTAGCATGTTTGGTTGAAATTGGAAATTTACATTTTTCACTTTTGTCAGACGTTTGTAATATTCTCACAATAAGCTAATTTGCTTAATTGGAGCATTTCTAGCATGTTTGGTTGAAATTGGAAATTCACATTTTTCAGTTTTGTCAGACGTTTGTAAAGTTCTTACAGTAGGCTTATTTGCGCAATTTGAGCAATTCTAGCATGTTTGGTTGAAATTGGAAATTTACATTTTTCACTTTTGTCAGACGTTTGTAATATTCTCACAATAAGCTAATTAGCTTAATTGGAGCATTTCTAGCATGTTTGGTTGAAATTGGAAATTTACATTTTTCACTTTTCCCAGACAATTGTAATATTCTCACAATAAGCTAATTAGCTCAATTGGAGCATTTCTAGCATGTTTGGTTGAAATTGGAAATTTACATTTTTCAGTTTTGTCAGACGTTTGTAATATTCTCACAATAAGCTAATTAGCTCAATTAGAGCATTTCTAGCATGTTTGGTTGAAATTGGAAATTTACATTTTTCAGTGTTGTCAGACGTTTGTAATATTCTCACAATAAGCTAATTAGCTCAATTGGAGCATTTCTAGCATGTTTGGTTGAAATTGGAAATTTACATTTTTCACTTTTGTCAGACAATTGCAATATTCTCACAATAAGCTAATTAGCTCAATTGGAGCATTTCTAGCATGTTTGGTTGAAATTGGAAATTTACATTTTTCACTTTTGTCAGACAATTGCAATATTCTCACAATAAGCTAATTAGCTCAATTGGAGCATTTCTAGCATGTTTGGTTGAATTTGGAAATTTACAATTTTCACTTTTGTTAGACAATTGCAATATTCTCACAATAAGCTAATTAGCTCAATTGGAGCATTTCTAGCATGTTTGGTTGAAATTGGAAATTTACATTTTTCACTTTTGTCAGACAATTGCAATATTCTCACAATAAGCTAATTAGCTCAATTGGAGCATTTCTAGCATGTTTGGTTGAATTTGGAAATTTACAATTTTCACTTTTGTTAGACAATTGCAATATTCTCACAATAAGCTAATTAGGTCAATTGGAGCATTTCTAGCATGTTTGGTTGAAATTGGAAATTTACATTTTTCAGTTTTGTCAGACGTTTGTAATATTCTCACAATAAGCTAATTAGCTCAATTGGAGCATTTCTAGCATGTTTGGTTGAAATTGGAAATTTACATTTTTCACTTTGGTCAGACAATTGCAATATTCTCACAATAAGCTAATTAGCTCAATTGGAGCATTTCTAGCATGTTTGGTTGAAATTGGAAATTTACATTTTTCAGTGTTGTCAGACGTTTGTAATATTCTCACAATAAGCTAATTAGCTAAATTGGAGCATTTCTAGCATGTTTGGTTGAAATTGGAAATTTACATTTTTCAGTTTTGTCAGACGTTTGTAATATTCTCACAATAAGCTAATTAGCTCAATTGGAGCATTTCTAGCATGTTTGGTTGAAATTGGAAATTTACATTTTTCAGTTTTGTCAGACGTTTGTAATATTCTCACAATAAGCTAATTAGCTCAATTGGAGCATTTCTAGCATGTTTGGTTGAAATTGGAAATTTACATTTTTCACTTTTGTCAGACGTTTGTAATATTCTCACAATAAGCTAATTAGCTCAATTGGAGCATTTCTAGCATGTTTGGTTGAAATTGGAAATTTACATTTTTCAGTGTTGTCAGACGTTTGTAATATTCACACAATAAGCTAATTAGCTCAATTGGAGCATTTCTAGCATGTTCGGTTGAAATTGGAAATTTACATTTTTCAGTTTTGTCAGACGTTTGTAATATTATTACAATAAGCTAATTAGCTCAATTAGAGCATTTCTAGCATGTTTGGTTGAAATTGGTAATTCACATTTTTCATGTTTGTCAGACGTTTGTAATATTCTCACAATAAGCTAATTAGCTCAATTGGAGCATTTCTAGCATGTTTGGTTGAAATTGGAAATTTTCATTTTTCACTTTTGTCAGACGTTTGTAATATTCTCACAATAAGCTAATTAGCTCAATTGGAGCATTTTTAGCATGTTTGGTTGAAATTGGAAATTAACATTTTTCACTTTTTTCAGACAATTGCAATATTCTCACAATAAGCTAATTGGCTCAATTGGAGCATTTCTAGCATGTTTGGTTGAAATTGGAAATTTACATTTTTCACTTTTGTCAGACGTTTGTAATATTCTCACAATAAGCTAATTAGCTCAATTGGAGCATTTCTAGCATGTTTGGTTGAAATTGGAAATTTACATTTTTCAGTGTTGTCAGACGTTTGTAATATTCTCACAATAAGCTAATTAGCTCAATTGGAGCATTTCTAGCATGTTTGGTTGAAATTGAAAATTTACATTTTTCAGTTTTGTCAGACGTTTGTAATATTCTCACAATAAACTAATTAGCTCAATTGGAGCATTTCTAGCATGTTTGGTTGAAATTGGAAATTTACATTTTTCACTTTTGTCAGACGTTTGTAAAATTCTTACAGTAGGCTTATTTGCGGAATTTGAGCAATTCTAGCATGTTTGGTTGAAATTGGAAGTTTACATTTTTCACTTTTCCCAGACAATTGTAATATTCTCACAATAAGCTAATTAGCTCAATTGGAGCATTTCTAGCATGTTTGGTTGAAATTGGAAATTTACATTTTTCACTTTTGTCAGACGTTTGTAATATTCTCACAATAAGCTAATTAGCTCAATTGGAGCATTTCTAGCATGTTTGGTTGAAATTGGAAATTTACATTTTTCAGTTTTGTCAGACGTTTGTAATATTCTCACAATAAGCTAATTAGCTCAATTGGAGCATTTCTAGCATGTTTGGTTGAAAATGGAAATTTACATTTTTCACTTTTGTCAGACAATTGCAATATTCTCACAATAAGCTAATTAGCTCAATTGGAGCATTTCTAGCATGTTTGGTTCAAATTGGAAACTTACATTTTTCACTTTTGTCAGACGTTTGTAATATTCTCACAATAAGCTAATTAGCTCAATTGGAGCATTTCTAGCATGTTTGGTTGAAAATGGAAATTTACATTTTTCACTTTTGTCAGACAATTGCAATATTCTCACAATAAGCTAATTAGCTCAATTGGAGCATTTCTAGCATGTTTGGTTGAAATTGGAAATTTACATTTTTCACTTTTGTCAGACGTTTGTAAAATTCTTACAGTAGGCTTATTTGCGCAATTTGAGCATTTCTAGCATGTTTGGTTGAAATTGGAAATTTACATTTTTCACTTTTGTCAGACGTTTGTAATATTCTCACAATAAGCTAATTAGCTTAATTGGAGCATTTCTAGCATGTTTGGTTGAAATTGGAAATTTACATTTTTCAGTTTTGTCAGACGTTTGTAAAATTCTTACAGTAGGCTTATTTGCGCAATTTGAGCAATTCTAGCATGTTTGGTTGAAATTGGAAATTTACATTTTTCACTTTTGTCAGACGTTTGTAATATTCTCACAATAAGCTAATTAGCTAATTGGAGCATTTCTAGCATGTTTGGTTGAAATTGGAAATTTACATTTTTCACTTTTCCCAGACAATTGTAATATTCTCACAATAAGCTAATTAGCTCAATTGGAGCATTTCTAGCATGTTTGGTTGAAATTGGAAATTTACATTTTTCAGTTTTGTCAGACGTTTGTAATATTCTCACAATAAGCTAATTAGCTCAATTGGAGCATTTCTAGCATGTTTGGTTGAAATTGGAAATTTACATTTTTCAGTGTTGTCAGACGTTTGTAATATTCTCACAATAAGCTAATTAGCTCAATTGGAGCATTTCTAGCATATTTGGTTGAAATTGGAAATTTACATTTTTCACTTTTGTCAGACAATTGCAATATTCTCACAATAAGCTAATTAGATCAATTGGAGCATTTCTAGCATGTTTGGTTGAAATTGGAAATTTACATTTTTCACTTTTGTCAGACAATTGCAATATTCTCACAATAAGCTAATTAGCTCAATTGGAGCATTTCTAGCATGTTTGGTTGAATTTGGAAATTTACAATTTTCACTTTTGTTAGACAATTGCAATATTCTCACAATAAGCTAATTAGGTCAATTGGAGCATTTCTAGCATGTTTGGTTGAAATTGGAAATTTACATTTTTCACTTTTGTCAGACAATTGCAATATTCTCACAATAAGCTAATTAGCTCAATTGGAGCATTTCTAGCATGTTTGGTTGAAATTGGAAATTTACATTTTTCACTTTTGTCAGACAATTGCAATATTCTCACAATAAGCTAATTAGCTCAATTGGAGCATTTCTAGCATGTTTGGTTGAAATTGGAAATTTACATTTTTCAGTTTTGTCAGACGTTTGTAATATTCTCACAATAAGCTAATTAGCTCAATTGGAGCATTTTTAGCATGTTTGGTTGAAATTGGAATTTTACATTTTTCAGTTTTGTCAGACGTTTGTAATATTCTCACAATAAGCTAATTAGCTCAATTGGAGCATTTCTAGCATGTTTGGTTGAAATTGGAAATTTACATTTTTCATTTTTGTCAGACGTTTGTAATATTCTCACAATAAGCTAATTAGCTCAATTGGAGCATTTCTAGCATGTTTGGTTGAAATTGGAAATTTACATTTTTCAGTTTTGTCAGACGTTTGTAATATTCTCACAATAAGCTAATTAGCTCAATTGGAGCATTTCTAGCATGTTTGGTTGAAATTGGAAATTTACATTTTTCACTTTTGTCAGACAATTGCAATATTCTCACAATAAGCTAATTAGCTAATTGGAGCATTTCTAGCATGTTTGGTTGAAATTGGAAATTTACATTTTTCACTTTTCCCAGACAATTGTAATATTCTCACAATAAGCTAATTAGCTCAATTGGAGCATTTCTAGCATGTTTGGTTGAAATTGGAAATTTACATTTTTCAGTTTTGTCAGACGTTTGTAATATTCTCACAATAAGCTAATTAGCTCAATTGGAGCATTTCTAGCATGTTTGGTTGAAATTGGAAATTTACATTTTTCAGTGTTGTCAGACGTTTGTAATATTCTCACAATAAGCTAATTAGCTCAATTGGAGCATTTCTAGCATATTTGGTTGAAATTGGAAATTTACATTTTTCACTTTTGTCAGACAATTGCAATATTCTCACAATAAGCTAATTAGCTCAATTGGAGCATTTCTAGCATGTTTGGTTGAAATTGGAAATTTACATTTTTCACTTTTGTCAGACAATTGCAATATTCTCACAATAAGCTAATTAGCTCAATTGGAGCATTTCTAGCATGTTTGGTTGAATTTGGAAATTTATAATTTACACTTTTGTTAGACAATTGCAATATTCTCACAATAAGCTAATTAGGTCAATTGGAGCATTTCTAGCATGTTTGGTTGAAATTGGAAATTTACATTTTTCACTTTTGTCAGACAATTGCAATATTCTCACAATAAGCTAATTAGCTCAATTGGAGCATTTCTAGCATGTTTGGTTGAAATTGGAAATTTACATTTTTCACTTTTGTCAGACAATTGCAATATTCTCACAATAAGCTAATTAGCTCAATTGGAGCATTTCTAGCATGTTTGGTTGAAATTGGAAATTTACATTTTTCAGTTTTGTCAGACGTTTGTAATATTCTCACAATAAGCTAATTAGCTCAATTGGAGCATTTTTAGCATGTTTGGTTGAAATTGGAATTTTACATTTTTCAGTTTTGTCAGACGTTTGTAATATTCTCACAATAAGCTAATTAGCTCAATTGGAGCATTTCTAGCATGTTTGGTTGAAATTGGAAATTTACATTTTTCACTTTTGTCAGACGTTTGTAATATTCTCACAATAAGCTAATTAGCTCAATTGGAGCATTTCTAGCATGTTTGGTTGAAATTGGAAATTTACATTTTTCACTTTTGTCAGACAATTGCAATATTCTCACAATAAGCTAATTAGCTCAATTGGAGCATTTCTAGCATGTTTGGTTGAAATTGGAAATTTACATTTTTCACTTTTGTCAGACAATTGCAATATTCTCACAATAAGCTAATTAGCTCAATTGGAGCATTTCTAGCATGTTTGGTTGAATTTGGAAATTTACAATTTTCACTTTTGTTAGACAATTGCAATATTCTCACAATAAGCTAATTAGGTCAATTGGAGCATTTCTAGCATGTTTGGTTGAAATTGGAAATTTACATTTTTCACTTTTGTCAGACAGTTGCAATATTCTCACAATAAGCTAATTAGCTCAATTAGAGCATTTCTAGCATGTTTGGTTGAAATTGGAAATTTACATTTTTCACTTTTGTCAGACAATTGCAATATTCTCACAATAAGCTAATTAGCTCAATTGGAGCATTTCTAGCATGTTTGGTTGAAATTGGAAATTTACATTTTTCAGTTTTGTCAGACGTTTGTAATATTCTCACAATAAGCTAATTAGCTCAATTGGAGCATTTCTAGCATGTTTGGTTGAAATTGGAAATTTACATTTTTCACTTTGGTCAGACAATTGCAATATTCTCACAATAAGCTAATTAGCTCAATTGGAGCATTTCTAGCATGTTTGGTTGAAATTGGAAATTTACATTTTTCAGTGTTGTCAGACGTTTGTAATATTCTCACAATAAGCTAATTAGCTCAATTGGAGCATTTCTAGCATGTTTGGTTGAAATTGGAAATTTACATTTTTCACTTTTGTCAGACGTTTGTAATATTCTCACAATAAGCTAATTTAGCTCAATTGTAGCATTTCTAGCATGTTTGGTTGAAATTGGAAATTTACATTTTTCAGTTTTGTCAGACGTTTGTAATATTCTCACAATAAGCTAATTAGCTCAATTGGAGCATTTCTAGCATGTTTGGTTGAAATTGGAAATTTACATTTTTCACTTTTGTCAGACGTTTGTAATATTCTCACAATAAGCTAATTAGCTCAATTGGAGCATTTCTAGCATGTTTGGTTGAATTTGGAAATTTACAATTTTCACTTTTGTTAGACAATTGCAATATTCTCACAATAAGCTAATTAGGTCAATTGGAGCATTTCTAGCATGTTTGGTTGAAATTGGAAATTTACATTTTTCACTTTTGTCAGACAGTTGCAATATTCTCACAATAAGCTAATTAGCTCAATTAGAGCATTTCTAGCATGTTTGGTTGAAATTGGAAATTTACATTTTTCACTTTTGTCAGACAATTGCAATATTCTCACAATAAGCTAATTAGCTCAATTGGAGCATTTCTAGCATGTTTGGTTGAAATTGGAAATTTACATTTTTCACTTTGGTCAGACAATTGCAATATTCTCACAATAAGCTAATTAGCTCAATTGGAGCATTTCTAGCATGTTTGGTTGAAATTGGAAATTTACATTTTTCAGTGTTGTCAGACGTTTGTAATATTCTCACAATAAGCTAATTAGCTCAATTGGAGCATTTCTAGCATGTTTGGTTGAAATTGGAAATTTACATTTTTCAGTTTTGTCAGACGTTTGTAAAATTCTTACAGTAGGCTTATTTGCGCAATTTGAGCAATTCTAGCATGTTTGGTTGAAATTGGAAATTTACATTTTTCACTTTTGTCAGACGTTTGTAATATTCTCACAATAAGCTAATTAGCTAATTGGAGCATTTCTAGCATGTTTGGTTGAAATTGGAAATTTACATTTTTCACTTTTCCCAGACAATTGTAATATTCTCACAATAAGCTAATTAGCTCAATTGGAGCATTTCTAGCATGTTTGGTTGAAATTGGAAATTTACATTTTTCAGTTTTGTCAGACGTTTGTAATATTCTCACAATAAGCTAATTAGCTCAATTGGAGCATTTCTAGCATGTTTGGTTGAAATTGGAAATTTACATTTTTCAGTGTTGTCAGACGTTTGTAATATTCTCACAATAAGCTAATTAGCTCAATTGGAGCATTTCTAGCATATTTGGTTGAAATTGGAAATTTACATTTTTCACTTTTGTCAGACAATTGCAATATTCTCACAATAAGCTAATTAGATCAATTGGAGCATTTCTAGCATGTTTGGTTGAAATTGGAAATTTACATTTTTCACTTTTGTCAGACAATTGCAATATTCTCACAATAAGCTAATTAGCTCAATTGGAGCATTTCTAGCATGTTTGGTTGAATTTGGAAATTTACAATTTTCACTTTTGTTAGACAATTGCAATATTCTCACAATAAGCTAATTAGGTCAATTGGAGCATTTCTAGCATGTTTGGTTGAAATTGGAAATTTACATTTTTCACTTTTGTCAGACAATTGCAATATTCTCACAATAAGCTAATTAGCTCAATTGGAGCATTTCTAGCATGTTTGGTTGAAATTGGAAATTTACATTTTTCACTTTTGTCAGACAATTGCAATATTCTCACAATAAGCTAATTAGCTCAATTGGAGCATTTCTAGCATGTTTGGTTGAAATTGGAAATTTACATTTTTCAGTTTTGTCAGACGTTTGTAATATTCTCACAATAAGCTAATTAGCTCAATTGGAGCATTTTTAGCATGTTTGGTTGAAATTGGAATTTTACATTTTTCAGTTTTGTCAGACGTTTGTAATATTCTCACAATAAGCTAATTAGCTCAATTGGAGCATTTCTAGCATGTTTGGTTGAAATTGGAAATTTACATTTTTCATTTTTGTCAGACGTTTGTAATATTCTCACAATAAGCTAATTAGCTCAATTGGAGCATTTCTAGCATGTTTGGTTGAAATTGGAAATTTACATTTTTCAGTTTTGTCAGACGTTTGTAATATTCTCACAATAAGCTAATTAGCTCAATTGGAGCATTTCTAGCATGTTTGGTTGAAATTGGAAATTTACATTTTTCACTTTTGTCAGACAATTGCAATATTCTCACAATAAGCTAATTAGCTAATTGGAGCATTTCTAGCATGTTTGGTTGAAATTGGAAATTTACATTTTTCACTTTTCCCAGACAATTGTAATATTCTCACAATAAGCTAATTAGCTCAATTGGAGCATTTCTAGCATGTTTGGTTGAAATTGGAAATTTACATTTTTCAGTTTTGTCAGACGTTTGTAATATTCTCACAATAAGCTAATTAGCTCAATTGGAGCATTTCTAGCATGTTTGGTTGAAATTGGAAATTTACATTTTTCAGTGTTGTCAGACGTTTGTAATATTCTCACAATAAGCTAATTAGCTCAATTGGAGCATTTCTAGCATATTTGGTTGAAATTGGAAATTTACATTTTTCACTTTTGTCAGACAATTGCAATATTCTCACAATAAGCTAATTAGCTCAATTGGAGCATTTCTAGCATGTTTGGTTGAAATTGGAAATTTACATTTTTCACTTTTGTCAGACAATTGCAATATTCTCACAATAAGCTAATTAGCTCAATTGGAGCATTTCTAGCATGTTTGGTTGAATTTGGAAATTTACAATTTACACTTGTGTTAGACAATTGCAATATTCTCACAATAAGCTAATTAGGTCAATTGGAGCATTTCTAGCATGTTTGGTTGAAATTGGAAATTTACATTTTTCACTTTTGTCAGACAATTGCAATATTCTCACAATAAGCTAATTAGCTCAATTGGAGCATTTCTAGCATGTTTGGTTGAAATTGGAAATTTACATTTTTCACTTTTGTCAGACAATTGCAATATTCTCACAATAAGCTAATTAGCTCAATTGGAGCATTTCTAGCATGTTTGGTTGAAATTGGAAATTTACATTTTTCAGTTTTGTCAGACGTTTGTAATATTCTCACAATAAGCTAATTAGCTCAATTGGAGCATTTTTAGCATGTTTGGTTGAAATTGGAATTTTACATTTTTCAGTTTTGTCAGACGTTTGTAATATTCTCACAATAAGCTAATTAGCTCAATTGGAGCATTTCTAGCATGTTTGGTTGAAATTGGAAATTTACATTTTTCACTTTTGTCAGACGTTTGTAATATTCTCACAATAAGCTAATTAGCTCAATTGGAGCATTTCTAGCATGTTTGGTTGAAATTGGAAATTTACATTTTTCACTTTTGTCAGACAATTGCAATATTCTCACAATAAGCTAATTAGCTCAATTGGAGCATTTCTAGCATGTTTGGTTGAAATTGGAAATTTACATTTTTCACTTTTGTCAGACAATTGCAATATTCTCACAATAAGCTAATTAGCTCAATTGGAGCATTTCTAGCATGTTTGGTTGAATTTGGAAATTTACAATTTTCACTTTTGTTAGACAATTGCAATATTCTCACAATAAGCTAATTAGGTCAATTGGAGCATTTCTAGCATGTTTGGTTGAAATTGGAAATTTACATTTTTCACTTTTGTCAGACAGTTGCAATATTCTCACAATAAGCTAATTAGCTCAATTAGAGCATTTCTAGCATGTTTGGTTGAAATTGGAAATTTACATTTTTCACTTTTGTCAGACAATTGCAATATTCTCACAATAAGCTAATTAGCTCAATTGGAGCATTTCTAGCATGTTTGGTTGAAATTGGAAATTTACATTTTTCAGTTTTGTCAGACGTTTGTAATATTCTCACAATAAGCTAATTAGCTCAATTGGAGCATTTCTAGCATGTTTGGTTGAAATTGGAAATTTACATTTTTCACTTTGGTCAGACAATTGCAATATTCTCACAATAAGCTAATTAGCTCAATTGGAGCATTTCTAGCATGTTTGGTTGAAATTGGAAATTTACATTTTTCAGTGTTGTCAGACGTTTGTAATATTCTCACAATAAGCTAATTAGCTCAATTGGAGCATTTCTAGCATGTTTGGTTGAAATTGGAAATTTACATTTTTCACTTTTGTCAGACGTTTGTAATATTCTCACAATAAGCTAATTTAGCTCAATTGTAGCATTTCTAGCATGTTTGGTTGAAATTGGAAATTTACATTTTTCAGTTTTGTCAGACGTTTGTAATATTCTCACAATAAGCTAATTAGCTCAATTGGAGCATTTCTAGCATGTTTGGTTGAAATTGGAAATTTACATTTTTCACTTTTGTCAGACGTTTGTAATATTCTCACAATAAGCTAATTAGCTCAATTGGAGCATTTCTAGCATGTTTGGTTGAATTTGGAAATTTACAATTTTCACTTTTGTTAGACAATTGCAATATTCTCACAATAAGCTAATTAGGTCAATTGGAGCATTTCTAGCATGTTTGGTTGAAATTGGAAATTTACATTTTTCACTTTTGTCAGACAGTTGCAATATTCTCACAATAAGCTAATTAGCTCAATTAGAGCATTTCTAGCATGTTTGGTTGAAATTGGAAATTTACATTTTTCACTTTTGTCAGACAATTGCAATATTCTCACAATAAGCTAATTAGCTCAATTGGAGCATTTCTAGCATGTTTGGTTGAAATTGGAAATTTACATTTTTCACTTTTGTCAGACGTTTGTAATATTCTCACAATAAGCTAATTAGCTCAATTGGAGCATTTCTAGCATGTTTGGTTGAAATTGGAAATTTACATTTTTCACTTTGGTCAGACAATTGCAATATTCTCACAATAAGCTAATTAGCTCAATTGGAGCATTTCTAGCATGTTTGGTTGAAATTGGAAATTTACATTTTTCAGTGTTGTCAGACGTTTGTAATATTCTCACAATAAGCTAATTAGCTCAATTGGAGCATTTCTAGCATGTTTGGTTGAAATTGGAAATTTACATTTTTCACTTTTGTCAGACGTTTGTAATATTCTCACAATAAGCTAATTTAGCTCAATTGTAGCATTTCTAGCATGTTTGGTTGAAATTGGAAATTTACATTTTTCAGTTTTGTCAGACGTTTGTAATATTCTCACAATAAGCTAATTAGCTCAATTGGAGCATTTCTAGCATGTTTGGTTGAAATTGGAAATTTACATTTTTCACTTTTGTCAGACGTTTGTAATATTCTCACAATAAGCTAATTAGCTCAATTGGAGCATTTCTAGCATGTTTGGTTGAAATTGGAAATTTACATTTTTCAGTGTTGTCAGACGTTTGTAATATTCACACAATAAGCTAATTAGCTCAATTGGAGCATTTCTAGCATGTTCGGTTGAAATTGGAAATTTACATTTTTCAGTTTTGTCAGACGTTTGTAATATTATTACAATAAGCTAATTAGCTCAATTAGAGCATTTCTAGCATGTTTGGTTGAAATTGGTAATTCACATTTTTCATGTTTGTCAGACGTTTGTAATATTCTCACAATAAGCTAATTAGCTCAATTGGAGCATTTCTAGCATGTTTGGTTGAAATTGG
Organism: Watersipora subatra; assembly: GCF_963576615.1. Taxonomy (NCBI): domain Eukaryota; kingdom Metazoa; phylum Bryozoa; class Gymnolaemata; order Cheilostomatida; family Watersiporidae; genus Watersipora; species Watersipora subatra. The sequence goes on from NW_027045321.1 coordinate 547,737, forward strand.
AAATTTACATTTTTCACTTTTGTCAGACGTTTGTAATATTCTCACAATAAGCTAATTAGCTCAATTGGAGCATTTTTAGCATGTTTGGTTGAAATTGGAAATTAACATTTTTCACTTTTGTCAGACAATTGCAATATTCTCACAATAAGCTAATTGGCTCAATTGGAGCATTTCTAGCATGTTTGGTTGAAATTGGAAATTTACATTTTTCACTTTTGTCAGACGTTTGTAATATTCTCACAATAAGCTAATTAGCTCAATTGGAGCATTTCTAGCATGTTTGGTTGAAATTGGAAATTTACATTTTTCAGTGTTGTCAGACGTTTGTAATATTCTCACAATAAGCTAATTAGCTCAATTGGAGCATTTCTAGCATGTTTGGTTGAAATTGAAAATTTACATTTTTCAGTTTTGTCAGACGTTTGTAATATTCTCACAATAAACTAATTAGCTCAATTGGAGCATTTCTAGCATGTTTGGTTGAAATTGGAAATTTACATTTTTCACTTTTGTCAGACGTTTGTAAAATTCTTACAGTAGGCTTATTTGCGGAATTTGAGCAATTCTAGCATGTTTGGTTGAAATTGGAAATTTACATTTTTCACTTTTCCCAGACAATTGTAATATTCTCACAATAAGCTAATTAGCTCAATTGGAGCATTTCTAGCATGTTTGGTTGAAATTGGAAATTTACATTTTTCACTTTTGTCAGACGTTTGTAATATTCTCACAATAAGCTAATTAGCTCAATTGGAGCATTTCTAGCATGTTTGGTTGAAATTGGAAATTTACATTTTTCAGTTTTGTCAGACGTTTGTAATATTCTCACAATAAGCTAATTAGCTCAATTGGAGCATTTCTAGCATGTTTGGTTGAAAATGGAAATTTACATTTTTCACTTTTGTCAGACAATTGCAATATTCTCACAATAAGCTAATTAGCTCAATTGGAGCATTTCTAGCATGTTTGGTTCAAATTGGAAACTTACATTTTTCACTTTTGTCAGACGTTTGTAATATTCTCACAATAAGCTAATTAGCTCAATTGGAGCATTTCTAGCATGTTTGGTTGAAAATGGAAATTTACATTTTTCACTTTTGTCAGACAATTGCAATATTCTCACAATAAGCTAATTAGCTCAATTGGAGCATTTCTAGCATGTTTGGTTGAAATTGGAAATTTACATTTTTCACTTTTGTCAGACGTTTGTAAAATTCTTACAGTAGGCTTATTTGCGCAATTTGAGCATTTCTAGCATGTTTGGTTGAAATTGGAAATTTACATTTTTCACTTTTGTCAGACGTTTGTAATATTCTCACAATAAGCTAATTAGCTTAATTGGAGCATTTCTAGCATGTTTGGTTGAAATTGGAAATTTACATTTTTCAGTTTTGTCAGACGTTTGTAAAATTCTTACAGTAGGCTTATTTGCGCAATTTGAGCAATTCTAGCATGTTTGGTTGAAATTGGAAATTTACATTTTTCACTTTTGTCAGACGTTTGTAATATTCTCACAATAAGCTAATTAGCTAATTGGAGCATTTCTAGCATGTTTGGTTGAAATTGGAAATTTACATTTTTCACTTTTCCCAGACAATTGTAATATTCTCACAATAAGCTAATTAGCTCAATTGGAGCATTTCTAGCATGTTTGGTTGAAATTGGAAATTTACATTTTTCAGTTTTGTCAGACGTTTGTAATATTCTCACAATAAGCTAATTAGCTCAATTGGAGCATTTCTAGCATGTTTGGTTGAAATTGGAAATTTACATTTTTCAGTGTTGTCAGACGTTTGTAATATTCTCACAATAAGCTAATTAGCTCAATTGGAGCATTTCTAGCATATTTGGTTGAAATTGGAAATTTACATTTTTCACTTTTGTCAGACAATTGCAATATTCTCACAATAAGCTAATTAGATCAATTGGAGCATTTCTAGCATGTTTGGTTGAAATTGGAAATTTACATTTTTCACTTTTGTCAGACAATTGCAATATTCTCACAATAAGCTAATTAGCTCAATTGGAGCATTTCTAGCATGTTTGGTTGAATTTGGAAATTTACAATTTTCACTTTTGTTAGACAATTGCAATATTCTCACAATAAGCTAATTAGGTCAATTGGAGCATTTCTAGCATGTTTGGTTGAAATTGGAAATTTACATTTTTCACTTTTGTCAGACAATTGCAATATTCTCACAATAAGCTAATTAGCTCAATTGGAGCATTTCTAGCATGTTTGGTTGAAATTGGAAATTTACATTTTTCACTTTTGTCAGACAATTGCAATATTCTCACAATAAGCTAATTAGCTCAATTGGAGCATTTCTAGCATGTTTGGTTGAAATTGGAAATTTACATTTTTCAGTTTTGTCAGACGTTTGTAATATTCTCACAATAAGCTAATTAGCTCAATTGGAGCATTTTTAGCATGTTTGGTTGAAATTGGAATTTTACATTTTTCAGTTTTGTCAGACGTTTGTAATATTCTCACAATAAGCTAATTAGCTCAATTGGAGCATTTCTAGCATGTTTGGTTGAAATTGGAAATTTACATTTTTCACTTTTGTCAGACGTTTGTAATATTCTCACAATAAGCTAATTAGCTCAATTGGAGCATTTCTAGCATGTTTGGTTGAAATTGGAAATTTACATTTTTCAGTTTTGTCAGACGTTTGTAATATTCTCACAATAAGCTAATTAGCTCAATTGGAGCATTTCTAGCATGTTTGGTTGAAATTGGAAATTTACATTTTTCACTTTTGTCAGACAATTGCAATATTCTCACAATAAGCTAATTAGCTAATTGGAGCATTTCTAGCATGTTTGGTTGAAATTGGAAATTTACATTTTTCACTTTTCCCAGACAATTGTAATATTCTCACAATAAGCTAATTAGCTCAATTGGAGCATTTCTAGCATGTTTGGTTGAAATTGGAAATTTACATTTTTCAGTTTTGTCAGACGTTTGTAATATTCTCACAATAAGCTAATTAGCTCAATTGGAGCATTTCTAGCATATTTGGTTGAAATTGGAAATTTACATTTTTCACTTTTGTCAGACAATTGCAATATTCTCACAATAAGCTAATTAGCTCAATTGGAGCATTTCTAGCATGTTTGGTTGAAATTGGAAATTTACATTTTTCACTTTTCCCAGACAATTGTAATATTCTCACAATAAGCTAATTAGCTCAATTGGAGCATTTCTAGCATGTTTGGTTGAAATTGGAAATTTACATTTTTCAGTTTTGTCAGACGTTTGTAATATTCTCACAATAAGCTAATTAGCTCAATTGGAGCATTTCTAGCATGTTTGGTTGAAATTGGAAATTTACATTTTTCAGTGTTGTCAGACGTTTGTAATATTCTCACAATAAGCTAATTAGCTCAATTGGAGCATTTCTAGCATATTTGGTTGAAATTGGAAATTTACATTTTTCACTTTTGTCAGACAATTGCAATATTCTCACAATAAGCTAATTAGCTCAATTGGAGCATTTCTAGCATGTTTGGTTGAAATTGGAAATTTACATTTTTCACTTTTGTCAGACAATTGCAATATTCTCACAATAAGCTAATTAGCTCAATTGGAGCATTTCTAGCATATTTGGTTGAAATTGGAAATTTACATTTTTCACTTTTGTCAGACAATTGCAATATTCTCACAATAAGCTAATTAGATCAATTGGAGCATTTCTAGCATGTTTGGTTGAAATTGGAAATTTACATTTTTCACTTTTGTCAGACAATTGCAATATTCTCACAATAAGCTAATTAGCTCAATTGGAGCATTTCTAGCATGTTTGGTTGAATTTGGAAATTTACAATTTTCACTTTTGTTAGACAATTGCAATATTCTCACAATAAGCTAATTAGGTCAATTGGAGCATTTCTAGCATGTTTGGTTGAAATTGGAAATTTACATTTTTCACTTTTGTCAGACAATTGCAATATTCTCACAATAAGCTAATTAGCTCAATTGGAGCATTTCTAGCATGTTTGGTTGAAATTGGAAATTTACATTTTTCACTTTTGTCAGACAATTGCAATATTCTCACAATAAGCTAATTAGCTCAATTGGAGCATTTCTAGCATGTTTGGTTGAAATTGGAAATTTACATTTTTCAGTTTTGTCAGACGTTTGTAATATTCTCACAATAAGCTAATTAGCTCAATTGGAGCATTTTTAGCATGTTTGGTTGAAATTGGAATTTTACATTTTTCAGTTTTGTCAGACGTTTGTAATATTCTCACAATAAGCTAATTAGCTCAATTGGAGCATTTCTAGCATGTTTGGTTGAAATTGGAAATTTACATTTTTCACTTTTGTCAGACGTTTGTAATATTCTCACAATAAGCTAATTAGCTCAATTGGAGCATTTCTAGCATGTTTGGTTGAAATTGGAAATTTACATTTTTCAGTTTTGTCAGACGTTTGTAATATTCTCACAATAAGCTAATTAGCTCAATTGGAGCATTTCTAGCATGTTTGGTTGAAATTGGAAATTTACATTTTTCACTTTTGTCAGACAATTGCAATATTCTCACAATAAGCTAATTAGCTAATTGGAGCATTTCTAGCATGTTTGGTTGAAATTGGAAATTTACATTTTTCACTTTTCCCAGACAATTGTAATATTCTCACAATAAGCTAATTAGCTCAATTGGAGCATTTCTAGCATGTTTGGTTGAAATTGGAAATTTACATTTTTCAGTTTTGTCAGACGTTTGTAATATTCTCACAATAAGCTAATTAGCTCAATTGGAGCATTTCTAGCATATTTGGTTGAAATTGGAAATTTACATTTTTCACTTTTGTCAGACAATTGCAATATTCTCACAATAAGCTAATTAGCTCAATTGGAGCATTTCTAGCATGTTTGGTTGAAATTGGAAATTTACATTTTTCACTTTTCCCAGACAATTGTAATATTCTCACAATAAGCTAATTAGCTCAATTGGAGCATTTCTAGCATGTTTGGTTGAAATTGGAAATTTACATTTTTCAGTTTTGTCAGACGTTTGTAATATTCTCACAATAAGCTAATTAGCTCAATTGGAGCATTTCTAGCATGTTTGGTTGAAATTGGAAATTTACATTTTTCAGTGTTGTCAGACGTTTGTAATATTCTCACAATAAGCTAATTAGCTCAATTGGAGCATTTCTAGCATATTTGGTTGAAATTGGAAATTTACATTTTTCACTTTTGTCAGACAATTGCAATATTCTCACAATAAGCTAATTAGCTCAATTGGAGCATTTCTAGCATGTTTGGTTGAAATTGGAAATTTACATTTTTCACTTTTGTCAGACAATTGCAATATTCTCACAATAAGCTAATTAGCTCAATTGGAGCATTTCTAGCATGTTTGGTTGAATTTGGAAATTTACAATTTACACTTTTGTTAGACAATTGCAATATTCTCACAATAAGCTAATTAGGTCAATTGGAGCATTTCTAGCATGTTTGGTTGAAATTGGAAATTTACATTTTTCACTTTTGTCAGACAATTGCAATATTCTCACAATAAGCTAATTAGCTCAATTGGAGCATTTCTAGCATGTTTGGTTGAAATTGGAAATTTACATTTTTCAGTTTTGTCAGACGTTTGTAATATTCTCACAATAAGCTAATTAGCTCAATTGGAGCATTTTTAGCATGTTTGGTTGAAATTGGAATTTTACATTTTTCAGTTTTGTCAGACGTTTGTAATATTCTCACAATAAGCTAATTAGCTCAATTGGAGCATTTCTAGCATGTTTGGTTGAAATTGGAAATTTACATTTTTCACTTTTGTCAGACGTTTGTAATATTCTCACAATAAGCTAATTAGCTCAATTGGAGCATTTCTAGCATATTTGGTTGAAATTGGAAATTTACATTTTTCACTTTTGTCAGACAATTGCAATATTCTCACAATAAGCTAATTAGCTCAATTGGAGCATTTCTAGCATGTTTGGTTGAAATTGGAAATTTACATTTTTCACTTTTGTCAGACAATTGCAATATTCTCACAATAAGCTAATTAGCTCAATTGGAGCATTTCTAGCATGTTTGGTTGAATTTGGAAATTTACAATTTACACTTTTGTTAGACAATTGCAATATTCTCACAATAAGCTAATTAGGTCAATTGGAGCATTTCTAGCATGTTTGGTTGAAATTGGAAATTTACATTTTTCACTTTTGTCAGACAATTGCAATATTCTCACAATAAGCTAATTAGCTCAATTGGAGCATTTCTAGCATGTTTGGTTGAAATTGGAAATTTACATTTTTCACTTTTGTCAGACAATTGCAATATTCTCACAATAAGCTAATTAGCTCAATTGGAGCATTTCTAGCATGTTTGGTTGAAATTGGAAATTTACATTTTTCAGTTTTGTCAGACGTTTGTAATATTCTCACAATAAGCTAATTAGCTCAATTGGAGCATTTTTAGCATGTTTGGTTGAAATTGGAATTTTACATTTTTCAGTTTTGTCAGACGTTTGTAATATTCTCACAATAAGCTAATTAGCTCAATTGGAGCATTTCTAGCATGTTTGGTTGAAATTGGAAATTTACATTTTTCACTTTTGTCAGACGTTTGTAATATTCTCACAATAAGCTAATTAGCTCAATTGGAGCATTTCTAGCATGTTTGGTTGAAATTGGAAATTTACATTTTTCAGTTTTGTCAGACGTTTGTAATATTCTCACAATAAGCTAATTAGCTCAATTGGAGCATTTCTAGCATGTTTGGTTGAAATTGGAAATTTACATTTTTCACTTTTGTCAGACAATTGCAATATTCTCACAATAAGCTAATTAGCTCAATTGGAGCATTTCTAGCATGTTTGGTTGAAATTGGAAATTTACATTTTTCAGTTTTGTCAGACGTTTGTAATATTCTCACAATAAGCTAATTAGCTCAATTGGAGCATTTCTAGCATGTTTGGTTGAAATTGGAAATTTACATTTTTCAGTTTTGTCAGACGTTTGTAATATTCTCACAATAAGCTAATTAGCTCAATTGGAGCATTTCTAGCATGTTTGGTTGAAATTGGAAATTTACATTTTTCACTTTTGTCAGACGTTTGTAATATTCTCACAATAAGCTAATTAGCTCAATTGGAGCATTTCTAGCATGTTTGGTTGAAATTGGAAATTTACATTTTTCAGTTTTGTCAGACGTTTGTAATATTCTCACAATAAGCTAATTAGCTCAATTGGAGCATTTCTAGCATGTTCGGTTGAAATTGGAAATTTACATTTTTCAGTTTTGTCAGACGTTTGTAATATTATTACAATAAGCTAATTAGCTCAATTAGAGCATTTCTAGCATGTTTGGTTGAAATTGGTAATTTACATTTTTCATGTTTGTCAGACGTTTGTAATATTCTCACAATAAGCTAATTAGCTCAATTGGAGCATTTCTAGCATGTTTGGTTGAAATTGGAAATTTACATTTTTCACTTTTGTCAGACGTTTGTAATATTCTCACAATAAGCTAATTAGCTCAATTGGAGCATTTTTAGCATGTTTGGTTGAAATTGGAAATTAACATTTTTCACTTTTGTCAGACAATTGCAATATTCTCACAATAAGCTAATTGGCTCAATTGGAGCATTTCTAGCATGTTTGGTTGAAATTGGAAATTTACATTTTTCACTTTTGTCAGACGTTTGTAATATTCTCACAATAAGCTAATTAGCTCAATTGGAGCATTTCTAGCATGTTTGGTTGAAATTGGAAATTTACATTTTTCAGTGTTGTCAGACGTTTGTAATATTCTCACAATAAGCTAATTAGCTCAATTGGAGCATTTCTAGCATGTTTGGTTGAAATTGAAAATTTACATTTTTCAGTTTTGTCAGACGTTTGTAATATTCTCACAATAAACTAATTAGCTCAATTGGAGCATTTCTAGCATGTTTGGTTGAAATTGGAAATTTACATTTTTCACTTTTGTCAGACGTTTGTAAAATTCTTACAGTAGGCTTATTTGCGCAATTTGAGCAATTCTAGCATGTTTGGTTGAAATTGGAAATTTACATTTTTCACTTTTCCCAGACAATTGTAATATTCTCACAATAAGCTAATTAGCTCAATTGGAGCATTTCTAGCATGTTTGGTTCAAATTGGAAATTTACATTTTTCACTTTTGTCAGACGTTTGTAATATTCTCACAATAAGCTAATTAGCTCAATTGGAGCATTTCTAGCATGTTTGGTTGAAATTGGAAATTTACATTTTTCAGTTTTGTCAGACGTTTGTAATATTCTCACAATAAGCTAATTAGCTCAATTGGAGCATTTCTAGCATGTTTGGTTGAAAATGGAAATTTACATTTTTCACTTTTGTCAGACAATTGCAATATTCTCACAATAAGCTAATTAGCTCAATTGGAGCATTTCTAGCATGTTTGGTTCAAATTGGAAATTTACATTTTTCACTTTTGTCAGACGTTTGTAATATTCTCACAATAAGCTAATTAGCTCAATTGGAGCATTTCTAGCATGTTTGGTTGAAAATGGAAATTTACATTTTTCACTTTTGTCAGACAATTGCAATATTCTCACAATAAGCTAATTAGCTCAATTGGAGCATTTCTAGCATGTTTGGTTGAAATTGGAAATTTACATTTTTCACTTTTGTCAGACGTTTGTAAAATTCTTACAGTAGGGTTATTTGCGCAATTTGAGCATTTCTAGCATGTTTGGTTGAAATTGGAAATTTAAATTTTTCACTTTTGTCAGACGTTTGTAATATTCTCACAATAAGCTAATTAGCTTAATTGGAGCATTTCTAGCATGTTTGGTTGAAATTGGAAATTTACATTTTTCAGTTTTGTCAGACGTTTGTAAAATTCTTACAGTAGGCTTATTTGCGCAATTTGAGCAATTCTAGCATGTTTAGTTGAAATTGGAAATTTACATTTTTCACTTTTGTCAGACGTTTGTAATATTCTCACAATAAGCTAATTAGCTCAATTGGAGCATTTCTAGCATGTTTGGTTGAAATTGGAAATTTACATTTTTCACTTTTGTCAGACAATTGCAATATTCTCACAATAAGCTAATTAGCTCAATTGGAGCATTTCTAGCATGTTTGGTTGAATTTGGAAATTTACAATTTTCACTTTTGTTAGACAATTGCAATATTCTCACAATAAGCTAATTAGGTCAATTGGAGCATTTCTAGCATGTTTGGTTGAAATTGGAAATTTACATTTTTCACTTTTGTCAGACAATTGCAATATTCTCACAATAAGCTAATTAGCTCAATTGGAGCATTTCTAGCATGTTTGGTTGAAATTGGAAATTTACATTTTTCACTTTTGTCAGACAATTGCAATATTCTCACAATAAGCTAATTAGCTCAATTGGAGCATTTCTAGCATGTTTGGTTGAAATTGGAAATTTACATTTTTCAGTTTTGTCAGACGTTTGTAATATTCTCACAATAAGCTACTTAGCTCAATTGGAGCATTTTTAGCATGTTTGGTTGAAATTGGAAATTTACATTTTTCAGTTTTGTCAGACGTTTGTAATATTCTCACAATAAGCTAATTAGCTCAATTGGAGCATTTCTAGCATGTTTGGTTGAAATTGGAAATTTACATTTTTCACTTTTGTCAGACGTTTGTAATATTCTCACAATAAGCTAATTAGCTCAATTGGAGCATTTCTAGCATGTTTGGTTGAAATTGGAAATTTACATTTTTCAGTTTTGTCAGACGTTTGTAATATTCTCACAATAAGCTAATTAGCTCAATTGGAGCATTTCTAGCATGTTTGGTTGAAATTGGAAATTTACATTTTTCACTTTTGTCAGACAATTGCAATATTCTCACAATAAGCTAATTAGCTCAATTGGAGCATTTCTAGCATGTTTGGTTGAAATTGGAAATTTACATTTTTCAGTGTTGTCAGACGTTTGTAATATTCTCACAATAAGCTAATTAGCTCAATTGGAGCATTTCTAGCATGTTTGGTTGAAATTGGAAATTTACATTTTTCAGTTTTGTCAGACGTTTGTAATATTCTCACAATAAGCTAATTAGCTCAATTGAAGCATTTCTAGCATGTTTGGTTCAAATTGGAAATTTACATTTTTCACTTTTGTCAGACGTTTGTAATATTCTCACAATAAGCTAATTAGCTCAATTGGAGCATTTCTAGCATGTTTGGTTGAAATTGGAAATTTACATTTTTCAGTTTTGTCAGACGTTTGTAATATTCTCACAATAAGCTAATTAGCTCAATTGGAGCATTTCTAGCATGTTTGGTTGAAAATGGAAATTTACATTTTTCACTTTTGTCAGACAATTGCAATATTCTCACAATAAGCTAATTAGCTCAATTGGAGCATTTCTAGCATGTTTGGTTGAAATTGGAAATTTACATTTTTCACTTTTGTCAGACGTTTGTAATATTCTCACAATAAGCTAATTAGCTCAATTGGAGCATTTCTAGCATGTTTGGTTGAAATTGGAAATTTACATTTTTCACTTTTGTCAGACGTTTGTAATATTCTCACAATAAGCTAATTAGCTCAATTGGAGCATTTCTAGCATGTTTGGTTGAAAATGGAAATTTACATTTTTCACTTTTGTCAGACAATTGCAATATTCTCACAATAAGCTAATTAGCTCAATTGGAGCATTTCTAGCATGTTTGGTTGAAATTGGAAATTTACATTTTTCACTTTTGTCAGACGTTTGTAAAATTCTTACAGTAGGCTTATTTGCGCAATTTGAGCATTTCTAGCATGTTTGGTTGAAATTGGAAATTTACATTTTTCACTTTTGTCAGACAATTGCAATATTCTCACAATAAGCTAATTAGCTCAATTGGAGCATTTCTAGCATGTTTGGTTGAAATTGGAAATTTACATTTTTCACTTTTGTCAGACAATTGCAATATTCTCACAATAAGCTAATTAGCTCAATTGAAGCATTTCTAGCATGTTTGGTTGAAATTGGAAATTTACATTTTTCACTTTTGTCAGACAATTGCAATATTCTCACAATAAGCTAAAACGTCTGACAAAACTGAAAAATGTAAATTTCCAATTTCAACCAAACATGCTAGAAATGCTCCAATTGAGCTACTTAGCTTATTGTGAGAATATTACAAACGTCTGACAAAACTGAAAAATGTAAATTTCCAATTTCAACCAAACATGCTAGAAATGCTTCAATTGAGCTAATTAGCTTATTGAGAGAATATTACAAACGTCTGACAAAACTGAAAAATGTAAATTTCCAATTTCAACCAAACATGCTAGAAATGCTCCAATTGAGCTAATTAGCTTATTGTGAGAATATTACAAACGTCTGACAAAAGTGAAAAATGTAAATTTCCAATTTCAACCAAACATGCTAGAAATGCTCCAATTGAGCTAATTAGCTTATTGTGAGAATATTGCAATTGTCTGACAAAAGTGAAAAATGTAAATTTCCAATTTCAACCAAACATGCTAGAAATGCTCCAATTGAGCCAATTAGCTTATTGTGAGAATATTGCAATTGTCTGACAAAAGTGAAAAATGTAAATTTTCAATTTCAACCAAACATGCTAGAAATGCTCCAATTGAGCTAATTAGCTTATTGTGAGAATATTGCAATTGTCTGACAAAAGTGAAAAATGTAAATTTCCAATTTCAACCAAACATGCTAGAAATGCTCCAATTGAGCTACTTAGCTTATTGTGAGAATATTACAAACGTCTGACAAAACTGAAAAATGTAAATTTCCAATTTCAACCAAACATGCTAGAAATGCTTCAATTGAGCTAATTAGCTTATTGAGAGAATATTGCAATTGTCTGACAAAAGTGAAAAATGTAAATTTCCAATTTCAACCAAACATGCTAGAAATGCTCCAATTGAGCTAATTAGCTTATTGTGAGAATATTACAAACATCTGACAAAACTGAAAAATGTAAATTTCCAATTTCAACCAAACATGCTAGAAATGCTCCAATTGAGCTACTTAGCTTATTGTGAGAATATTACAAACTTCTGACAAACATGATAAATGTAAATTTCCAATTTCAACCAAACATGCTAGAAATGCTCTAATTGAGCTAATTAGCTTATTTTGAGAATATTACAAACGTCTGACAAAACTGAAAAATGTAAATTTCCAATTTCAACCAAACATGCTAGAAATGCTCCAATTGAGCTAATTAGCTTATTGTGAGAATATTACAAACTTCTGACAAAACTGAAAAATGTAAATTTCCAATTTCAACCAAACATGCTAGAAATGCTCCAATTGAGCTAATTAGCTTATTGTGAGAATATTGCAATTGTCTGACAAAGGTGAAAAATGTAAATTTCCAATTTCAACCAAACATGCTAGAAATGCTCAAATTGTGCAAATAAGCCTACTGTAAGAATTTTACAAACGTCTGACAAAAGTGAAAAATGTAAATTTCCAATTTCAACCAAACATCCTAGAAATGCTCAAATTGCGCAAATAAGCCTACTGTAAGAAATTTAAAAACGTCTGACAAAAGTGAAAAATGTAAATTTCCAATTTCAACCAAACATGCTAGAAATGCTCCAATTGAGCTAATTAGCTTATTGAGAGAATATTGCAATTGTCTGACAAAAGTGAAAAATGTAAATTTCCAATTTTAACCAAACATGCTAGAAATGCTCCAATTGAGCTAATTAGCTTATTGTGAGAATATTACAAACGTCTGACAAAAGTGAAAAATGTAAATTTCCAATTTTAACCAAACATGCTAGAAAAGCTCCAATTGAGCTAATTAGCTTATTGTGAGAATATTACAAACGTCTGACAAAAGTGAAAAATGTAAATTTCCAATTTCAACCAAACATGCTAGAAATGCTCCAATTGACCTCATTAGCTTATTGAGAGAATATTACAAACGTCTGACAAAAGTGAAAAATGTAAATTTCCAATTTCAACCAAACATGCTAGAAATGCTCCAATTGAGCTAATTAGCTTATTGTGAGAATATTGCAATTGTCTGACAAAAGTGAAAAATGTAAATTTCCAATTTCAACCAAACATGCTAGAAATGCTCCAATTGAGCTAATTAGCTTATTGTGAAAATATTGCAATTGTCTGACAAAAGTGAAAAATGTAAATTTCCAATTTTAACCAAACACGCTAGAAATGCTCCAATTGAGCTAATTAGCTTATTGTGAGAATATTACAAACGTCTGACAAAACTGAAAAATGTAAATTTCGATTTCAACCAAACATGCTAGAAATGCTCCAATTGACCTCATTAGCTTATTGAGAGAATATTACAAACGTCTGACAAAAGTGAAAAATGTAAATTTCCAATTTCAACCAAACATGCTAGAAATGCTCCAATTGAGCTAATTAGCTTATTGTGAGAATATTACAAACGTCTGACAAAACTGAAAAATGTAAATTTCCAATTTCAACCAAACATGCTAGAAATGCTCCAATTGAGCTACTTAGCTTATTGTGAGAAAATTACAAACTTCTGACAAACATGATAAATGTAAATTTCCAATTTCAACCAAACATGCTAGAAATGCTCTAATTGAGCTAATTAGCTTATTTTGAGAATATTACAAACGTCTGACAAAACTGAAAAATGTAAATTTCCAATTTCAACCAAACATGCTAGAAATGCTCCAATTGAGCTAATTAGCTTATTGTGAGAATATTACAAACGTCTGACAAAACTGAAAAATGTAAATTTCCAATTTCAACCAAACATGCTAGAAATGCTCCAATTGAGCTACTTAGCTTATTGTGAGAATATTACAAACTTCTGACAAACATGATAAATGTAAATTTCCAATTTCAACCAAACATGCTAGAAATGCTCTAATTGAGCTAATTAGCTTATTTTGAGAATATTACAAACGTCTGACAAAACTGAAAAATGTAAATTTCCAATTTCAACCAAACATGCTAGAAATGCTCCAATTGAGCTAATTAGCTTATTGTGAGAATATTACAAACTTCTGACAAAACTGAAAAATGTAAATTTCCAATTTCAACCAAACATGCTAGAAATGCTCCAATTGAGCTAATTAGCTTATTGTGAGAATATTGCAATTGTCTGACAAAGGTGAAAAATGTAAATTTCCAATTTCAACCAAACATGCTAGAAATGCTCAAATTGTGCAAATAAGCCTACTGTAAGAATTTTACAAACGTCTGACAAAAGTGAAAAATGTAAATTTCCAATTTCAACCAAACATCCTAGAAATGCTCAAATTGCGCAAATAAGCCTACTGTAAGAAATTTAAAAACGTCTGACAAAAGTGAAAAATGTAAATTTCCAATTTCAACCAAACATGCTAGAAATGCTCCAATTGAGCTAATTAGCTTATTGAGAGAATATTGCAATTGTCTGACAAAAGTGAAAAATGTAAATTTCCAATTTTAACCAAACATGCTAGAAATGCTCCAATTGAGCTAATTAGCTTATTGTGAGAATATTACAAACGTCTGACAAAAGTGAAAAATGTAAATTTCCAATTTTAACCAAACATGCTAGAAAAGCTCCAATTGAGCTAATTAGCTTATTGTGAGAATATTACAAACGTCTGACAAAAGTGAAAAATGTAAATTTCCAATTTCAACCAAACATGCTAGAAATGCTCCAATTGACCTCATTAGCTTATTGAGAGAATATTACAAACGTCTGACAAAAGTGAAAAATGTAAATTTCCAATTTCAACCAAACATGCTAGAAATGCTCCAATTGAGCTAATTAGCTTATTGTGAGAATATTGCAATTGTCTGACAAAAGTGAAAAATGTAAATTTCCAATTTCAACCAAACATGCTAGAAATGCTCCAATTGAGCTAATTAGCTTATTGTGAAAATATTGCAATTGTCTGACAAAAGTGAAAAATGTAAATTTCCAATTTTAACCAAACACGCTAGAAATGCTCCAATTGAGCTAATTAGCTTATTGTGAGAATATTACAAACGTCTGACAAAACTGAAAAATGTAAATTTCCAATTTCAACCAAACATGCTAGAAATGCTCCAATTGAGCTACTTAGCTTATTGTGAGAATATTACAAACGTCTGACAAAACTGAAAAATGTAAAGTTCCAATTTCAACCAAACATGCTAGAAATGCTTCAATTGAGCTAATTAGCTAATTGAGAGAATATTGCAATTGTCTGACAAAAGTGAAAAATGTAAATTTCCAATTTCAACCAAACATGCTAGAAATGCTCCAATTGAGCTAATTAGCTTATTGTGAGAATATTACAAACGTCTGACAAAACTGAAAAATGTAAATTTCCAATTTCAACCAAACATGCTAGAAATGCTCCAATTGAGCTACTTAGCTTATTGTGAGAAAATTACAAACTTCTGACAAACATGATAAATGTAAATTTCCAATTTCAACCAAACATGCTAGAAATGCTCTAATTGAGCTAATTAGCTTATTTTGAGAATATTACAAACGTCTGACAAAACTGAAAAATGTAAATTTCCAATTTCAACCAAACATGCTAGAAATGCTCCAATTGAGCTAATTAGCTTATTGTGAGAATATTACAAACGTCTGACAACACTGAAAAATGTAAATTTCCAATTTCAACCAAACATGCTAGAAATGCTCCAATTGAGCTAATTAGCTTATTGTGAGAATATTACAAACGTCTGACAAAAGTGAAAAATGTAAATTTCCAATTTCAACCAAACATGCTAGAAATGCTCCAATTGAGCTAATTAGCTTATTGTGAGAATATTGCAATTGTCTGACAAAGGTGAAAAATGTAAATTTCCAATTTCAACCAAACATGGTAGAAATGCTCAAATTGTGCAAATAAGCCTACTGTAAGAACTTTACAAACGTCTGACAAAAGTGAAAAATGTAAATTTCCAATTTCAACCAAACATGCTAGAAATGCTCCAATTGAGCTAATTAGCTTATTGAGAGAATATTGCAATTGTCTGACAAAAGTGAAAAATGGAAATTTCCAATTTCAACCAAACATGCTAGAAATGCTCCAATTGGGCTCATTAGCTTATTGTTAGAATATTACAAACGTCTGACAAAACTGAAAAATGTAAATTTCCATTTTCAACCAAACATCCTAGAAATGCTCAAATTGCGCAAATAAGCCTACTGTAAGAAATTTAAAAACGTCTGACAAAAGTGAAAAATGTAAAATTCCAATTTCAACCAAACATGCTAGAAATGCTCCAATTGAGCTAATTAGCTTATTGTGAGAATATTACAAACGTCTGACAAAAGTGAAAAATGTAAATTTCCAATTTCAACCAAACATGCTAAAAATGCTCCAATTGAGCTAATTAGCTTATTGAGAGAATATTGCAATTGTCTGACAAAAGTGAAAAATGTAAAATTCCAATTTTAACCAAACATGCTAGAAAAGCTCCAATTGAGCTAATTAGCTTATTGTGAGAATATTACAAACGTCTGACAAAAGTGAAAAATGTAAATTTCCAATTTCAACCAAACATGCTAGAAATGCTCCAATTGAGCTCATTAGCTTATTGAGAGAATATTACAAACGTCTGACAAAAGTGAAAAATGTAAATGTCCAATTTCAACCAAACATGCTAGAAATGCTCCAATTGAACTAATTAGCTTATTGTGAGAATATTGCAATTGTCTGACAAAAGTGAAAAATGTAAATTTCCAATTTCAACCAAACATGCTAGAAATGCTCCAATTGAGCTAATTAGCTTATTGTGAGAATATTGCAATTGTCTGACAAAAGTGAAAAATGTAAATTTCCAATTTCAACCAAACATGCTAGAAATGCTCCAATTGAGCTAATTAGCTTATTGTGAGAATATTGCAATTGTCTGACAAAGGTGAAAAATGTAAATTTCCAATTTCAACCAAACATGCTAGAAATGCTCCAATTGAGCTAATTAGCTTATTGTGAGAATATTACAAACGTCTGACAAAACTGAAAAATGTAAATTTCCAATTTCAACCAAACATGCTAGAAATGCTCCAATTGAGCTAATTAGCTTATTGTGAGAATATTACAAACGTCTGACAAAAGTGAAAAATGTAAATTTCCAATTTCAACCAAACACGCTAGAAATGCTCCAATTGAGCTAATTAGCTTATTGTGAAAATATTGCAATTGTCTGACAAAAGTGAAAAATGTAAATTTCCAATTTCAACCAAACATGCTAGAAATGCTCCAATTGAGCTAATTAGCTTATTGTGAGAATATTACAAACGTCTGACAAAACTGAAAAATGTAAATTTCCAATTTCAACCAAACATGCTAGAAATGCTCCTATTGAGCTACTTAGCTTATTGTGAGAATATTACAAACGTCTGACAAAACTGAAAAATGTAAACTTCCAATTTCAACCAAACATGCTAGAAATGCTTCAATTGAGCTAATTAGCTTATTGAGAGAATATTGATATTGTCTGACAAAAGTGAAAAATGTAAATTTCCAATTTCAACCAAACATGCTAGAAATGCTCCAATTGAGCTAATTAGCTTATTGTGAGAATATTGCAATTGTCTGACAAAAGTGAAAAATGTAAATTTCCAATTTCAACCAAACATGCTAGAAATGCTCCAATTGAGCTAATTAGCTTATTGTGAGAATATTGCAATTGTCTGACAAAAGTGAAAAATTTAAATTTCCAATTTCAACCAAACATGCTAGAAATGCTCCAATTGAGCTAATTAGCTTATTGTGAGAATATTGCAATTGTCTGACAAAAGTGAAAAATGTAAATTGCCAATTTCATCCAAACATGCTAGAAATGCTCCAATTGAGCTAATTAGCTTATTGTGAGAATATTACAAACGTCTGACAAAACTGAAAAATGTAAATTTCCAATTTCAACCAAACATGCTAGAAATGCTCCAATTGAGCTAATTAGCTTATTGTGAGAATATTACAAACGTCTGACAAAACTGAAAAATTTAAATTTCCATATTCAACCAAACATGCTAGAAATGCTCCAATTGAGCTAATTAGCTTATTGTGAGAATATTACAAACGTCTGACAAAAGTGAAAAATGTAAATTTCCAATTTCAACCAAACATGCTAGAAATGCTCCAATTGAGCTAATTAGCTTATTGTGAGAATATTGCAATTGTCTGACAAAAGTGAAAAATGTAAATTTTCAATTTCAACCAAACATGCTAGAAATGCTCCAATTGAGCTAATTAGCTTATTGTGAGAATATTGCAATTGTCTGACAAAAGTGAAAAATGTAAATTCCCAATTTCAACCAAACATGCTAGAAATGCTCCAATTGAGCTAATTAGCTTATTGTGAGAATATTACAAACGTCTGACAACACTGAAAAATGTAAATTTCCAATTTCAACCAAACACGCTAGAAATGCTCCAATTGAGCTAATTAGCTTATTGTGAGAATATTACAAACGTCTGACAAAACTGAAAAATGTAAATTTCCAATTTCAACCAAACATGCTAGAAATGCTCCAATTGAGCTACTTAGCTTATTGTGAGAATATTACAAACGTCTGACAAAACTGAAAAATGTAAATTTCCAATTTCAACCAAACATGCTAGAAATGCTCCAATTGAGCTAAATAGCTTATTGAGAGAATATTGCAATTGTCTGACAAAAGTGAAAAATGTAAATTTCCAATTTCAACCAAACATGCTAGAAATGCTCCAATTGAGCTAATTAGCTTATTGTGAGAATATTGCAATTGTCTGACAAAAGTGAAAAATGTAAATTTCCAATTTCAACCAAACATGCTAGAAAAGCTCCAATTGAGCTAATTAGCTTATTGTGAGAATATTACAAACGTCTGACAAAAGTGAAAAATGTAAATTTCCAATTTCAACCAAACATGCTAGAAATGCTCCAATTGAGCTCATTAGCTTATTGAGAGAATATTACAAACGTCTGACAAAACTGAAAAATGTAAACTTCCAATTTCAACCAAACATGCTAGAAATGCTCCAATTGAGCTAATTAGCTTATTGTGAGAATATTGCAATTGTCTGACAAAAGTGAAAAATGTAAATTTCCAATTTTAACCAAACATGCTAGAAATGCTCCAATTGAGCTAATTAGCTTATTGTGAGAATATTACAAACGTCTGACAAAAGTGAAAAATGTAAATTTCCAATTTCAACCAAACATGGTAGAAATGCTCCAATTGAGCTAATTAGCTTATTGTGAGAATATTGCAATTGTCTGACAAAAGTGAAAAATGTAAATTTCCAATTTCAACCAAACATGCTAGAAATGCTCCAATTGAGCTAATTAGCTTATTGTGAGAATATTGCAATTGTCTGACAAAACTGAAAAATGTAAATTTCCAATTTCAACCAAACATGCTAGAAATGCTCCAATTGAGCTAATTAGCTTATTGTGAGAATATTGCAATTGTCTGACAAAAGTGAAAAATGTAAATTGCCAATTTCATCCAAACATGCTAGAAATGCTCTAATTGAGCTAATTAGCTTATTGTGAGAATATTACAAACGTCTGACAAAACTGAAAAATGTAAATTTCCAATTTCAACCAAACATGCTAGAAATGCTCTAATTGAGCTAATTAGCTTATTTTGAGAATATTACAAACGTCTGACAAAACTGAAAAATGTAAATTTCCAATTTCAACCAAACATGCTAGAAATGCTCCAATTGAGCTAATTAGCTTATTGTGAGAATATTACAAACGTCTGACAAAACTGAAAAATGTAAATTTCCAATTTCAACCAAACATGCTAGAAATGCTCCAATTGAGCTAATTAGCTTATTGTGAGAATATTACAAACGTCTGACAACACTGAAAAATGTAAATTTCCAATTTCAACCAAACATGCTAGAAATGCTCCAATTGAGCTAATTAGCTTATTGTGAGAATATTACAAACGTCTGACAAAACTGAAAAATGTAAATTTCCAATTTCAACCAAACATGCTAGAAATGCTCCAATTGAGCTAATTAGCTTATTGTGAGAATATTGCAATTGTCTGACAAAGGTGAAAAATGTAAATTTCCAATTTCAACCAAACATGCTAGAAATGCTCAAATTGTGCAAATAAGCCTACTGTAAGAATTTTACAAACGTCTGACAAAAGTGAAAAATGTAAATTTCCAATTTCAACCAAACATGCTAGAAATGCTCCAATTGAGCTAATTAGCTTATTGAGAGAA
Source organism: Watersipora subatra (assembly GCF_963576615.1). Taxonomy (NCBI): domain Eukaryota; kingdom Metazoa; phylum Bryozoa; class Gymnolaemata; order Cheilostomatida; family Watersiporidae; genus Watersipora; species Watersipora subatra. Next base: position 567,871 of record NW_027045321.1, read on the forward strand.
TATTGCAATTGTCTGACAAAAGTGAAAAATGTAAATTTCCAATTTCAACCAAACATGCTAGAAATGCTCCAATTGGGCTCATTAGCTTATTGTGAGAATATTACAAACGTCTGACAAAACTGAAAAATGTAAATTTCCATTTTCAACCAAACATCCTAGAAATGCTCAAATTGCGCAAATAAGCCTACTGTAAGAAATTTAAAAACGTCTGACGAAAGTGAAAAATGTAAATTTCCAATTTCAACCAAACATGCTAAAAATGCTCCAATTGAGCTAATTAGCTTATTGTGAGAATATTGCAATTGTCTGACAAAAGTGGAAAATGTAAATTTCCAATTTCAACCAAACATGCTAGAAATGCTCCAATTGAGCTAATTAGCTTATTGTGAGAATATTACAAACGTCTGACAAAACTGAAAAATGTAAATTTCCAATTTCAACCAAACACGCTAGAAATGCTCCAATTGAGCTAATTAGCTTATTGTGAGAATATTACAAACGTCTGACAAAAGTGAAAAATGTAAATTTCCAATTTCAACCAAACACGCTAGAAATGCTCCAATTGAGCTAATTAGCTTATTGTGAAAATATTGCAATTGTCTGACAAAAGTGAAAAATGTAAATTTCCAATTTCAACCAAACATGCTAGAAATGCTCCAATTGAGCTAATTAGCTTATTGTGAGAATATTACAAACGTCTGACAAAACTGAAAAATTTAAATTTCCATATTCAACCAAACATGCTAGAAATGCTCCAATTGAGCTAATTAGCTTATTGTGAGAATATTACAAACGTCTGACAAAAGTGAAAAATGTAAATTTCCAATTTCAACCAAACATGCTAGAAATGCTCCAATTGAGCTAATTAGCTTATTGTGAGAATATTGCAATTGTCTGACAAAAGTGAAAAATGTAAATTTTCAATTTCAACCAAACATGCTAGAAATGCTCCAATTGAGCTAATTAGCTTATTGTGAGAATATTGCAATTGTCTGACAAAAGTGAAAAATGTAAATTCCCAATTTCAACCAAACACGCTAGAAATGCTCCAATTGAGCTAATTAGCTTATTGTGAGAATATTACAAACGTCTGACAAAACTGAAAAATGTAAATTTCCAATTTCAACCAAACATGCTAGAAATGCTCCAATTGAGCTACTTAGCTTATTGTGAGAATATTACAAACGTCTGACAAAAGTGAAAAATGTAAATTTCCAATTTCAACCAAACATGCTAGAAATGCTCCAATTGAGCTAAATAGCTTATTGAGAGAATATTGCAATTGTCTGACAAAAGTGAAAAATGTAAATTTCCAATTTCAACCAAACATGCTAGAAATGCTCCAATTGAGCTAATTAGCTTATTGTGAGAATATTGCAATTGTCTGACAAAAGTGAAAAATGTAAATTTCCAATTTCAACCAAACATGCTAGAAATGCTCCAATTGAGCTCATTAGCTTATTGAGAGAATATTACAAACGTCTGACAAAACTGAAAAATGTAAACTTCCAATTTCAACCAAACATGCTAGAAATGCTCCAATTGAGCTAATTAGCTTATTGTGAGAATATTGCAATTGTCTGACAAAAGTGAAAAATGTAAATTTCCAATTTTAACCAAACATGCTAGAAAAGCTCCAATTGAGCTAATTAGCTTATTGTGAGAATATTACAAACGTCTGACAAAAGTGAAAAATGTAAATTTCCAATTTCAACCAAACATGCTAGAAATGCTCCAATTGAGCTAATTAGCTTATTGAGAGAATAATACAAACGTCTGACAAAAGTGAAAAATGTAAATTTCCAATTTCAACCAAACATGCTAGAAATGCTCAAATTGAGCTAATTAGCTTATTGTGAGAATATTGCAATTGTCTGACAAAAGTGAAAAATGTAAATTTCCAATTTCAACCAAACATGCTAGAAATGCTCCAATTGAGCTAATTAGCTTATTGTGAGAATATTACAAACGTCTGACAAAACTGAAAAATGTAAATTTCCAATTTCAACCAAACATGCTAGAAATGCTCCAATTGAGCTAATTAGCTTATTGTGAGAATATTGCAATTGTCTGACAAAGGTGAAAAATGTAAATTTCCAATTTCAACCAAACATGCTAGAAATGCTCAAATTGTGCAAATAAGCCTACTGTAAGAATTTTACAAACGTCTGACAAAAGTGAAAAATGTAAATTTCCAATTTCAACCAAACATGCTAGAAATGCTCCAATTGAGCTAATTAGCTTATTGAGAGAATATTGCAATTGTCTGACAAAAGTGAAAAATGTAAATTTCCAATTTCAACCAAACATGCTAGAAATGCTCCAATTGGGCTCATTAGCTTATTGTGAGAATATTACAAACGTCTGACAAAACTGAAAAATGTAAATTTCCATTTTCAACCAAACATCCTAGAAATGCTCAAATTGCGCAAATAAGCCTACTGTAAGAAATTTAAAAACGTCTGACGAAAGTGAAAAATGTAAATTTCCAATTTCAACCAAACATGCTAAAAATGCTCCAATTGAGCTAATTAGCTTATTGTGAGAATATTGCAATTGTCTGACAAAGGTGAAAAATGTAAATTTCCAATTTCAACCAAACATGCTAGAAATGCTCCAATTGAGCTAATTAGCTTATTGTGAGAATATTACAAACGTCTGACAAAACTGAAAAATGTAAATTTCCAATTTCAACCAAACATGCTAGAAATGCTCCAATTGAGCTAATTAGCTTATTGTGAGAATATTACAAACGTCTGACAAAAGTGAAAAATGTAAATTTCCAATTTCAACCAAACACGCTAGAAATGCTCCAATTGAGCTAATTAGCTTATTGTGAAAATATTGCAATTGTCTGACAAAAGTGAAAAATGTAAATTTCCAATTTCAACCAAACATGCTAGAAATGCTCCAATTGAGCTAATTAGCTTATTGTGAGAATATTACAAACGTCTGACAAAACTGAAAAATGTAAATTTCCAATTTCAACCAAACATGCTAGAAATGCTCCTATTGAGCTACTTAGCTTATTGTGAGAATATTACAAACGTCTGACAAAACTGAAAAATGTAAACTTCCAATTTCAACCAAACATGCTAGAAATGCTTCAATTGAGCTAATTAGCTTATTGAGAGAATATTGATATTGTCTGACAAAAGTGAAAAATGTAAATTTCCAATTTCAACCAAACATGCTAGAAATGCTCCAATTGAGCTAATTAGCTTATTGTGAGAATATTGCAATTGTCTGACAAAAGTGAAAAATGTAAATTTCCAATTTCAACCAAGCATGCTAGAAATGCTCCAATTGAGCTAATTAGCTTATTGTGAGAATATTGCAATTGTCTGACAAAAGTGAAAAATTTAAATTTCCAATTTCAACCAAACATGCTAGAAATGCTCCAATTGAGCTAATTAGCTTATTGTGAGAATATTGCAATTGTCTGACAAAAGTGAAAAATGTAAATTGCCAATTTCATCCAAACATGCTAGAAATGCTCCAATTGAGCTAATTAGCTTATTGTGAGAATATTACAAACGTCTGACAAAACTGAAAAATGTAAATTTCCAATTTCAACCAAACATGCTAGAAATGCTCCAATTGAGCTAATTAGCTTATTGTGAGAATATTACAAACGTCTGACAAAACTGAAAAATTTAAATTTCCATATTCAACCAAACATGCTAGAAATGCTCCAATTGAGCTAATTAGCTTATTGTGAGAATATTACAAACGTCTGACAAAAGTGAAAAATGTAAATTTCCAATTTCAACCAAACATGCTAGAAATGCTCCAATTGAGCTAATTAGCTTATTGTGAGAATATTGCAATTGTCTGACAAAAGTGAAAAATGTAAATTTTCAATTTCAACCAAACATGCTAGAAATGCTCCAATTGAGCTAATTAGCTTATTGTGAGAATATTGCAATTGTCTGACAAAAGTGAAAAATGTAAATTCCCAATTTCAACCAAACATGCTAGAAATGCTCCAATTGAGCTAATTAGCTTATTGTGAGAATATTACAAACGTCTGACAACACTGAAAAATGTAAATTTCCAATTTCAACCAAACACGCTAGAAATGCTCCAATTGAGCTAATTAGCTTATTGTGAGAATATTACAAACGTCTGACAAAACTGAAAAATGTAAATTTCCAATTTCAACCAAACATGCTAGAAATGCTCCAATTGAGCTACTTAGCTTATTGTGAGAATATTACAAACGTCTGACAAAACTGAAAAATGTAAATTTCCAATTTCAACCAAACATGCTAGAAATGCTCCAATTGAGCTAAATAGCTTATTGAGAGAATATTGCAATTGTCTGACAAAAGTGAAAAATGTAAATTTCCAATTTCAACCAAACATGCTAGAAATGCTCCAATTGAGCTAATTAGCTTATTGTGAGAATATTGCAATTGTCTGACAAAAGTGAAAAATGTAAATTTCCAATTTCAACCAAACATGCTAGAAAAGCTCCAATTGAGCTAATTAGCTTATTGTGAGAATATTACAAACGTCTGACAAAAGTGAAAAATGTAAATTTCCAATTTCAACCAAACATGCTAGAAATGCTCCAATTGAGCTCATTAGCTTATTGAGAGAATATTACAAACGTCTGACAAAACTGAAAAATGTAAACTTCCAATTTCAACCAAACATGCTAGAAATGCTCCAATTGAGCTAATTAGCTTATTGTGAGAATATTACAAACGTCTGACAAAAGTGAAAAATGTAAATTTCCAATTTCAACCAAACATGGTAGAAATGCTCCAATTGAGCTAATTAGCTTATTGTGAGAATATTGCAATTGTCTGACAAAAGTGAAAAATGTAAATTTCCAATTTCAACCAAACATGCTAGAAATGCTCCAATTGAGCTAATTAGCTTATTGTGAGAATATTGCAATTGTCTGACAAAACTGAAAAATGTAAATTTCAAATTTCAACCAAACATGCTAGAAATGCTCCAATTGAGCTAATTAGCTTATTGTGAGAATATTGCAATTGTCTGACAAAAGTGAAAAATGTAAATTGCCAATTTCATCCAAACATGCTAGAAATGCTCTAATTGAGCTAATTAGCTTATTGTGAGAATATTACAAACGTCTGACAAAACTGAAAAATGTAAATTTCCAATTTCAACCAAACATGCTAGAAATGCTCTAATTGAGCTAATTAGCTTATTTTGAGAATATTACAAACGTCTGACAAAACTGAAAAATGTAAATTTCCAATTTCAACCAAACATGCTAGAAATGCTCCAATTGAGCTAATTAGCTTATTGTGAGAATATTACAAACGTCTGACAAAACTGAAAAATGTAAATTTCCAATTTCAACCAAACATGCTAGAAATGCTCCAATTGAGCTAATTAGCTTATTGTGAGAATATTACAAACGTCTGACAACACTGAAAAATGTAAATTTCCAATTTCAACCAAACATGCTAGAAATGCTCCAATTGAGCTAATTAGCTTATTGTGAGAATATTACAAACGTCTGACAAAACTGAAAAATGTAAATTTCCAATTTCAACCAAACATGCTAGAAATGCTCCAATTGAGCTAATTAGCTTATTGTGAGAATATTGCAATTGTCTGACAAAGGTGAAAAATGTAAATTTCCAATTTCAACCAAACATGCTAGAAATGCTCAAATTGTGCAAATAAGCCTACTGTAAGAATTTTACAAACGTCTGACAAAAGTGAAAAATGTAAATTTCCAATTTCAACCAAACATGCTAGAAATGCTCCAATTGAGCTAATTAGCTTATTGAGAGAATATTGCAATTGTCTGACAAAAGTGAAAAATGTAAATTTCCAATTTCAACCAAACATGCTAGAAATGCTCCAATTGGGCTCATTAGCTTATTGTGAGAATATTACAAACGTCTGACAAAACTGAAAAATGTAAATTTCCATTTTCAACCAAACATCCTAGAAATGCTCGAATTGCGCAAATAAGCCTACTGTAAGAAATTTAAAAACGTCTGACGAAAGTGAAAAATGTAAATTTCCAATTTCAACCAAACATGCTAAAAATGCTCCAATTGAGCTAATTAGCTTATTGTGAGAATATTGCAATTGTCTGACAAAAGTGGAAAATGTAAATTTCCAATTTCAACCAAACATGCTAGAAATGCTCCAATTGAGCTAATTAGCTTATTGTGAGAATATTACAAACGTCTACAAAACTGAAAAATGTAAATTTCCAATTTCAACCAAACACGCTAGAAATGCTCCAATTGAGCTAATTAGCTTATTGTGAGAATATTACAAACGTCTGACAAAAGTGAAAAATGTAAATTTCCAATTTCAACCAAACACGCTAGAAATGCTCCAATTGAGCTAATTAGCTTATTGTGAAAATATTGCAATTGTCTGACAAAAGTGAAAAATGTAAATTTCCAATTTCAACCAAACATGCTAGAAATGCTCCAATTGAGCTAATTAGCTTATTGTGAGAATATTACAAACGTCTGACAAAACTGAAAAATGTAAATTTCCAATTTCAACCAAACATGCTAGAAATGCTCCTATTGAGCTACTTAGCTTATTGTGAGAATATTACAAACGTCTGACAAAACTGAAAAATGTAAACTTCCAGTTTCAACCGAACATGCTAGAAATGCTTCAATTGAGCTAATTAGCTTATTGAGAGAATATTGATATTGTCTGACAAAAGTGAAAAATGTAAATTTCCAATTTCAACCAAACATGCTAGAAATGCTCCATTTGAGCTAATTAGCTTATTGTGAGAATATTGCAATTGTCTGACAAAAGTGAAAAATGTAAATTTCCAATTTCAACCAAACATGCTAGAAATGCTCCAATTGAGCTAATTAGCTTATTGTGAGAATATTGCAATTGTCTGACAAAAGTGAAAAATTTAAATTTCCAATTTCAACCAAACATGCTAGAAATGCTCCAATTGAGCTAATTAGCTTATTGTGAGAATATTGCAATTGTCTGACAAAAGTGAAAAATGTAAATTGCCAATTTCATCCAAACATGCTAGAAATGCTCCAATTGAGCTAATTAGTTTATTGTGAGAATATTACAAACGTCTGACAAAACTGAAAAATGTAAATTTCCAATTTCAACCAAACATGCTAGAAATGCTCCAATTGAGCTAATTAGCTTATTGTGAGAATATTACAAACGTCTGACAAAACTGAAAAATTTAAATTTCCATATTCAACCAAACATGCTAGAAATGCTCCAATTGAGCTAATTAGCTTATTGTGAGAATATTACAAACGTCTGACAAAAGTGAAAAATGTAAATTTCCAATTTCAACCAAACATGCTAGAAATGCTCCAATTGAGCTAATTAGCTTATTGTGAGAATATTGCAATTGTCTGACAAAAGTGAAAAATGTAAATTTTCAATTTCAACCAAACATGCTAGAAATGCTCCAATTGAGCTAATTAGCTTATTGTGAGAATATTGCAATTGTCTGACAAAAGTGAAAAATGTAAATTCCCAATTTCAACCAAACACGCTAGAAATGCTCCAATTGAGCTAATTAGCTTATTGTGAGAATATTACAAACGTCTGACAAAACTGAAAAATGTAAATTTCCAATTTCAACCAAACATGCTAGAAATGCTCCAATTGAGCTACTTAGCTTATTGTGAGAATATTACAAACGTCTGACAAAAGTGAAAAATGTAAATTTCCAATTTCAACCAAACATGCTAGAAATGCTCCAATTGAGCTAAATAGCTTATTGAGAGAATATTGCAATTGTCTGACAAAAGTGAAAAATGTAAATTTCCAATTTCAACCAAACATGCTAGAAATGCTCCAATTGAGCTAATTAGCTTATTGTGAGAATATTGCAATTGTCTGACAAAAGTGAAAAATGTAAATTTCCAATTTCAACCAAACATGCTAGAAATGCTCCAATTGAGCTCATTAGCTTATTGAGAGAATATTACAAACGTCTGACAAAACTGAAAAATGTAAACTTCCAATTTCAACCAAACATGCTAGAAATGCTCCAATTGAGCTAATTAGCTTATTGTGAGAATATTGCAATTGTCTGACAAAAGTGAAAAATGTAAATTTCCAATTTTAACCAAACATGCTAGAAAAGCTCCAATTGAGCTAATTAGCTTATTGTGAGAATATTACAAACGTCTGACAAAAGTGAAAAATGTAAATTTCCAATTTCAACCAAACATGCTAGAAATGCTCCAATTGAGCTAATTAGCTTATTGAGAGAATAATACAAACGTCTGACAAAAGTGAAAAATGTAAATTTCCAATTTCAACCAAACATGCTAGAAATGCTCAAATTGAGCTAATTAGCTTATTGTGAGAATATTGCAATTGTCTGACAAAAGTGAAAAATGTAAATTTCCAATTTCAACCAAACATGCTAGAAATGCTCCAATTGAGCTAATTAGCTTATTGTGAGAATATTACAAACGTCTGACAAAACTGAAAAATGTAAATTTCCAATTTCAACCAAACATGCTAGAAATGCTCCAATTGAGCTAATTAGCTTATTGTGAGAATATTGCAATTGTCTGACAAAGGTGAAAAATGTAAATTTCCAATTTCAACCAAACATGCTAGAAATGCTCAAATTGTGCAAATAAGCCTACTGTAAGAATTTTACAAACGTCTGACAAAAGTGAAAAATGTAAATTTCCAATTTCAACCAAACATGCTAGAAATGCTCCAATTGAGCTAATTAGCTTATTGAGAGAATATTGCAATTGTCTGACAAAAGTGAAAAATGTAAATTTCCAATTTCAACCAAACATGCTAGAAATGCTCCAATTGGGCTCATTAGCTTATTGTGAGAATATTACAAACGTCTGACAAAACTGAAAAATGTAAATTTCCATTTTCAACCAAACATCCTAGAAATGCTCAAATTGCGCAAATAAGCCTACTGTAAGAAATTTAAAAACGTCTGACGAAAGTGAAAAATGTAAATTTCCAATTTCAACCAAACATGCTAAAAATGCTCCAATTGAGCTAATTAGCTTATTGTGAGAATATTGCAATTGTCTGACAAAAGTGGAAAATGTAAATTTCCAATTTCAACCAAACATGCTAGAAATGCTCCAATTGAGCTAATTAGCTTATTGTGAGAATATTACAAACGTCTGACAAAACTGAAAAATGTAAATTTCCAATTTCAACCAAACACGCTAGAAATGCTCCAATTGAGCTAATTAGCTTATTGTGAGAATATTACAAACGTCTGACAAAAGTGAAAAATGTAAATTTCCAATTTCAACCAAACACGCTAGAAATGCTCCAATTGAGCTAATTAGCTTATTGTGAAAATATTGCAATTGTCTGACAAAAGTGAAAAATGTAAATTTCCAATTTCAACCAAACATGCTAGAAATGCTCCAATTGAGCTAATTAGCTTATTGTGAGAATATTACAAACGTCTGACAAAACTGAAAAATGTAAATTTCCAATTTCAACCAAACATGCTAGAAATGCTCCTATTGAGCTACTTAGCTTATTGTGAGAATATTACAAACGTCTGACAAAACTGAAAAATGTAAACTTCCAGTTTCAACCGAACATGCTAGAAATGCTTCAATTAAGCTAATTAGCTTATTGAGAGAATATTGATATTGTCTGACAAAAGTGAAAAATGTAAATTTCCAATTTCAACCAAACATGCTAGAAATGCTCCATTTGAGCTAATTAGCTTATTGTGAGAATATTGCAATTGTCTGACAAAAGTGAAAAATGTAAATTTCCAATTTCAACCAAACATGCTAGAAATGCTCCAATTGAGCTAATTAGCTTATTGTGAGAATATTGCAATTGTCTGACAAAAGTGAAAAATTTAAATTTCCAATTTCAACCAAACATGCTAGAAATGCTCCAATTGAGCTAATTAGCTTATTGTGAGAATATTGCAATTGTCTGACAAAAGTGAAAAATGTAAATTGCCAATTTCATCCAAACATGCTAGAAATGCTCCAATTGAGCTAATTAGTTTATTGTGAGAATATTACAAACGTCTGACAAAACTGAAAAATGTAAATTTCCAATTTCAACCAAACATGCTAGAAATGCTCCAATTGAGCTAATTAGCTTATTGTGAGAATATTACAAACGTCTGACAAAACTGAAAAATTTAAATTTCCATATTCAACCAAACATGCTAGAAATGCTCCAATTGAGCTAATTAGCTTATTGTGAGAATATTACAAACGTCTGACAAAAGTGAAAAATGTAAATTTCCAATTTCAACCAAACATGCTAGAAATGCTCCAATTGAGCTAATTAGCTTATTGTGAGAATATTGCAATTGTCTGACAAAAGTGAAAAATGTAAATTTTCAATTTCAACCAAACATGCTAGAAATGCTCCAATTGAGCTAATTAGCTTATTGTGAGAATATTGCAATTGTCTGACAAAAGTGAAAAATGTAAATTCCCAATTTCAACCAAACACGCTAGAAATGCTCCAATTGAGCTAATTAGCTTATTGTGAGAATATTACAAACGTCTGACAAAACTGAAAAATGTAAATTTCCAATTTCAACCAAACATGCTAGAAATGCTCCAATTGAGCTACTTAGCTTATTGTGAGAATATTACAAACGTCTGACAAAAGTGAAAAATGTAAATTTCCAATTTCAACCAAACATGCTAGAAATGCTCCAATTGAGCTAAATAGCTTATTGAGAGAATATTGCAATTGTCTGACAAAAGTGAAAAATGTAAATTTCCAATTTCAACCAAACATGCTAGAAATGCTCCAATTGAGCTAATTAGCTTATTGTGAGAATATTGCAATTGTCTGACAAAAGTGAAAAATGTAAATTTCCAATTTCAACCAAACATGCTAGAAATGCTCCAATTGAGCTCATTAGCTTATTGAGAGAATATTACAAACGTCTGACAAAACTGAAAAATGTAAACTTCCAATTTCAACCAAACATGCTAGAAATGCTCCAATTGAGCTAATTAGCTTATTGTGAGAATATTGCAATTGTCTGACAAAAGTGAAAAATGTAAATTTCCAATTTTAACCAAACATGCTAGAAAAGCTCCAATTGAGCTAATTAGCTTATTGTGAGAATATTACAAACGTCTGACAAAAGTGAGAAATGTAAATTTCCAATTTCAACCAAACATGCTAGAAATGCTCCAATTGAGCTAATTAGCTTATTGAGAGAATATTACAAACGTCTGACAAAAGTGAAAAATGTAAATTTCCAATTTCAACCAAACATGCTAGAAATGCTCAAATTGAGCTAATTAGCTTATTGTGAGAATATTGCAATTGTCTGACAAAAGTGAAAAATGTAAATTTCCAATTTCAACCAAACATGCTAGAAATGCTCCAATTGAGCTAATTAGCTTATTGTGAGAATATTGCAATTGTCTGACAAAACTGAAAAATGTAAATTTCCAATTTCAACCAAACATGCTAGAAATGCTCCAATTGAGCTAATTAGCTTATTGTGAGAATATTGCAATTGTCTGACAAAAGTGAAAAATGTAAATTTCCAATTTCAACCAAACATGCTAGAAATGCTCCAATTGAGCTAATTAGCTTATTGTGAGAATATTACAAACGTCTGACAAAAGTGAAAAATGTAAATTTCCAATTTCAACCAAACATGCTAGAAATGCTCCAATTGAGCTAATTAGCTTATTGTGAGAATATTACAAACGTCTGACAAAACTGAAAAATGTAAATTTCCAATTTCAACCAAACATGCTAGAAATGCTCCAATTGAGCTAATTAGCTTATTGTGAGAATATTGCAATTGTCTGACAAAAGTGAAAAATGTAAATTGCCAATTTCATCCAAACATGCTAGAAATGCTCTAATTGAGCTAATTAGCTTATTGTGAGAATATTACAAACGTCTGACAAAACTGAAAAATGTAAATTTCCAATTTCAACCAAACATGCTAGAAATGCTCCAATTGAGCTAATTAGCTTATTGTGAGAATATTACAAACGTCTGACAAAACTGAAAAATGTAAACTTCCAATTTCAACCAAACATGCTAGAAATGCTTCAATTGAGCTAATTAGCTTATTGAGAGAATATTGATATTGTCTGACAAAAGTGAAAAATGTAAATTTCCAATTTCAACCAAACATGCTAGAAATGCTCCAATTGAGCTAATTAGCTTATTGTGAGAATATTGCAATTGTCTGACAAAAGTGAAAAATGTAAATTTCCAATTTCAACCAAACATGCTAGAAATGCTCCAATTGAGCTAATTAGCTTATTGTGAGAATATTGCAATTGTCTGACAAAAGTGAAAAATTTAAATTTCCAATTTCAACCAAACATGCTAGAAATGCTCCAATTGAGCTAATTAGCTTATTGTGAGAATATTGCAATTGTCTGACAAAAGTGAAAAATGTAAATTTCCAATTTCAACCAAACATGCTAGAAATGCTCCAATTGAGCTAATTAGCTTATTGTGAGAATATTGCAATTGTCTGACAAAAGTGAAAAATGTAAATTTCCAATTTCAACCAAACATGCTAGAAAAGCTCCAATTGAGCTAATTAGCTTATTGTGAGAATATTACAAACGTCTGACAAAAGTGAAAAATGTAAATTTCCAATTTCAACCAAACATGCTAGAAATGCTCCAATTGAGCTCATTAGCTTATTGAGAGAATATTACAAACGTCTGACAAAACTGAAAAATGTAAATTTCCAATTTCAACCAAACATGCTAGAAATGCTCCAATTGAGCTAATTAGCTTATTGTGAGAATATTGCAATTGTCTGACAAAAGTGAAAAATGTAAATTTCCAATTTTAACCAAACATGCTAGAAATGCTCCAATTGAGCTAATTAGCTTATTGTGAGAATATTACAAACGTCTGACAAAAGTGAAAAATGTAAATTTCCAATTTCAACCAAACATGGTAGAAATGCTCCAATTGAGCTAATTAGCTTATTGTGAGAATATTGCAATTGTCTGACAAAAGTGAAAAATGTAAATTTCCAATTTCAACCAAACATGCTAGAAATGCTCCAATTGAGCTAATTAGCTTATTGTGAGAATATTGCAATTGTCTGACAAAACTGAAAAATGTAAATTTCCAATTTCAACCAAACATGCTAGAAATGCTCCAATTGAGCTAATTAGCTTATTGTGAGAATATTGCAATTGTCTGACAAAAGTGAAAAATGTAAATTGCCAATTTCATCCAAACATGCTAGAAATGCTCTAATTGAGCTAATTAGCTTATTGTGAGAATATTACAAACGTCTGACAAAACTGAAAAATGTAAATTTCCAATTTCAACCAAACATGCTAGAAATGCTCTAATTGAGCTAATTAGCTTATTTTGAGAATATTACAAACGTCTGACAAAACTGAAAAATGTAAATTTCCAATTTCAACCAAACATGCTAGAAATGCTCCAATTGAGCTAATTAGCTTATTGTGAGAATATTACAAACGTCTGACAAAACTGAAAAATGTAAATTTCCAATTTCAACCAAACATGCTAGAAATGCTCTAATTGAGCTAATTAGCTTATTGTGAGAATATTACAAACGTCTGACAACACTGAAAAATGTAAATTTCCAATTTCAACCAAACATGCTAGAAATGCTCCAATTGAGCTAATTAGCTTATTGTGAGAATATTACAAACGTCTGACAAAACTGAAAAATGTAAATTTCCAATTTCAACCAAACATGCTAGAAATGCTCCAATTGAGCTAATTAGCTTATTGTGAGAATATTGCAATTGTCTGACAAAGGTGAAAAATGTAAATTTCCAATTTCAACCAAACATGCTAGAAATGCTCAAATTGTGCAAATAAGCCTACTGTAAGAATTTTACAAACGTCTGACAAAAGTGAAAAATGTAAATTTCCAATTTCAACCAAACATGCTAGAAATGCTCCAATTGAGCTAATTAGCTTATTGAGAGAATATTGCAATTGTCTGACAAAAGTGAAAAATGTAAATTTCCAATTTCAACCAAACATGCTAGAAATGCTCCATTTGGGCTCATTAGCTTATTGTGAGAATATTACAAACGTCTGACAAAACTGAAAAATGTAAATTTCCATTTTCAACCAAACATCCTAGAAATGCTCAAATTGCGCAAATAAGCCTACTGTAAGAAATTTAAAAACGTCTGACGAAAGTGAAAAATGTAAATTTCCAATTTCAACCAAACATGCTAAAAATGCTCCAATTGAGCTAATTAGCTTATTGTGAGAATATTGCAATTGTCTGACAAAAGTGGAAAATGTAAATTTCCAATTTCAACCAAACATGCTAGAAATGCTCCAATTGAGCTAATTAGCTTATTGTGAGAATATTACAAACGTCTGACAAAACTGAAAAATGTAAATTTCCAATTTCAACCAAACACGCTAGAAATGCTCCAATTGAGCTAATTAGCTTATTGTGAGAATATTACAAACGTCTGACAAAAGTGAAAAATGTAAATTTCCAATTTCAACCAAACACGCTAGAAATGCTCCAATTGAGCTAATTAGCTTATTGTGAAAATATTGCAATTGTCTGACAAAAGTGAAAAATGTAAATTTCCAATTTCAACCAAACATGCTAGAAATGCTCCAATTGAGCTAATTAGCTTATTGTGAGAATATTACAAACGTCTGACAAAACTGAAAAATGTAAATTTCCAATTTCAACCAAACATGCTAGAAATGCTCCTATTGAGCTACTTAGCTTATTGTGAGAATATTACAAACGTCTGACAAAACTGAAAAATGTAAACTTCCAGTTTCAACCGAACATGCTAGAAATGCTTCAATTGAGCTAATTAGCTTATTGAGAGAATATTGATATTGTCTGACAAAAGTGAAAAATGTAAATTTCCAATTTCAACCAAACATGCTAGAAATGCTCCATTTGAGCTAATTAGCTTATTGTGAGAATATTGCAATTGTCTGACAAAAGTGAAAAATGTAAATTTCCAATTTCAACCAAACATGCTAGAAATGCTCCAATTGAGCTAATTAGCTTATTGTGAGAATATTGCAATTGTCTGACAAAAGTGAAAAATTTAAATTTCCAATTTCAACCAAACATGCTAGA
This sequence comes from Watersipora subatra, assembly GCF_963576615.1. Taxonomy (NCBI): domain Eukaryota; kingdom Metazoa; phylum Bryozoa; class Gymnolaemata; order Cheilostomatida; family Watersiporidae; genus Watersipora; species Watersipora subatra. The sequence continues at coordinate 582,926 of NW_027045321.1, forward strand.
AATGCTCCAATTGAGCTAATTAGCTTATTGTGAGAATATTGCAATTGTCTGACAAAAGTGAAAAATGTAAATTGCCAATTTCATCCAAACATGCTAGAAATGCTCCAATTGAGCTAATTAGTTTATTGTGAGAATATTACAAACGTCTGACAAAACTGAAAAATGTAAATTTCCAATTTCAACCAAACATGCTAGAAATGCTCCAATTGAGCTAATTAGCTTATTGTGAGAATATTACAAACGTCTGACAAAACTGAAAAATTTAAATTTCCATATTCAACCAAACATGCTAGAAATGCTCCAATTGAGCTAATTAGCTTATTGTGAGAATATTACAAACGTCTGACAAAAGTGAAAAATGTAAATTTCCAATTTCAACCAAACATGCTAGAAATGCTCCAATTGAGCTAATTAGCTTATTGTGAGAATATTGCAATTGTCTGACAAAAGTGAAAAATGTAAATTTTCAATTTCAACCAAACATGCTAGAAATGCTCCAATTGAGCTAATTAGCTTATTGTGAGAATATTGCAATTGTCTGACAAAAGTGAAAAATGTAAATTCCCAATTTCAACCAAACACGCTAGAAATGCTCCAATTGAGCTAATTAGCTTATTGTGAGAATATTACAAACGTCTGACAAAACTGAAAAATGTAAATTTCCAATTTCAACCAAACATGCTAGAAATGCTCCAATTGAGCTACTTAGCTTATTGTGAGAATATTACAAACGTCTGACAAAAGTGAAAAATGTAAATTTCCAATTTCAACCAAACATGCTAGAAATGCTCCAATTGAGCTAAATAGCTTATTGAGAGAATATTGCAATTGTCTGACAAAAGTGAAAAATGTAAATTTCCAATTTCAACCAAACATGCTAGAAATGCTCCAATTGAGCTAATTAGCTTATTGTGAGAATATTGCAATTGTCTGACAAAAGTGAAAAATGTAAATTTCCAATTTCAACCAAACATGCTAGAAATGCTCCAATTGAGCTCATTAGCTTATTGAGAGAATATTACAAACGTCTGACAAAACTGAAAAATGTAAACTTCCAATTTCAACCAAACATGCTAGAAATGCTCCAATTGAGCTAATTAGCTTATTGTGAGAATATTGCAATTGTCTGACAAAAGTGAAAAATGTAAATTTCCAATTTTAACCAAACATGCTAGAAAAGCTCCAATTGAGCTAATTAGCTTATTGTGAGAATATTACAAACGTCTGACAAAAGTGAAAAATGTAAATTTCCAATTTCAACCAAACATGCTAGAAATGCTCCAATTGAGCTAATTAGCTTATTGAGAGAATATTACAAACGTCTGACAAAAGTGAAAAATGTAAATTTCCAATTTCAACCAAACATGCTAGAAATGCTCAAATTGAGCTAATTAGCTTATTGTGAGAATATTGCAATTGTCTGACAAAAGTGAAAAATGTAAATTTCCAATTTCAACCAAACATGCTAGAAATGCTCCAATTGAGCTAATTAGCTTATTGTGAGAATATTGCAATTGTCTGACAAAACTGAAAAATGTAAATTTCCAATTTCAACCAAACATGCTAGAAATGCTCCAATTGAGCTAATTAGCTTATTGTGAGAATATTGCAATTGTCTGACAAAACTGAAAAATGTAAATTCCCAATTTCAACCAAACACGCTAGAAATGCTCCAATTGAGCTAATTAGCTTATTGTGAGAATATTACAAACGTCTGACAAAACTGAAAAATGTAAATTTCCAATTTCAACCAAACATGCTAGAAATGCTCCAATTGAGCTACTTAGCTTATTGTGAAAAAATTACAAACTTCTGACAAACATGATAAATGTAAATTTCCAATTTCAACCAAACATGCTAGAAATGCTCTAATTGAGCTAATTAGCTTATTTTGAGAATATTACAAACGTCTGACAAAACTGAAAAATGTAAATTTCCAATTTCAACCAAACATGCTAGAAATGCTCCAATTGAGCTAATTAGCTTATTGTGAGAATATTACAAACGTCTGACAAAACTGAAAAATGTAAATTTCCAATTTCAACCAAACATGCTAGAAATGCTCCAATTGAGCTAATTAGCTTATTGTGAGAATATTACAAACGTCTGACAACACTGAAGAATGTAAATTTCCAATTTCAACCAAACATGCTAGAAATGCTCCAATTGAGCTAATTAGCTTATTGTGAGAATATTACAAACGTCTGACAAAACTGAAAAATGTAAATTTCCAATTTCAACCAAACATGCTAGAAATGCTCCAATTGAGCTAATTAGCTTATTGTGAGAATATTGCAATTGTCTGACAAAGGTGAAAAATGTAAATTTCCAATTTCAACCAAACATGCTAGAAATGCTCAAATTGTGCAAATAAGCCTACTGTAAGAATTTTACAAACGTCTGACAAAAGTGAAAAATGTAAATTTCCAATTTCAACCAAACATGCTAGAAATGCTCCAATTGAGCTAATTAGCTTATTGAGAGAATATTGCAATTGTCTGACAAAAGTGAAAAATGTAAATTTCCAATTTCAACCAAACATGCTAGAAATGCTCCAATTGGGCTCATTAGCTTATTGTGAGAATATTACAAACGTCTGACAAAACTGAAAAATGTAAATTTCCATTTTCAACCAAACATCCTAGAAATGCTCAAATTGCGCAAATAAGCCTACTGTAAGAAATTTAAAAACGTCTGACGAAAGTGAAAAATGTAAATTTCCAATTTCAACCAAACATGCTAAAAATGCTCCAATTGAGCTAATTAGCTTATTGAGAGAATATTGCAGTTGTCTGACAAAAGTGAAAAATGTAAAATTCCAATTTCAACCAAACATGCTAGAAATGCTCCAATTGAGCTAATTAGCTTATTGTGAGAATATTACAAACGTCTGACAAAAGTGAAAAATGTAAATTTCCAATTTCAACCAAACATGCTAAAAATGCTCCAATTGAGCTAATTAGCTTATTGAGAGAATATTGCAATTGTCTGACAAAAGTGAAAAATGTAAAATTCCAATTTTAACCAAACATGCTAGAAAAGCTCCAATTGAGCTAATTAGCTTATTGTGAGAATATTACAAACGTCTGACAAAAGTGAAAAATGTAAATTTCCAATTTCAACCAAACATGCTAGAAATGCTCCAATTGAGCTCATTAGCTTATTGAGAGAATATTACAAACGTCTGACAAAAGTGAAAAATGTAAATGTCCAATTTCAACCAAACATGCTAGAAATGCTCCAATTGAGCTAATTAGCATATTGTGAGAATATTGCAATTGTCTGACAAAAGTGAAAAATGTAAATTTCCAATTTCAACCAAACATGCTAGAAATGCTCCAATTGAGCTAATTAGCTTATTGTGAGAATATTACAAACGTCTGACAAAACTGAAAAATGTAAATTTCCAATTTCAACCAAACATGCTAGAAATGCTCCAATTGAGCTAATTAGCTTATTGTGAGAATATTGCAATTGTCTGACAAAAGTGAAAAATGTAAATTTCCAATTTTAACCAAACATGCTAGAAATGCTCCAATTGAGCTAATTAGCTTATTGTGAGAATATTACAAACGTCTGACAAAACTGAAAAATGTAAATTTCCAATTTCAACCAAACATGCTAGAAATGCTCCAATTGAGCTAATTAGCTTATTGTGAGAATATTACAAACGTCTGACAAAAGTGAAAAATGTAAATTTCCAATTTCAACCAAACACGCTAGAAATGCTCCAATTGAGCTAATTAGCTTATTGTGAAAATATTGCAATTGTCTGACAAAAGTGAAAAATGTAAATTTCCAATTTCAACCAAACATGCTAGAAATGCTCCAATTGAGCTAATTAGCTTATTGTGAGAATATTACAAACGTCTGACAAAACTGAAAAATGTAAATTTCCAATTTCAACCAAACATGCTAGAAATACTCCTATTGAGCTACTTAGCTTATTGTGAGAATATTACAAACGTCTGACAAAACTGAAAAATGTAAACTTCCAATTTCAACCAAACATGCTAGAAATGGTTCAATTGAGCTAATTAGCTTATTGAGAGAATATTGATATTGTCTGACAAAAGTGAAAAATGTAAATTTCCAATTTCAACCAAACATGCTAGAAATGCTCCAATTGAGCTAATTAGCTTATTGTGAGAATATTGCAATTGTCTGACAAAAGTGAAAAATGTAAATTTCCAATTTCAACCAAACATGCTAGAAATGCTCCAATTGAGCTAATTAGCTTATTGAGAGAATATTACAAACGTCTGACAAAACTGAAAAATGTAAATTTCCAATTTCAACCAAACATGCTAGAAATGCTCCAATTGAGCTAATTAGCTTATTGTGAGAATATTGCAATTGTCTGACAAAAGTGAAAAATGTAATTTTCCAATTTCAACCAAACATGCTAGAAATGCTCCAATTGAGCTAATTAGCTTATTGTGAGAATATTGCAATTGTCTGACAAAAGTGAAAAATGTAAATTTCCAATTTCAACCAAACATGCTAGAAATGCTCCAATTGAGCTAATTAGCTTATTGTGAGAATATTACAAACGTCTGACAAAAGTGAAAAATGTAAATTTCCAATTTCAACCAAACATGCTAGAAATGCTCCAATTGAGCTAATTAGCTTATTGTGAGAATATTACAAACGTCTGACAAAACTGAAAAATGTAAATTTCCAATTTCAACCAAACATGCTAGAAATGCTCCAATTGAGCTAATTAGCTTATTGTGAGAATATTACAAACGTCTGACAACACTGAAAAATGTAAATTTCCAATTTCAACCAAACATGCTAAAAATGCTCCAATTGAGCTAATTAGCTTATTGTGAGAATATTACAAACGTCTGACAAAACTGAAAAATGTAAATTTCCAATTTCAACCAAACATGCTAGAAATGCTCCAATTGAGCTAATTAGCTTATTGTGAGAATATTGCAATTGTCTGACAAAGGTGAAAAATGTAAATTTCCAATTTCAACCAAACATGCTAGAAATGCTCAAATTGTGCAAATAAGCCTACTGTAAGAATTTTACAAACGTCTGACAAAAGTGAAAAATGTAAATTTCCAATTTCAACCAAACATGCTAGAAATGCTCCAATTGAGCTAATTAGCTTATTGAGAGAATATTGCAATTGTCTGACAAAAGTGAAAAATGTAAATTTCCAATTTCAACCAAACATGCTAGAAATGCTCCAATTGGGCTCATTAGCTTATTGTGAGAATAATACAAACGTCTGACAAAACTGAAAAATGTAAATTTCCATTTTCAACCAAACATCCTAGAAATGCTCAAATTGCGCAAATAAGCCTACTGTAAGAAATTTAAAAACGTTTGACGAAAGTGAAAAATGTAAATTTCCAATTTCAACCAAACATGCTAAAAATGCTCCAATTGAGCTAATTAGCTTATTGAGAGAATATTGCAGTTGTCTGACAAAAGTGAAAAATGTAAAATTCCAATTTCAACCAAACATGCTAGAAATGCTCCAATTGAGCTAATTAGCTTATTGTGAGAATATTACAAACGTCTGACAAAAGTGAAAAATGTAAATTTCCAATTTCAACCAAACATGCTAAAAATGCTCCAATTGAGCTAATTAGCTTATTGAGAGAATATTGCAATTGTCTGACAAAAGTGAAAAATGTAAAATTCCAATTTTAACCAAACATGCTAGAAAAGCTCCAATTGAGCTAATTAGCTTATTGTGAGAATATTACAAACGTCTGACAAAAGTGAAAAATGTAAATTTCCAATTTCAACCAAACATGCTAGAAATGCTCCAATTGAGCTCATTAGCTTATTGAGAGAATATTACAAACGTCTGACAAAAGTGAAAAATGTAAATGTCCAATTTCAACCAAACATGCTAGAAATGCTCCAATTGAGCTAATTAGCTTATTGTGAGAATATTGCAATTGTCTGACAAAAGTGAAAAATGTAAATTTCCAATTTCAACCAAACATGCTAGAAATGCTCCAATTGAGCTAATTAGCTTATTGTGAGAATATTGCAATTGTATGACAAAAGTGAAAAATGTAAATTTCCAATTTCAACCAAACATGCTAGAAATGCTCCAATTGAGCTAATTAGCTTATTGTGAGAATATTGCAATTGTCTGACAAAAGTGAAAAATGTAAATTTCCAATTTCAACCAAACATGCTAGAAATGCTCCAATTGAGCTAATTAGCTTATTGTGAGAATATTACAAACGTCTGACAAAACTGAAAAATGTAAATTTCCAATTTCAACCAAACATGCTAGAAATGCTCCAATTGAGCTAATTAGCTTATTGTGAGAATATTACAAACGTCTGACAAAAGTGAAAAATGTAAATTTCCAATTTCAACCAAACACGCTAGAAATGCTCCAATTGAGCTAATTAGCTTATTGTGAAAATATTGCAATTGTCTGACAAAAGTGAAAAATGTAAATTTCCAATTTCAACCAAACATGCTAGAAATGCTCCAATTGAGCTAATTAGCTTATTGTGAGAATATTACAAACGTCTGACAAAACTGAAAAATGTAAATTTCCAATTTCAACCAAACATGCTAGAAATACTCCTATTGAGCTACTTAGCTTATTGTGAGAATATTACAAACGTCTGACAAAACTGAAAAATGTAAACTTCCAATTTCAACCAAACATGCTAGAAATGCTTTAATTGAGCTAATTAGCTTATTGAGAGAATATTGATATTGTCTGACAAAAGTGAAAAATGTAAATTTCCAATTTCAACCAAACATGCTAGAAATGCTCCAATTGAGCTAATTAGCTTATTGAGAGAATATTACAAACGTCTGACAAAACTGAAAAATGTAAATTTCCAATTTCAACCAAACATGCTAGAAATGCTCCAATTGAGCTAATTAGCTTATTGTGAGAATATTGCAATTGTCTGACAAAAGTGAAAAATGTAAATTTCCAATTTCAACCAAACATGCTAGAAATGCTCCAATTGAGCTAATTAGCTTATTGTGAGAATATTGCAATTGTCTGACAAAAGTGAAAAATGTAAATTTCCAATTTCAACCAAACATGCTAGAAATGCTCCAATTGAGCTAATTAGCTTATTGTGAGAATATTACAAACGTCTGACAAAAGTGAAAAATGTAAATTTCCAATTTCAACCAAACATGCTAGAAATGCTCCAATTGAGCTAATTAGCTTATTGTGAGAATATTACAAACGTCTGACAAAAGTGAAAAATTTAAATTTCCAATTTCAACCAAACATGCTAGAAATGCTCCAATTGAGCTAATTAGCTTATTGTGAGAATATTGCAATTGTCTGACAAAAGTGAAAAATGTAAATTGCCAATTTCATCCAAACATGCTAGAAATGCTCCAATTGAGCTAATTAGCTTATTGTGAGAATATTACAAACGTCTGACAAAACTGAAAAATGTAAATTTCCAATTTCAACCAAACATGCTAGAAATGCTCCAATTGAGCTAATTAGCTTATTGTGAGAATATTACAAACGTCTGACAAAAGTGAAAAATGTAAATTTCCAATTTCAACCAAACATGCTAGAAATGCTCCAATTGAGCTAATTAGCTTATTGTGAGAATATTGCAATTGTCTGACAAAAGTGAAAAATGTAAATTTTCAATTTCAACCAAACATGCAAGAAATGCTCCAATTGAGCTAATTAGCTTATTGTGAGAATATTGCAATTGTCTGACAAAAGTGAAAAATGTAAATTCCCAATTTCAACCAAACATGCTAGAAATGCTCCAATTGAGCTAATTAGCTTATTGTGAGAATATTACAAACGTCTGACAACACTGAAAAATGTAAATTTCCAATTTCAACCAAACACGCTAGAAATGCTCCAATTGAGCTAATTAGCTTATTGTGAGAATATTACAAACGTCTGACAAAACTGAAAAATGTAAATTTCCAATTTCAACCAAACATGCTAGAAATGCTCCAATTGAGCTACTTAGCTTATTGTGAGAATATTACAAACGTCTGACAAAACTGAAAAATGTAAATTTCCAATTTCAACCAAACATGCTAGAAATGCTCCAATTGAGCTAAATAGCTTATTGAGAGAATATTGCAATTGTCTGACAAAAGTGAAAAATGTAAATTTCCAATTTCAACCAAACATGCTAGAAATGCTCCAATTGAGCTAATTAGCTTATTGTGAGAATATTGCAATTGTCTGACAAAAGTGAAAAATGTAAATTTCCAATTTCAACCAAACATGCTAGAAAAGCTCCAATTGAGCTAATTAGCTTATTGTGAGAATATTACAAACGTCTGACAAAAGTGAAAAATGTAAATTTCCAATTTCAACCAAACATGCTAGAAATGCTCCAATAGAGCTCATTAGCTTATTGAGAGAATATTACAAACGTCTGACAAAACTGAAAAATGTAAACTTCCAATTTCAACCAAACATGCTAGAAATGCTCCAATTGAGCTAATTAGCTTATTGTGAGAATATTGCAATTGTCTGACAAAAGTGAAAAATGTAAATTTCCAATTTTAACCAAACATGCTAGAAAAGCTCCAATTGAGCTAATTAGCTTATTGTGAGAATATTACAAACGTCTGACAAAAGTGAAAAATGTAAATTTCCAATTTCAACCAAACATGCTAGAAATGCTCCAATTGAGCTCATTAGCTTATTGAGAGAATATTACAAACGTCTGACAAAAGTGAAAAATGTAAATTTCCAATTTCAACCAAACATGCTAGAAATGCTCCAATTGAGCTAATTAGCTTATTGTGAGAATATTGCAATTGTCTGACAAAAGTGAAAAATGTAAATTTCCAATTTCAACCAAACATGCTAGAAATGCTCCAATTGAGCTAATTAGCTTATTGTGAGAATATTGCAATTGTCTGACAAAACTGAAAAATGTAAATTTCCAATTTCAACCAAACATGCTAGAAATGCTCCAATTGAGCTAATTAGCTTATTGTGAGAATATTGCAATTGTCTGACAAAAGTGAAAAATGTAAATTTCCAATTTCAACCAAACATGCTAGAAATGCTCCAATTGAGCTAATTAGCTTATTGTGAGAATATTACAAACGTCTGACAAAAGTGAAAAATGTAAATTTCCAATTTCAACCAAACATGCTAGAAATGCTCCAATTGAGCTAATTAGCTTATTGTGAGAATATTACAAACGTCTGACAAAAGTGAAAAATGTAAATTTCCAATTTCAACCAAACATGCTAGAAATGCTCCAATTGAGCTAATTAGCTTATTGTGAGAATATTGCAATTGTCTGACAAAAGTGAAAAATGTAAATTGCCAATTTCATCCAAACATGCTAGAAATGCTCTAATTGAGCTAATTAGCTTATTGTGAGAATATTACAAACGTCTGACAAAACTGAAAAATGTAAATTTCCAATTTCAACCAAACATGCTAGAAATGCTCCAATTAAGCTAATTAGCTTATTGTGAGAATATTACAAACGTCTGACAAAACTGAAAAATGTAAATTTCCAATTTCAACCAAACATGCTAGAAATGCTCCAATTGAGCTAATTAGCTTATTGTGAGAATATTACAAACGTCTGACAAAAGTGAAAAATGTAAATTTCCAATTTCAACCAAACATGCTAGAAATGCTCCAATAGAGCTCATTAGCTTATTGAGAGAATATTACAAACGTCTGACAAAACTGAAAAATGTAAACTTCCAATTTCAACCAAACATGCTAGAAATGCTCCAATTGAGCTAATTAGCTTATTGTGAGAATATTGCAATTGTCTGACAAAAGTGAAAAATGTAAATTTCCAATTTTAACCAAACATGCTAGAAAAGCTCCAATTGAGCTAATTAGCTTATTGTGAGAATATTACAAACGTCTGACAAAAGTGAAAAATGTAAATTTCCAATTTCAACCAAACATGCTAGAAATGCTCCAATTGAGCTCATTAGCTTATTGAGAGAATATTACAAACGTCTGACAAAAGTGAAAAATGTAAATTTCCAATTTCAACCAAACATGCTAGAAATGCTCCAATTGAGCTAATTAGCTTATTGTGAGAATATTGCAATTGTCTGACAAAAGTGAAAAATGTAAATTTCCAATTTCAACCAAACATGCTAGAAATGCTCCAATTGAGCTAATTAGCTTATTGTGAGAATATTGCAATTGTATGACAAAACTGAAAAATGTAAATTTCCAATTTCAACCAAACATGCTAGAAATGCTCCAATTGAGCTAATTAGCTTATTGTGAGAATATTGCAATTGTCTGACAAAAGTGAAAAATGTAAATTTCCAATTTCAACCAAACATGCTAGAAATGCTCCAATTGAGCTAATTAGCTTATTGTGAGAATATTACAAACGTCTGACAAAAGTGAAAAATGTAAATTTCCAATTTCAACCAAACATGCTAGAAATGCTCCAATTGAGCTAATTAGCTTATTGTGAGAATATTACAAACGTCTGACAAAAGTGAAAAATGTAAATTTCCAATTTCAACCAAACATGCTAGAAATGCTCCAATTGAGCTAATTAGCTTATTGTGAGAATATTGCAATTGTCTGACAAAAGTGAAAAATGTAAATTGCCAATTTCATCCAAACATGCTAGAAATGCTCTAATTGAGCTAATTAGCTTATTGTGAGAATATTACAAACGTCTGACAAAACTGAAAAATGTAAATTTCCAATTTCAACCAAACATGCTAGAAATGCTCCAATTGAGCTAATTAGCTTATTGTGAGAATATTACAAACGTCTGACAAAACTGAAAAATGTAAATTTCCAATTTCAACCAAACATGCTAGAAATACTCCTATTGAGCTACTTAGCTTATTGTGAGAATATTACAAACGTCTGACAAAACTGAAAAATGTAAACTTCCAATTTCAACCAAACATGCTAGAAATGCTTTAATTGAGCTAATTAGCTTATTGAGAGAATATTGATATTGTCTGACAAAAGTGAAAAATGTAAATTTCCAATTTCAACCAAACATGCTAGAAATGCTCCAATTGAGCTAATTAGCTTATTGTGAGAATATTGCAATTGTCTGACAAAAGTGAAAAATGTAAATTTCCAATTTCAACCAAACATGCTAGAAATGCTCCAATTGAGCTAATTAGCTTATTGAGAGAATATTACAAACGTCTGACAAAACTGAAAAATGTAAATTTCCAATTTCAACCAAACATGCTAGAAATGCTCCAATTGAGCTAATTAGCTTATTGTGAGAATATTGCAATTGTCTGACAAAAGTGAAAAATGTAAATTTCCAATTTCAACCAAACATGCTAGAAATGCTCCAATTGAGCTAATTAGCTTATTGTGAGAATATTGCAATTGTCTGACAAAAGTGAAAAATGTAAATTTCCAATTTCAACCAAACATGCTAGAAATGCTCCAATTGAGCTAATTAGCTTATTGTGAGAATATTACAAACGTCTGACAAAAGTGAAAAATGTAAATTTCCAATTTCAACCAAACATGCTAGAAATGCTCCAATTGAGCTAATTAGCTTATTGTGAGAATATTACAAACGTCTGACAAAAGTGAAAAATTTAAATTTCCAATTTCAACCAAACATGCTAGAAATGCTCCAATTGAGCTAATTAGCTTATTGTGAGAATATTGCAATTGTCTGACAAAAGTGAAAAATGTAAATTGCCAATTTCATCCAAACATGCTAGAAATGCTCCAATTGAGCTAATTAGCTTATTGTGAGAATATTACAAACGTCTGACAAAACTGAAAAATGTAAATTTCCAATTTCAACCAAACATGCTAGAAATGCTCCAATTGAGCTAATTAGCTTATTGTGAGAATATTACAAACGTCTGACAAAAGTGAAAAATGTAAATTTCCAATTTCAACCAAACATGCTAGAAATGCTCCAATTGAGCTAATTAGCTTATTGTGAGAATATTGCAATTGTCTGACAAAAGTGAAAAATGTAAATTTTCAATTTCAACCAAACATGCAAGAAATGCTCCAATTGAGCTAATTAGCTTATTGTGAGAATATTGCAATTGTCTGACAAAAGTGAAAAATGTAAATTCCCAATTTCAACCAAACATGCTAGAAATGCTCCAATTGAGCTAATTAGCTTATTGTGAGAATATTACAAACGTCTGACAACACTGAAAAATGTAAATTTCCAATTTCAACCAAACACGCTAGAAATGCTCCAATTGAGCTAATTAGCTTATTGTGAGAATATTACAAACGTCTGACAAAACTGAAAAATGTAAATTTCCAATTTCAACCAAACATGCTAGAAATGCTCCAATTGAGCTACTTAGCTTATTGTGAGAATATTACAAACGTCTGACAAAACTGAAAAATGTAAATTTCCAATTTCAACCAAACATGCTAGAAATGCTCCAATTGAGCTAAATAGCTTATTGAGAGAATATTGCAATTGTCTGACAAAAGTGAAAAATGTAAATTTCCAATTTCAACCAAACATGCTAGAAATGCTCCAATTGAGCTAATTAGCTTATTGTGAGAATATTGCAATTGTCTGACAAAAGTGAAAAATGTAAATTTCCAATTTCAACCAAACATGCTAGAAAAGCTCCAATTGAGCTAATTAGCTTATTGTGAGAATATTACAAACGTCTGACAAAAGTGAAAAATGTAAATTTCCAATTTCAACCAAACATGCTAGAAATGCTCCAATAGAGCTCATTAGCTTATTGAGAGAATATTACAAACGTCTGACAAAACTGAAAAATGTAAACTTCCAATTTCAACCAAACATGCTAGAAATGCTCCAATTGAGCTAATTAGCTTATTGTGAGAATATTGCAATTGTCTGACAAAAGTGAAAAATGTAAATTTCCAATTTTAACCAAACATGCTAGAAAAGCTCCAATTGAGCTAATTAGCTTATTGTGAGAATATTACAAACGTCTGACAAAAGTGAAAAATGTAAATTTCCAATTTCAACCAAACATGCTAGAAATGCTCCAATTGAGCTCATTAGCTTATTGAGAGAATATTACAAACGTCTGACAAAAGTGAAAAATGTAAATTTCCAATTTCAACCAAACATGCTAGAAATGCTCCAATTGAGCTAATTAGCTTATTGTGAGAATATTGCAATTGTCTGACAAAAGTGAAAAATGTAAATTTCCAATTTCAACCAAACATGCTAGAAATGCTCCAATTGAGCTAATTAGCTTATTGTGAGAATATTGCAATTGTCTGACAAAACTGAAAAATGTAAATTTCCAATTTCAACCAAACATGCTAGAAATGCTCCAATTGAGCTAATTAGCTTATTGTGAGAATATTGCAATTGTCTGACAAAAGTGAAAAATGTAAATTTCCAATTTCAACCAAACATGCTAGAAATGCTCCAATTGAGCTAATTAGCTTATTGTGAGAATATTACAAACGTCTGACAAAAGTGAAAAATGTAAATTTCCAATTTCAACCAAACATGCTAGAAATGCTCCAATTGAGCTAATTAGCTTATTGTGAGAATATTACAAACGTCTGACAAAAGTGAAAAATGTAAATTTCCAATTTCAACCAAACATGCTAGAAATGCTCCAATTGAGCTAATTAGCTTATTGTGAGAATATTGCAATTGTCTGACAAAAGTGAAAAATGTAAATTGCCAATTTCATCCAAACATGCTAGAAATGCTCTAATTGAGCTAATTAGCTTATTGTGAGAATATTACAAACGTCTGACAAAACTGAAAAATGTAAATTTCCAATTTCAACCAAACATGCTAGAAATGCTCCAATTAAGCTAATTAGCTTATTGTGAGAATATTACAAACGTCTGACAAAACTGAAAAATGTAAATTTCCAATTTCAACCAAACATGCTAGAAATGCTCCAATTGAGCTAATTAGCTTATTGTGAGAATATTACAAACGTCTGACAAAAGTGAAAAATGTAAATTTCCAATTTCAACCAAACATGCTAGAAATGCTCCAATAGAGCTCATTAGCTTATTGAGAGAATATTACAAACGTCTGACAAAACTGAAAAATGTAAACTTCCAATTTCAACCAAACATGCTAGAAATGCTCCAATTGAGCTAATTAGCTTATTGTGAGAATATTGCAATTGTCTGACAAAAGTGAAAAATGTAAATTTCCAATTTTAACCAAACATGCTAGAAAAGCTCCAATTGAGCTAATTAGCTTATTGTGAGAATATTACAAACGTCTGACAAAAGTGAAAAATGTAAATTTCCAATTTCAACCAAACATGCTAGAAATGCTCCAATTGAGCTCATTAGCTTATTGAGAGAATATTACAAACGTCTGACAAAAGTGAAAAATGTAAATTTCCAATTTCAACCAAACATGCTAGAAATGCTCCAATTGAGCTAATTAGCTTATTGTGAGAATATTGCAATTGTCTGACAAAAGTGAAAAATGTAAATTTCCAATTTCAACCAAACATGCTAGAAATGCTCCAATTGAGCTAATTAGCTTATTGTGAGAATATTGCAATTGTATGACAAAACTGAAAAATGTAAATTTCCAATTTCAACCAAACATGCTAGAAATGCTCCAATTGAGCTAATTAGCTTATTGTGAGAATATTGCAATTGTCTGACAAAAGTGAAAAATGTAAATTTCCAATTTCAACCAAACATGCTAGAAATGCTCCAATTGAGCTAATTAGCTTATTGTGAGAATATTACAAACGTCTGACAAAAGTGAAAAATGTAAATTTCCAATTTCAACCAAACATGCTAGAAATGCTCCAATTGAGCTAATTAGCTTATTGTGAGAATATTACAAACGTCTGACAAAAGTGAAAAATGTAAATTTCCAATTTCAACCAAACATGCTAGAAATGCTCCAATTGAGCTAATTAGCTTATTGTGAGAATATTGCAATTGTCTGACAAAAGTGAAAAATGTAAATTGCCAATTTCATCCAAACATGCTAGAAATGCTCTAATTGAGCTAATTAGCTTATTGTGAGAATATTACAAACGTCTGACAAAACTGAAAAATGTAAATTTCCAATTTCAACCAAACATGCTAGAAATGCTCCAATTGAGCTAATTAGCTTATTGTGAGAATATTACAAACGTCTGACAAAACTGAAAAATGTAAATTTCCAATTTCAACCAAACATGCTAGAAATGCTCCAATTGAGCTCATTAGCTTATTGAGAGAATATTACAAACGTCTGACAAAAGTGAAAAATGTAAATTTCCAATTTCAACCAAACATGCTAGAAATGCTCCAATTGAGCTAATTAGCTTATTGTGAGAATATTGCAATTGTCTGACAAAAGTGAAAAATGTAAATTTCCAATTTCAACCAAACATGCTAGAAATGCTCCAATTGAGCTAATTAGCTTATTGTGAGAATATTGCAATTGTCTGACAAAACTGAAAAATGTAAATTTCCAATTTCAACCAAACATGCTAGAAATGCTCCAATTGAGCTAATTAGCTTATTGTGAGAATATTGCAATTGTCTGACAAAAGTGAAAAATGTAAATTTCCAATTTCAACCAAACATGCTAGAAATGCTCCAATTGAGCTAATTAGCTTATTGTGAGAATATTACAAACGTCTGACAAAAGTGAAAAATGTAAATTTCCAATTTCAACCAAACATGCTAGAAATGCTCCAATTGAGCTAATTAGCTTATTGTGAGAATATTACAAACGTCTGACAAAAGTGAAAAATGTAAATTTCCAATTTCAACCAAACATGCTAGAAATGCTCCAATTGAGCTAATTAGCTTATTGTGAGAATATTGCAATTGTCTGACAAAAGTGAAAAATGTAAATTGCCAATTTCATCCAAACATGCTAGAAATGCTCTAATTGAGCTAATTAGCTTATTGTGAGAATATTACAAACGTCTGACAAAACTGAAAAATGTAAATTTCCAATTTCAACCAAACATGCTAGAAATGCTCCAATTGAGCTAATTAGCTTATTGTGAGAATATTACAAACGTCTGACAAAACTGAAAAATGTAAATTTCCAATTTCAACCAAACATGCTAGAAATGCTCCAATTGAGCTAATTAGCTTATTGTGAGAATATTGCAATTGTCTGACAAAAGTGAAAAATGTAAATTTCCAATTTCAACCAAACATGCTAAAAATGCTCCAATTGAGCTAATTAGCTTATTGTGAGAATATTGCAATTGTCTGACAAAAGTGAAAAATGTAAATTTCCAATTTCAACCAAACATGCTAGAAATGCTCCAATTGAGCTAATTAGCTTATTGTGAGAATATTGCAATTGTCTGACAAAAGTGAAAAATGTAAATTTCCAATTTCAACCAAACATGCTAGAAATTCTCCAATTGAGCTAATTAGCTTATTGTGAGAATATTACAAACGTCTGACAAAACTGAAAAATGTAAATTTCCAATTTCAACCAAACATGCTAGAAATGCTCCAATTGAGCTAATTAGCTTATTGTGAGAATATTACAAACGTCTGACAAAAGTGAAAAATGTAAATTTCCAATTTCAACCAAACACGCTAGAAATGCTCCAATTGAGCTAATTAGCTTATTGTGAAAATATTGCAATTGTCTGACAAAAGTGAAAAATGTAAATTTCCAATTTCAACCAAACATGCTAGAAATGCTCCAATTGAGCTAATTAGCTTATTGTGAGAATATTACAAACGTCTGACAAAACTGAAAAATGTAAATTTCCAATTTCAACCAAACATGCTAGAAATGCTCCTATTGAGCTACTTAGCTTATTGTGAGAATATTACAAACGTCTGACAAAACTGAAAAATGTAAACTTCCAATTTCAACCAAACATGCTAGAAATGCTTCAATTGAGCTAATTAGCTTATTGAGAGAATATTGATATTGTCTGACAAAAGTGAAAAATGTAAATTTCCAATTTCAACCAAACATGCTAGAAATGCTCCAATTGAGCTAATTAGCTTATTGTGAGAATATTGCAATTGTCTGACAAAAGTGAAAAATGTAAATTTCCAATTTCAACCAAACATGCTAGAAATGCTCCAATTGAGCTAATTAGCTTATTGTGAGAATATTACAAACGTCTGACAAAACTGAAAAATGTAAATTTCCAATTTCAACCAAACATGCTAGAAATGCTCCTATTGAGCTACTTAG